>NC_037672.1:161022632-161386340 GCF_003255815.1 Theropithecus gelada | reverse complement strand
CCGCCACCTCGCCCGGCTAGTTTTTTGTATTTTTTAGTAGAGACGGGGTTTCACCGTGTTAGCCAGGATGGTCTCGATCTCCTGACTTCGTGATCCGCCCGTCTCAGCCTCCCAAAGTGCTGGGATTACAGGCTAAACTTGAATTTTAAACTTCAATGTTAGTTCTTTTCTGCCAGTGGTTCTTTTTTGTGTGATTTCTTTGTATCTTTTTAAGAAATCTACTGAGGTCTTAGTACTTTATTGATTTGCATATATATTGAATATACCAAATATATCTGTTGCAAAAATTTATTCTAGTTTATTAAACTTTAAATTTATATGTAATATTTTTGGTGTTCTGAAACTTTATATGATATTTAATAAAATATATTACTATTTTATCTGTAATTTATTTCATTGCTTGTAATTTAGAAATTCCTTTCTTTCTGTCATAAATATCTATCTTTATGTTCTTTCTAATTTTAAGTTTATTTTTAGTTTCATAATGTTTAACACAAATATTTCCAGACTCATTTTCCTTTACTTTATAACCCAAATAAAGCAAGTTGTTTAACCTTTCTGAGCATGTTTTCTCTACTATAATATGAAATGGAAATAAGATTACCTACCTTAGAACATTGCATGAGGCTTAAATTAATACATGTAAAGTGCTTAGAACAGTGCCTGACATATAGTAGATGTTCAATAAATGTTCTTGTTCTAATGTCTAGAAATATCTAAAAAATAAAAAAAAAAATTTTCACAACTCATTTGGCAGAAAACTGACATGAAATCCTATCTCATTTTATCACACTCAGCATGAATATATATTTCACTGCAGATGTATCACTATGTTTGATTTTATGATGCTGCCCCGAACAACAGTGGGATACTACACAAATGCAGTACACACCTTATATTCCCCTTTTTAAAAAACCAATGAATGAAAACCTTTGGAATGCAATTTGGCCCTGAATCCAGGATTTCAAGTTGTATTAGTTATTGATCAGCTGCCAATTGATAGGTATTATCTTAGGTGTCTTAGTCTATTCAGGCTACTCTGACAAAATACTCTAAAGTAAGTGGCTTATAAACAATGTTAACATATTTCTCACAGTTTTGAAGCTTGGGAAGTGTAAAATCAAGATGCTGGCAAATTTAGAGTCTGGTGAAGGCCCACTTCTTGGTTCATAGATTGAAACTTCTTGCTGTGTTCTCATGTGGTGGAAGGGGCAAGGAAGCTCTCTCAGGCTTCTTTTAAAAGGACACTAATCACATTCATGAAGGCTTTGCTCTCATGATCTAATCACCGCCAAAGGCCCTAACTCCTAATACCATACGTTTTATGATTAGGTTTCAGCATACAAATTTTGCAGGGACATAAATATTTAGACCATAGCACTAGATGTTGTCTATATTCCATTATTTTACTCAATCATCACAATGATCCAATCATACATTCATTTATTCAACCAATATTTTCCAGGAACCATTTAAAGTGTCTTGGTTATATTAGTAACAAAACATATTAATTTCTCCTTCCCTCTTTGAGATAGCATCGTATTTCCTTAAGTCTACATTACTACTCCTTGTTACAAGTAATAAAATAACTTTGGCAGAGATGAAAAGTAGTACTACCGTAAAAGCACACTGTGGATGAACACATACCTTGATTTTCAAAACATTAAAATAAACTAAGGAAAAAATAACTTTAACTGTATTTTAGAGGAGCAAGTGAGGTTCAGAGACATTAAAATATATTAATTAAGTTACAGTAAATGGTAAGCTGGGCTTCAAAATTTTCAGAGGCCGCACTTTCCAGTGTTCCATTTTTATGTCTAAATGAATAAAAAATAAAAAAGACCCCCAACAGAATAGATCTTTTTTTTCCCCCACTCTTCCTCTTCTTTCTCCTCCCTTCTTGTTCTAGCCACCACAATCAGCTATACATAATTGAGTGTCCTGTACGACTGAACGGGATGTAGCTCAGAAGACTGCCTTTAGATCTGTAGAACTATTACACTCCCTTTGTATCACACTTCCACTCTACTTTCTTTACTCATAAAACTCTCTGAAGTGAGAGATACATAAGGCAGATATCATTAATTTCCTTTTCCAAACGAAGAAGGTAAGGTGGCTAGGTGAAATGAATTACTTAAGTCATAAAAAACATCATTAAGAGAACTACATTCAGAAGCAAGGTTATAGTACTCTGAGCTCTTCCATTTGACTCTCAGGATACTTCAGAAATTAAAGTTGACTTGGAAAATAAGGAAAGTCTATTAGAGTCTTTCCTTGGAAAATGTATTTGTCAGGGTTTTCCCCCATGATAGTTAAGAAGATACAGTTGTGGGGAAAACACACGCTATAAAGATTAAGAACTATGACTAAAAAATCAGAAAATTATCTTTCTGTTGGGAGTAGTTGGTTCTGTGTTATCTTTAATTCTATACCTATAAATGGGGTCAACCAAGGTAACTGAAGCAATTTGAGGAAATATATATGGCCACAGGATCAGGGTGGAAATAATGAAAGCAGATCACTAATACTACTGTTACAGCTGAATAATATGAACATTTTGTTAAGAAAAATCCCAGTCTAAGAGGATAAATCTGCATCCTTACTTTTCAAATACTTTTATTTTAGGAGAAAATTGTATATATACATGTTCCTTCATAGCATTAGGCTGTGAAGGAATGTGTCTACATACAAAGAGATTCCTTTGCTTTCCGCAAGCAGTATGTCCATTCTGCAATAAGTTTCTCCTTCTAAAAAAAATCTCCTCATTTTTTCCTCTACTTTTACTTTTTTTTTTTATTTTTAAATTTTTATTATACTTTAAGTTCTAGGGTACATGTGCACAACATGCAGATTTGTTACATATGTATACATGTGCCATGTTTGTGTGCTGCACCCATTAACTCGTCATTTACATTAGGAATATCTCCTAATGCTATCCTTCCCGCCTCCCCTCTCCCCATGATAGGCCCCGGTGTGTGATGTTCCCCTTCCCAAGTCCCAGTGATCTCATTGTTCAATTCCCACCTATGAGTGAGAACATGCGGTGTTTGGTTTTCTGTTCTTGCGATAGTTTGCTGAGAATGATGGTTTCCAGCTGCATCCATGTCCCTAAAAGGACACAAACTCATCCTTTTTTATGGCTGCATAGTATTCCATGGTGTATATGTGCCACATTTTCTGAATCCAGTCTGTCACTGATGGACATTTGGGTTGATTCCAAGTCTTTGCTGTTGTGAATAGTGCTGCAATAAACATATGTGTGCATGTGTCGGTATAGCAGCATGATTTATAATCCTTTGGGTATATACCCAGTAATGGGATGACTGGGTCAAATGGTATTTCTAGTTGTAGATCGCTGATGAATCGCCACACTGTTTTCCACAATGGTTGAACTAGTTTACAGTCCCACCAACAGTGTAAAAGTGTTCCTAATTCTCCACATCTTCTCCAGCACCTGTTGTTTCCTGATTTTTTAATGATTGCCATTCTAACTGGTGTGAGATGGTATCTCATTGTGGTTTTGATTTGCATTTCTCTGATGGCCAGTGATGATGAGCATTTTTTCATGTGTCTGTTGGCTGTATGAATGTCTTCTTTTGAGAAGTGTCTGTTCATATCCTTTGCCCACTTTTTGATGGGGTTGTTTGTTTTTTTCTTGTAAATTTGATTGAGTTCTTTGTAGGTTCTGGATATTAGCCCTTTGTCAGATGAGTAGATTGCAAAAATTTTCTCCCATTCTGTAGGTTGCCTGTTCACTCTGATGGTAGTTTCTTTTGCTGTGCAGAAGCTCTTTAGTTTAATTAGATCCCATTTGTCAATTTTGGCTTTTGTTGCCGTTGCTTTTGGTGTTTTAGATGTGAAGTCCTTGCCCATGCCTATGTCCTGAATGGTATCACTTAGGTTTTCCTCTAGGGTTTTTATGGTATTAGGTCTAACATTTAAGTCTCTAATCCATCTTGAATTAATTTTCGTATAAGGAGTAAGGAAAGGATCCAGTTTCAGCTTTCTACTTATGGCTAGCCAATTTTCCCAGCACCATTTATTAAATAGGGAATCCTTTTCCCATTTCTTGTTTTTGTCAGTTTTGTCAAAGATCAGATGGCTGTAGATGTGTGGTATTATTTCTGAGGGCTCTGTTCTGTTCCATTGGTCTATATCTCTGTTTTGGTACCAGTACCATGCTGTTTTGGTTACTGTAGCCTTGTAGTATAGTTCGAAGTCAGGTAGCGTGATGCCTCCAGCTTTGTTCTTTTGCCTTAGGATTGTCTTGGCAATGCGGGCTCTTTCTTAGTTCCATATGAACTTTAAAGCAGTTTTTTCCCATTCTGCGAAGAAACTCTTTGGTAACTTGATGCTGATGGCATTGAATCTATAAATTACCTTGGGCAGTATGGTCATTTTCACGATATTGATTCTTCCTATCCATGAGCATGGTATGTTCTTCCATTTGTTTGTGTCCTCTTTTATTTCACTGAGCAGTGGTTTGTAGTTCTCCTTGAAGAGTTCCTTTACATCCCTTGTAAGTTGGATTCCTAGGTATTTTATTCTCTTTGAAGCTATTGTGAATGGAAGTTCATTCATGATTTGGCTCTCTGTTTGTCTGTTACTGGTATATAAGAATGCTTGTGATTTTTGCACATTAATTTTGTATCCTGAGACTTTGCTGAAGTTGCTTATCAGCTTAAGGAGATTTTGGGCTGAGACGATGGGGATTTCTATATATACAATCATGTCATCTGCAAACAGGGACAATTTGACTTCTTCTTTTCCTAACTGAATACCCTTGATTTCTTTCTCTTGCCTGATTGCCCTAGCCAGAACTTCCAACACTATGTTGAATAGGAATGGTGAGAGAGGGCATCCCTGTCTTGTGCCAGTTTTCAAAGGGAATTTTTCCAGTTTTTGCCCATTCAGTATGATATTGACTGTGGGTTTGTCATAAATAGCTCTTATTATTTTGAGGTACGTTCCATCAATACCGAATTTATAGAGAGTTTTTAGCATGAAAGGCTGTTGAATTTTGTCAAAGGCCTTTTCTGCATCTATTGAGATAATCATGTAGTTTTTGTCTTTGGTTCTGTTTATATGCTGGATTACATTTATCGACTTGCGTATGTTGAACCAGCCTTTCATCCCAGGGATGAAGCCCACTTGATCATGGTGGATAAGCTTTTTGATGTGCTGCTGGATTCCGTTTGCCAGTATTTTATTGAGGATTTTTGCATCGATGTTCATCAGGGATATTGGTCTAAATTCTCTTTTTTTATTGTGTCTCTGCGAGGCTTTGGTATCAGGATGATGTTGGCCTCATAAAATGAGTTAGGGAGGATTCCCTCTTTTTCTATTGATTGGAATAGTTTCAGAAGGAATGGTACCAGCTTCTCCTTGTACCTCTGGTAGAATTCGGCTGTGAATCGTCTGGTCCTGGACTTTTTTTGGTTGGAAGGTTATTAATTATTGCCTCAATTTCAGAGCCTGCTATTGGTCTATTCAGCGATTCAACTTCCTGGTTTAGTCTTGGGAGAGTGTAAGTGTCCAGGAAGTTATCTATTTCTTCTAGATTTTCTAGTTTATTTGCATAGAAGTGTTTATAGTATTCTCTGATGGTAGTTTGTATTTCTGTGGGATCAGTGCTGATACCCTCTTTATCATATTTTATTGTGTCTATTTGATTCTTCTCTCTTTTCTACTTTATTAGTCTTGCTAGCGGTCTATCAATTTTGTTGATCTTTTCAAAAAAACCAGCTCCTGGATTCACTGATGTTTTGGAGGGTTTTTTGTGTCTCTATCTCCTTCAGTTCTGCTCTGATCTTAGTTATTTCTTGCCTTCTGCTAGTTTTTGAATGTGTTTGCTCTTGCTTCTCTAGTTCTTTTAATTGTGATGTTAGGGTGTCAATTTTAGATCTTTCCTTCTTTCTGTTGTGGGCATTTAGTGCTATAAATTTCCCTCTACACACTGCTTTAAATGTGTCCCAGAGATTCTGGTATGTTGTATCTTTGTTCTCATTGGTTTCAAAGAACATCTTTATTTCTGCCTTCATTTCATTATGTACCCAGTAGTCATTCAGGAGCAGGTTGTTCACTTTCCATGAAGTTGAGCAGTTTTGATTGAGTTTCTTAGTTCTGAGTTCTAGTTTGATTGCACTGTGGTCTGAGAGACAGTTTGTTATAATTTCTATTCTTTTATATTTGCTGAGGGGTGCTTTACTTCCAATTATGTGGTCTATTTTGGAATAAGTGCGAGGAGGTGCAGAGAAGAATGTATATTCTGTTGATTTGGGGTGGAGAGTTCTGTAGATGTCTATTAGGTCCGCTTGGTGCAGAGATGAGTTCAATTCCTGGATATTCTTGTTAACTTTCTGTCTCGTTGATCTGTCTAATGTTGACAGTGGGGTGTTAAAGTCTCCCATTATTATTGTATGGGAGTCTAAGTCTCTTTGTAAGTCTCTAAGGACTCGCTTTATGAATCTGGGTGCTCCTGTAATGGGTACATATATATTTAGGATAGTTAGCTCTTCCTGATGAGTTGATCCCTTTACCATTATGTAATGGCCTTCTTTGTCTCTTTTGATCTTTGATGGTTTAAAGTCTGTTTTATCAGAGACTAGGATTGCAAACTCTGCTTGTTTTTGTTTTCCATTTGCTTGGTAGGTCTTCCTCCATCCCTTTATTTTGAGCCTATGAGTGTCTCTGCATGTGTGGTGGGTCCTAAATAAACTAATTGGTCTTGAGTCTTGATCCAATTTGTCAGTCTGTGTCTTTTAATTGGACCACTTATTCCATTTACATTTAACGTTAATATTGTTATGTGTGAACTTGTTCCTGTCATTATGATATTAGCTGGTAATTTTGCTCGTTAGTTGATGCAGTTTCTTCCTAGTATCAATGGTCTTTGCATTTTGGCATGTTTTTGCAATGGCTGGTACTGGTTGTTCCTTTCCACGTGTAGTGCTTCTTTCAGGATCTCTTGTAGGGCAGGCCTGGTGGTGACGAAATCTCTAAGCATTTGCTTGTCTGTAAAGGATTTTATTTCTCCTTCACTTATGAAACTTAGGTTGGCTGGATAGGAAATTCTGGGTTGAAAATTTTTTTGTTTAAGAATGTTGAATATTGGCCCCTACTCTCTTCTGGCTTGTAGAGTTTCTGCTGAGAGATCTGCTGTTAGTCTGATGGGCTTCCCTTTGTGGGTAACCCGACCTTTCCCTCTGGCTGCCCTTAAGATTTTTTCCTTCATTTCTACTTTGGTGAATCTGGCAATTATGTGTCTTGGAGTTGCTCTTCTGGAGGAGTATCTTTGTGGTGTTCTCTGTATTTCCTGAATTTGAATGTTGGCCTGCCTTACTAGGTTGGGGAAGTTCTCCTGGATTATATCCTGCAGAGTGTTTTCCAACTTGGTTCCATTTTCCCCGTCACTTTCAGGCACACTAATCAGACGTAGATTTGGTCTTTTCACATAATCCCATGTTTCTTGGATGCTTTGTTCATTTCTTTTTACTCTTTTTTCTCTAGTCTTCTCTTCTCACTTCATTTCATTCATTAGATCTTCAATCATTGATACTCTTTCTTCCAGTTGATCGAGTCGATTACTGAAGCTTGTGCATTTGTCTTGTAGTTCTTGTGTCATGGTTTTCATCTCTATAAGTTCTTTTATGGTCTTCTCTGCATTGATTATTTGAGTTATCCATTCATCCATTCTTTTTTCAGGGTTTTTAGTTTCTTTGCGCTGGTTACGTAGTTCCTCCTTTAGCTCTAAGAAGTTTGATAGACTGAAACCTTCTTCTCTGAACTCGTCAAAGTCATTCTCTATCCAGCTTTGTTCTGTTGCTGGCGATGAGCTGTGTTCATTTTTTAGGGGGAGATGCTCTCTGATTTTTTGAATTTCCAGCTTTTCTGCACTGCTTTTACCCTGTCTTTGTGGTTTTATCTGCCTTTGGTCTTTGATGATGGTGACGTACTGATGGGGTTTTGGTGTGGGTGTCCTTTCTGTTTGTTACTTTTGCTTCTAACAGTCAGGACCCTCAGCTGCAGTCTGTTGGAGTTTGCTTGAGGTCCACTCCAGACCCTGTTTGCCTGGGTATCAGCAGCAGAGGCTGAAGAAGATGGAATATTGCTGAACAGCGAGTGTTGCTGTCTGTTTCTTGCTCTGGAAGCTTCGTCTCAGGGGTGTACCCCACTGTGTGAGGTGTGAGGTGTTGGTCTGCACCTAGTGCGGGATGTCTCCCAGTTAGGCTACTCAGGGGTCAGGGACCCACTTGAGCAGGCAGTCTGTCTGTTCTCAGATCTCAACCTCCGTGCTGGGAGAACCACTGCTCTCTTCAAAGCTGTCAGACAGGGACATTTACATCTGCAGAGGTTCTGCTGCTTTTTGTTTAGCTATGCCCTGTCCCCAGAGGTGCAGTCTACAGAGGCAGGCAGGACTCCTTGAGCTGCTGTGGGCTCCATCCAATTCGAGCTTCCCAGTGGCTTTGTTTACCTACTTAAGCCTCAGCAATGGCGGGCGCCCCTCCCCCAGCCTCACTGCTGCCTTGCAGTTAGATTTCAGACTGCTGTGCTAGCAATGAGGGAGGCTCCGTGGGCATGGGACCCTCTGGGCCAGGTGTGGGATATAATCTCCTGGTGTGCCGTTTGCTAAGACCCTTGGTAAAGTGCAGTATTAGGGTGGGAGTTACTCGATTTTCCAAGTGTTGTGTGTCTCAGTTTCCCTTGGCTAGGAAAAGGAATTCCCTTCCCCCTTGGGCTTCCCAGGTGAGGCAATGCCTCACCCTGCTTCAGCTCTCACTGGTCGGGCTGCACCCGCTGACCAGCACCGACTGTCCCATGCACCCCAGTGAGATGAATCCAGTACCTCAGTTGAAAATGCAGAAATCACCCATCTTCTGTGTCACACATGCTGGGAGCTGGAGGCTGGAGCTGTTCCTATTCGGCCATCTTGGGCACCCCGCTTTCCTCTACCTTTAAACAAAAGCAATTAATATAAGAACCTCTTCCATGTCATGTTCATGCCAATGACCAGCATAACTGACAAAGCAGCTGGAAAATTAACTAAAGCCATGGGATGTGTCCCCTGTCCTGTCAAATAAAGATATTTAATGATAGAAGAACGTACTGGAACTAAAGTCAAAATAACACTAATATTTAGATCACAACTATGCAATAAATAAATTTGTACCTGCTAACATATCTAATGACTACAAAGAGAGCCCTTGTTTTTTTAAATGGTTTATATCATAAATGAGTAGTTCAAAAAGTCAAGTTAGCAGCATACTTTGAAAAAATGATATGTTGTTATGTGTACCTTTTAACCCTTTCACACATTCTCTCAAATAACCCTTATTAACAGAGTTGCCAAACATCAGCAATTATGAAACAAGATAAAATTTAAAAAAAGACTTTGAAAAAGTTTATACTAAACCTTTCTGTTTAAAGAAGCTTTGGTTATATATCTGGGCTCAGGTAATATTACTTTCTATGATAAAAAACATACTGGGCCTTTGAGGTCCAATAAGTAAAGTGATCTATTTTCCTTGTTAATATTCACAGTAGGAAAAAAAGCCTTCATTTGGATGGGTGATGTAGTTTTCTCTCCCAGGGCTACTAATGGATTAACTGTACAGAGAAAATAGTTGCTGAGGTAGTCTTTATCTTTATTTAAATGAATGGTTTATGGCTCTTTTTCTTTTTTATTTCATTTTGCAATGATCTGTCTTCAAGTTCAAAAATCACTGTACCTTGCTTTATTTATGAAACTGTTTAAGGATAAATCCAAAACCAAAATTTATTTGGTAGTCTGAGATTCTTTTTCTTCATAAATAACTTTGAAAGCATTTCATTAGCAGGGATAATGGAAATAAAATTAGTGATGAATTTGTTACCTGATGGAAAAGTTCACAAAATCATATTATTTACTTCATCAGATAGAATATATATGTGTGTATATATATGTATATATAATGTATGTATGTATATAGCATTTTATTTTTTCATATTTCATTTTTTTCAGTGAAAAAATGCCTAAAAGTTGCAAGTATGTTGTTATGAGGACAGACTTTATATGTTTAGGCTGATAGAATCAAATTTTAAATTTGATTTATTACTAGTTTAGTTGCCTGGACAATTTTTGTAACCTCTGTAGGTCTCTGTTTCCTCATCTTCAAGAGAGTTTAATACAGTTAATATCATGGGGTGATTTGAAGAGCAGATGGAGTAACATATAATAACTTAGCACAGTATTTGGCACATGATACGGGCTTATTAATATTATTTCTGTGTATTATGTATCAACAATTAACAAATTGGTGTGTAGGAAAACTTGTTTTTAAAAGTCAAGATCGGGCGCAGTGGCTCAGGTCTGTAATCCCAGCACTCTGAGAGGCCAAGGTGGGCAGATCACTTGAGCTCTGGAGTTTGAAACCAGCCTGGCCGACATGGAGAAACTCTGTCTCTACTAAAAATACAAAAAAAATTAGCTGGGTGTAGTGGCACACGCCTGTGATCCCAGCTACTTGGGAGGCTGAGGCAGGAGAATCGCTTGAACCCAGGAGGCAGAGGTTGCAGTGAGTGAGATCATGCCAATACACTCCATCCTGAGTGACAGAGCAAGACTCTGACTCAATAAATAAATAAATAAATAAATAAATAAATAATAAGAATAAAAATAAAAGTCACTAGCTATAAATGAATCTATCAATTTAAATGAAACCACAGTATAAAAAGTTTATATTCTGTGGAATTTGGAAAGAAAACATATTAAAATATGTCTGTTTTTTCCCACCAAAGCACTTGCTGCTTTTGTGAAGAGACTCATGTATCAGTATGAAAATGGTACAGTAGAGCATCAATAATTGAGGCAGAAATAATATATCTACTCTAAGTCTTCAATTCCAAAGTTTAATATATTCACCATTTAAATATGATTCAAATGTAAGTTAGGTTTGTAAAATATGATTTCAGACTTTTTTTGGCTAAGATTTATGATACTTTTACATTTTCATATAACAATTAGATGTTTTATTTTAGTTATTTATAGCTATCCATTTGGATAAAATATTTTGAAATATTCAAACACCACATTTTAAGAATTACAAATAAATAAAAAAGCATGCAGTAGTAGTGGAAAATGTCATTGGCACAGGCAAAGGTATTAGTAGGTTGGGACACATTAGGAAAGAAGTTACTGTAGAGATATAGTAAATTCACTTTGCTAAGTAAGATCAAGGTCCTGAGTGATTGCCACAGCACAGTATTTTTAATTCCCAAAAAAGTCCCAAATCACACACTGAAGACATTTTTATAGAACCAAATACATTATCATGTATGAATGTATTTTTTTTTTTAAAGTAAGAGATTTAGGTTTTGCTTTAATTCCTTAGAGCAGTGATGAAAAAGAAAACAAAGCTGAAGGATGCATTTTCTGATCTTTATGGCTACTATTATAAATTCCACGTATCTGCTAACTATGACCTTCTTCTTGTCTCCATTCTTATGAATTAGTCCAGAGAATGCTGAAGAACAGGAAGATAAACAGAGGCAAAGAAGATAGACGGGGCATCAAAGAACCAATCTCGGAGGGAAGGTTTACAACTTGACCTTCTGATGCACTTAGAACAGTATCATTAGCAGTACTAATTACTTTTTTCAAGCCATTAGATTGTTTTCCTATTCTCAAAGACTGCCATTACTTACATTTCCAAATTGTTACCTTTTCTCCTAGCTTACTTCCCATTTGGCCTGATTTAAAAAAATCTTTATTATTTTGGTATTTAAAAATATTTGTTTCTAAAATTTGTTCAATGATTTGACGTTATTTTTTGCTTATTATATAATGATATAAATACTAGTGATACCTAAAATATTTTAATTTGAAAATAAATGAAAGTGAACACTTACAGATTTCACACATTATTTCCAAGTATATGCATCACAATTTTTCTATACTCTATTTTATTAGTTTTTAATTTTTGTAGGTACATAGTAGGTATATATATTTATGGGGTACAGGAAATACTTTGATACAGGCATACCATATGTAATATTCACATCAGGGAAAATGGGGTATCATTGCCTCAAGAATTTATCATTTGTGTTATAAGCATTTCAATTGTACTCTTTCAGTTATTTTTAAATGTACAATAAATTGTTGTTGACTGTAGTCACTGTTGTGCTATCAAATACTAGATCTTATTCATTCTATCTATATTTTTGTACCTATTAACTATGTCAGTTCCCTGCCCCACCCTCCACTACTCTTCCCAGGCTCTGGTAACCATCACTTGAATCGCTATCTCTGTGAATTCAAGTGTTTTAATGTTTAGCTCCCACAAATGAGTGAGAACATGTAAAGTTTGTCCTTTTTTGTGCTCAGCTTATTTTGCATAAGGTAATGCCCTCCAGTCCCTTCATGTTGTTGCAAATGACAGGATCTTATTCTCTTTTATGGCTGAATATTACTCCATTGTGTATATGTGCCACATTTTCTTTATCCATTACACTGATAGTTTATTTTTAAAAATAATTTCTGATGCTGCTTTTTCATACTTATTATTTTTCCTCAGAAAAGTCCCATCGGATTTCACAATTTCACAATACAGTAAGAAGCCTGTCTGATAGTGAGTAGCCTTTAAATTGTTGTCATTGTTATTATTATATTGAGTACTTCTCTTTGTATTTACAAAGATTAAGGAGTTTCTAACCGTATCAACACTTGTAATAAATGTTATTCTTAGTCTTCACACTTCTAAAGGATAATGGTGATGAATGCAGTGGCAGAGGCTGCACGTTCCCACCTAGCACTCTCGCTGAAGACTGCCTAATCAGCCCTGGCTGCTGGTACTTTTCTCTGCAAGCTTAGTCTCTTCCAGGAATGACAGGTGGTAGGTAATCCTGGGAACTCAAGAGCCTCCTTGAAGCTTGAACTGATTAGAGCACAAACCATGAGCTGTTGAAATCTGGTCCCTGAGCAGGAGAGTTTTTGACATGAAACTGCTCTAGATTGCTGTAGGGCTGGATCTCAGATCTGGTGTATCTGCCTGTTTCCATGAAAACAGCATAATCTTCAAAAATACTCAGGCTGTTTGTCTATTCCTCTAATAAAACTTCTATTGATATTACATAGAATCTTCAGCAAAAGATTTGGCATTGAACCTTTTATGAGTTTCAATAAACCTTGTGATTTACATAGTTTCATCATTGATGACAGTCTTTGGGTGAGGCCACAAGGGAGTCACTTCTCGAGTGTCCATTAGCATATGGTAGGAGGACAGGAAGTCAGTACTAAGGCTAGGAGTGAATTCCTGCTGGTGCCTTCTTGCCTCAGACCAGCGGTTCATGTTCAGGTCGTAGATTGTCGAGGTCCCTTCGTTAATGTTTTGCCTCAGACTCCCGCCTGTAAACAGTACACATCTTTCTCCCTCACTTTAGCTGCTCATCACTGAAGCTGTCATTGGTCAGACATCCTAAACTTTCTCATTGTGACTAGGGCTCCGAGGTTTCCAGGGGTTCTAATTATTATCCTGGCTGCAGTGTAGGTGTCCATCACCGAGATGGGACACCTGAACTACTAAGCAGCCAGAAAAAACTTTCTCCTTACCCTTGGCATCTGCCATCAGTCTAACTACTGATTTAGGAATCTACGGCAAAGAAGAGGCTCTTCATCCCCGGCCCCATCCCCACTGCGCCCACCCAGCCCACATACACCCTCGGAGCCACCTTTCCGCAGACTACCCCTCTGTCCTGTCCTTGACTCCAGTTAACCTGGAGATGCTAGTTCTGGGAACTCCTAGAGGCTCTGCTGCCGCCTCCGCCTGCTCTGCGTTCCCCGCGTGAGCGCTGGATTATTCCAGTCTTTGAGCATGGCAGATTTCCACCGGATGACATCATGGGAGCCCAGTGAATGCCGGCTCAGAGAGGGGGACGGAGAAGGGGAGGGGGAGCAGAGGAGGGGAGAGCACTGGGGAGCGGAGCCAGAGCCGGGCTGCCTGCCACCCGGCTGCTCGTCCGCTAGCTGGGGAGGAGCGCTCCACCCGCATCTGACAAAGGATGGGAGAATGCCCGCGCCCCGGGATGCCGGCCGCGCGCAGCCTGGCGGCCGCCTGAGCCACTTGCCCTCCGCCGGTAAGTGACTGAAAACATCATTCATTCAATCAGCCTTACTGGGAGTCCCCTCTCTCCGGTTGGTAGTCCTGGGCAGCTTGTCCCTGACCCCGAGCGGGGCTTGGCACAGCATCAGCCCCGGAGGGCAGGCAGCAGGTGCTTTTGCCTGGTGGGTCCACTGGGGAGCGTGGTTGGGGGTTCGCGGCGGGTGCTGCCACCCAACCTGCTGGCGGCGGGCTAGCCCGATAGGCGCCTCTCTGGTGAGTAGAGGAGGCTCCAGCCCGCTGCCTGGGGTAGTTGCTACTATTGGCCCCCCGCGCCCGTTCTGCGCGCGCGCCGTTTCTGGCGGATCCCCAGTGCGTTGCGCGCTGTTTACACCGGCGTGGTACTAGTCACCCAGCCGCACCCCTCGCAAAGCGCGGAATCGATGACAGCCACTTCACAGGCTCACGCGCTCTCAGGGTGGGCTTGAAGGGGACAGGGACAGATTACCAAAGGAGAGCGCTCACTACGGAAGACACAGGGCAGCCTTTGTCTTGGGTTTAGCGCTGATGCGCTCAACCCTGAGTCAGGTTGACTGCAACTGTTGGGTCCGATTCTGGTTCCCTGCAACCGCCCTCCTGGGCGAGGGATGTCATTGTGTTCCTGCGGCCAGCGGGACTGAGAGCTGGGACTTAAGACGCCAGGAGGGTCCTGCGCTCACGGGTGAGTGTCGCAGTTATCCAGGTGCCGAGGGAGCTTCTGGAGCTCCAGGAAGTGGAGTGGCCAGTCGAGGCTGAGAGACGCCCAAGTTTTATCCCCAAGTGGTGTGAGGGAAATGGCAAAGTTAGGGAGACTCATTCTCGCTCTTTTCTCTGGTTTCTGAAGTGCTGAATTTGGAGATTTGTGACAGGTGGATGGAGTCAGAGGCATGGCCAATATGTAGTTAGAGAGCCTCACATTTTCCTGGCAATTCTTTTTGTTATTCAGTAGTTCCAGAAAGGATTTGCTGCTAAACATTTTTGAGATCAAAATGTTTTCTATTATAGAGCTCTGTAGGTTTAACGAAAAAAGATTCTGAACCTGCTCAGGTACCTTAGTTTAGAGTTGTCTCGCCTATAAGTGCTATATAGTCAACATGCCAACACCCACCCCCCTGGCCTTTTGCTTGGCGGACACACGTTTTATTGATGAATTCCTTGTTTAGGAGGTTCAATTTTCAGATCACAAGGAAGCGGTGGTACCTATCAGAACATCTGTTTCTAATGTCAATGTGTTTACAGAAGAAATATCTTGTGAAAAAGAAGGAAAGAAGCAAAAGTTGGCTACTTTGCGTTTCAGTTCCTTTCTTTTTTTTTTTTTTTGCCATCCGCTATAATCGAAAATGTTTAAACTTTAGATAGTCATTTTGTATTTATGAATTTAATGTATATTAAATGTAAATAATCCTTGAACATTAAGGAGATTCTTGGTATACAAGTTTGGTATCTCAGCATCTAACATAATGCTATGGCATAAGAAAGTAACTATAATTATACTAAAAGTATAATATACTAAAAGTAATTATAATCACAATGATAATTCAAAGAGTTATTTTATTTTTCTTGAAAGAGGCTAATTTTTTTTCAGATGGTCTTTTTTTTTTCTTTAAAGATAGATGATTCTAATGAAGCTTTTCTAAAACAGGATTAAAATAATTTTTCTCAGAGATTGGTCTTTTGATAAAGTTTGAGTCTTTTCAGAACAGATATGATAGAAAATTATTGGAATAATCAACGTGGTGGAAGTAAAAAAGAAACTGGGTGAGATAATACAGGGAGGCTTTACTAAATATGAATGGTGGGACTATCAGAAGGTGCTGTGTCAGTTTTGATTTTGGAAAAGCTCATTGTAGCTTTTACATGCTTGTCTCTCCTGGGAAGTGCATAATTATATGGCTGATTATGCCACGCTATGTTGAGAGACCAATGTTATGAGCAAAGAGCTTGTTTTAATCTAGGACTTATGGGGTTATCAGCAACGTTTTCTTCCGTGATACAGAATATTTTATTTCATTGTTTCTTGACTAATTGTCACAATAGGCTCCACCTGCTTTATCCAAAGTCTTCTTTCTAACTTTGTTATACCATGTTTTTATAATAAAGTGTATGGGGTTTTACTTTAAGGTTCTTAGGGAACCTGTTGCTCATGTTGACTACTTTCCTCAAGTATTGGAATAGCAAAAGCTCTTTGTGAAATAGACTTGTGAACGTACGAGCTTCTGACGTGCTTACATGATGGGGTGTACGCTACATAGAAATCTACATTTACATACAATATGTGTATAACTCTCATCGGGTAGTCAGCTGGCAATGATCAACAGGAGGTACTGTGGTGTTTGGCTCATGGTTTTTGGCAAATGATATTACCTTTAGTGATAAGATGTTTTACCTCCTTTACATAGTAAATAAAAATGTATATTGAGGAGAACAGATTATACTTTATATATGAAATCTTTAATTTTATTTCAAAAATATTTTATCCAAGAAGGTCAAAAGTACACAGATTCTTCACTCCACATTCCACTAGAATACTGAGAAAAGTTCTCAGAATGTATAAGCATATTATAAATAGATATAATTTGATTTATTTGATAGCCAGTACAATATTATTTTTAAAACCACATGAAGTAAAATAGTGTCCTTGAACTAGAGAGTATTCTTCTAATGTTCTTTAATGTATTTCACAAATACTTTGCCTATTTTGTTGCACAAGGGCTCTTAACTGGGCAAGGTGAGAAAGAGGAGGAAGTTGTATTATAGGACAAAAATAAAGCCATTGCACAAAGCCCAGGGCAGGCAATAGTGATGTTCCAAGGTCACCGAAAAAAACGTGATGTCAGGACACTGGGAAGTATCCATGGAAATATCCTGTGTGAAGAATAAGTTTATGCTATTTGATGACCTCTTGCTTTCATTGTTCCAGTTGTGTGATTTAACAGATACTTTAGGACCTCTATGATAGAGCAAAACTCCTTTACCCTCCTTGAGGCAAAATTGTGTCTTGAACTCAATCAGGACGTTGTCTTCTGGGCTTTTTCATGGTGTAATTCAAATTCTTGCTTAAGGATGTTTTATGGATCACAAAACATTGTTGCTTTCACTTTCCTGTAGGCCTTTGATATGGAAATTGGTCAGTAAAACCTTGGCTGAAAGGTTTTTGCATCCTAACTTTTTCTGGAAATACAACAGTGAAAGTCAACGGTTATAGTGTTGCTGAAAATATTTAGGAGCGTGATGATCTAATATTTAGAGGGTTAAAATAATGCTGTTAATGTAGTTTTAAAAATAAAATTTAAAGAATTGAGACAAATTCTCTGAAGCCACGATTATCCCTTTGCTATATATTGGGTTCATTTTGCAATTTATGACTTCCCTATGATACTATTAATTCATTTCTACCTCCTAGTGTTTCAGTGATGAACAGTGGTAGGAAATACATGTTCTGCTTTTGACTTTGTCTTGTACTTGAGGACAAGGGTCAGAGTCTGTAAACATTAGTTTCATTTTACATAAAATAAAGATGACAATATCTGCCTTGCCTTTCTCATGAGGGACAGTGCATAGCAAATGAACTAGTGTACAAAAATGACTTGGAAAATATAGGAGGAACTGTCTGACAAATATTATGTATTAGTGAACTTAATTACTTTTAAATTTCTAATTAGTTTCAGTTAAAGAAGTAAATTGATAGAGGTGAATCTAATATGTGATTTCTGTTTTATTAGGTTGTTGCAAAAGTAATTGTGGTTTTAGCATATCTGGTATGTTAAATTTGTGGCATTTTTGCCAATTCATTCATTATAATTTATTCATAAAAATTATGAAGTTAGTGGTTATGTATTTTTATTGAAAGCGTGCTGGCAACAAATTCACTCATTTTTTGTATGTCTGAAAATATTTTTAAATAGATGTAATTTTTAAAGCTGAGTATAGCATTTTTGTTTGGCAGGTTTTTTTTTTTTTCCCAACACGCTATTTTTATTTATTTATTTTTGAGACAGAGCCTCACTCTGTTACCCAGGTTGGAGTGCAGTGGCACAATCACTGCTCACTGAAACCTCTGCCTCGCAGGCTCAAGTGGTTCTCGTTCCTCAGCCTCCTGACTAGCACCCTTGCCTGGCTAATTTTTGTATTTTGAGCATAGATGGGGTTTCACCATGTTGGCCAAGCTGGTCTCAAACTCCTGGACTCAAGCAGTCTGCCCGCTTCAGCCTCCCAAAGTGCTGAGATTACAGGCATAAGCCACTGTGCCCAGCCAACATTTGTTATTCTTTTGACTTCTCACTTCCATCAAACCTGTCAGTCATATTGTTGCTGTGAGGGTAAATGTGTCTTTGTCTCTGGGTGATTTTATGATTTTTCATTTGCCATTATTTTCTTTAGTTTTCTATGATATTGCTAGGTATAGGTTTTTTGGATTTATCCTCCTTCATGTTTTCAGAGCTTCTTGAATTTGTGGATTGTTATCTTTCATCAGGTGAAATTTATTGGTGAATTCTTGACTATTATTTTCTTATATATAGCTCTACTTTACTGTGTCTGTTTTCTTTTCCTAAGATCTGAGTTACATGTTTAATAGATGATTTCCCTGTACCCAACATGCCCCCTGTACTTGTTTTACTATTTTCTACTTTTTTTCTCTCTGTGCTTGTTTGAGTATTCTTTTGATCTTCTCTTCAGTTTACTAACCTTCTTCTACACTATGCCTGTTATACTGCCAAGCTCATCCACAGGTTATTACTGTAATTATTTGTTTTAATTTCCAAGTGTACATTTGATTTTTTCTATAGATTCCAATTTATCTGTTTTCTCCATCTTTTCTTCTATGACTTTGAGCATATTAAACTTATTCTAAGGTTAAAGTCTGTTAATGTCAACTGTATTGCTGTAAGCCTCTTTTCAGCATATCTTTACTCTTAATTTTAGTTATTGTATGTAAAAATTATAAAGACTCGGCCAGGTGCAGTGGCTCTTGCCTGTAATTCCAGCACTTTGGGAGGCCGAGGTGGGTGGATCACCTGAAGTCAGGAGTTCGAGACCAGCCTGGCCAACATGGTGAAACCCCATCTCTACTAAAAATACAAAAAATTAGCGGGGTGTGGTGGCGGGCACCTGTAATCCCAGCTACTTGGGAGACTGAGGCAGGAGAATCACTAGAACCTGGGAGGCAGAGGTGGCAGCGAGCTAAGATCATGCCACGGCACTCTAGCCTGGTCGACAGAGTGAGACTCTGTCTCAAAAAAGAAAAAACAAACTTATAAAGGCTCCAGATGATCTATACATCTCCAAAAAAGTGTCAACATTTCCTCTGCTAGACAGAGACGATGGGTGATAGCCAATAGTTGTAATCCACCCAGTGACTGAGCTGAGTCGTGAGTTGTTAGATTTCTGGGCTCCCAGATGCCAAGGCGTAGATGTCTTAAACCTCTACTGGTGCATTCACAGGCCCTCAACAGAAGCCAGGACAAGATTCCTGAGAATCCTGCTCTTCTTCCAGAAGCTTCCTTCTCAGTGTCTTAGCCTCCACACATATGTGTAACTTCAGGCTTTAGTAAATCTCATGTAGGTAAAATCAAGTATGTGTCAAGCTGAGTGCTACACCTTTTATTTCTCACTGGGCTCTTGGCCCCTCATATCTAATTTTGTCTCTCCAGCCCCTCAAGACTGCCAAAATCTCTGCTAGATTCTTTGTCTCACATCGGTGGTCCTCTGCTCAGGCAAAGCCCATATCCTTAGTCTCTCACTGTCTTTTCAGATTGGCAGTTGCCCCCCACTCTTCATCTCGGGGGGGAAAAACACATTCTGAAAAGTCACCTTACATCTTTGGTACCTCTACCATATGGAATCTTGAAGCTTCTAGTCTTGACCTCTTCTGAAGCTCTCCACCAGGTTTTATCAGAATTTTGTCCTTATATCTGGCATTTTTAGTTATTGTTGACCAAAATCATCAGCTGAAATGGGTAATTATTTTTAACTGATAATAAGCATAGATGTACAGGGATCAAAGATCATTTCTTGGTGGTAAAATTGGAGTCAGTAGTCCCATCCCACAGCCTCCTAGGCAATACAGCTAACTCCAAACATATTTTTAAAAGTGATATAAAAAGAAGCCAGATTCTGTTAAACAGCCATTAATATACTATGTGCCATTTTATATTCAGACGGTTTGTCTATGTTTTAAATTTTGAGGTAAATCTTTAAGACCAGTGATTGAAATAGCCAATAGATTCAAGTCATTGGTAACTCAACATAAGAAATTGGTAAAACTTTTGTTTCTTTTAGGACTAATACACACCCAAAAGTACAGACACAGACACGTGTGTATATATGTGTGTGTGTGTGTGTGTGTATGAAAAAGTAAGGCTCCTTTCTGAACACAAGAACTCCGTGGTTAATGAGTCATTCTAACTTACAAATAAGCACTACATTTATGGAGTGAAAAATGTGTGAAGTCTGGAATCTCCCTCTTCTTAGAAACAACTGTCCTATTTTCCCAACTGTTGCTCTGAAAAGCAACTGATAGAGACTGATTTCTTGTGATATACAGATAATAGTGTTAACAAGCTAGTACTATGTTGATCTTTTTCTTATCGGTATATGGATAAAACTCAGAATGTATTTCTAGACCAGTTCACGGAAATATAGTTAATTCAGGTTATACCTGAAGTAGATTGTTAGAGATATATGATTTAAATTAACTGTGCTTTGTGGATTGACCTAGAATTTTTGTTAAGTCTGCCTAGTGATGGATGGATACTAATGTTGAACTATTATATATAATGTTATTTTTGAGTGAATTGTATATTCCAGGTAACATATTCCAGATAACATATTCCAGAAATCACTGACTATTTGGGACACAATGATTGGAAGTCGGAGAATGCCTGAAATAGATTCTTCTGCCTGCCTTCAATTCAGTGTCCTAAGGCACATTAGGAGATAAATGGAAGCTTGGTGAGAGTGATAAATTAGGTATTGACACTGAGGCTCATTGTTTGGGGCTGACTGTGGTGAGCAGTGATCTGATTCTCATGAAGTATATCGCATGCTTTTTGGGCCCTGCCAGATGTCCTGTCAGCCTCACATCTGCTTCTGGCTCTGGCTCGGGCAATCATTGTAGGCAGCCTTTGACTCAGTTGTGCCATTTCCCATCTGAAGCTTGCGCTGAGTATCTTTCATTTTCTTCTCTGTGACTTTACTAGCATATCTTATCTTTCCCCCTGCTTCTGACCGTGGTCCATGCAGCCTGGAAGTGAGGAGGAGCTAACACCACCATGGAGCCTCGCAGTCAGTGGGAATGGGTGGATAGTTCCGAGATGCACTCTGTAGCTCCTTATGAGGTCCAGGTGAGAAGGAGCCTCAACCGGCCATGAAGTGACCCAACTGCATGCACCTGTATTAGCCTTTACTCTCTCCCTGGTTCACTTTACCCAGTGTCTCACTCCTAATTTCCGGGATCACCTTGTATTATTTGCACATAATTTTTTAGTTCAGACTCTGCTTTTGAAGAGAGCCTGGCCTAAGATTTATGACTTTCCTTCTCTAGAGAAAAATGAATGAGAAAGAAAAAGAAGCAGGACTAAATCATAAGCTACATCCATTACAATGAGAGAAAATAAGAAAGAAGACAAAATATGTATTTTCAGAGGTATTTTATTTACAAATCTGTCATCTTTCAGGTCACAAGTGAGACCATTTAAATAATTTCTCTAGTAACTATGAGGTCATCTGTTGACATAATGATTAATTTCCATCTCTTCCTTCTTCCTTTTTTACTGTCCTTTAATATGTATTTATTGACAGTCTACTCTATGCTCAACACTCAGCTAGGTCCTGGTAATGTAATGATGAGTGAAAAATGTGGCATGATTCCTGCCTCTTTGGAGCTTTTTATTTCTATGAAATTAATTAAATACTCACACAAGCCAGTGCACATACGCCAAAGTGAGTATAATGAAGGCCAGATGCACAGTAATGGGGAAGCCTATTAGAGGGGAGTTTGACTCAGCCAGGGAGGTCTGGACAAACCTCCTTGAGGAAGCGACAATTTAGCTGACATCTGAAGGAAGGAAGAGTTAATTAGGTGGAGAGAAAAGATAAAAGGGATAAATGAAGTGTGTTCAAGCTCCTATTGTTGGGGGAAGCGTGAAAGACTCACAGTCAGAGGGAGTGTGAAGTGGGCTGAAGAGATGTACCAAACATAAGGGACTGTCACAAAATATTTTCCATATTAAGGAATGAATTGTGCAGGTGTGTGCGCGTATGTATGTGCATGCAGTAGGGGAGAAGTAAAAAGGTGCTAACAAATACAGACCATCTACTGGCAAAAAAGAAATGTTTGAATCTGCGAAGAATGCTGTATCAAATATGCAGCCTAGCAAATATTAAGAGTTATGAACATTTGAATCAAATAAAATTTGTAGGAATTATCATTTAAAGTTAGAGAACTTCTAAAGAAATAGAGTTGAAAGAAAGGAGAATGAGCTATTTATTTATTTATTGCTCACTGTATTTGTTCTAGCTCATGGTGATGATACTTTAAGGACTACCTCCAAAGTTTTGAAGTTCCATATAACTAAGTAGTTTTTAAATAGTTATAACATTTATATATTTTTGCTAGTTATCTATTGATTTTTAGAGTGGCAGAATTATGGGTAGATTTTTTCTTTTAAAAGTATAACATTTCAATTAAAATTTTCCTCAAGATTTATTTTAATAGTGTAACACACAAAGGTCTTTATGTTACTTAGATGTTACTGAAGCATGGCCCATAGTCACATTTAATTATTCATTCTGGAATCAGCTTTTGTATTTAGGTTTTTAATGAAGTTAAATTGCCTCTATACTCACATGAGTTTGGATTTTGGTTCTGCTAATTTCTCCCAAATTTGAAATTCAATCAATTAGAGACAAATTATTTTCCACTTAGAGCTCTATTTCCTTTAATATTCCTTAGCAATTTTGTTTACATGGAACCCAAAGTCATGTCCCAGGCACCCTGTGAAATGACCCTTTAATATTTAGCATAATGTAGATAATAAGTCCTTGCCAGCTACCTTTCCTTTTAATAAGATAACTTAGTTTATTTATAGCTTACATTTAAACTTAATCTTTTATGAAATCTTTTAACCTCATGAATAAGTCTTATTTTAGAAACCTTTACTAAATAAATGGACAAACAAGTATTTATTAAGTAACTACCACATGAAAGAAAGATTCTGTGCCATGAACAATGGCAGAGAATTAAAGAGATGGGGGAACAATTTGACAGATTATTAAGATATTAAGTGACAAGTATAATATAAAAGGAAAAGTCTGAGACTTTTTGGCTTGTTCCTTATGACACTCATTGTAGAGAAGATGAGTCTTCAGAAGTGATAATAGATGCTATTTCTATAGCTTTTGTTATGAGGATGAGCCATAGTTGTCAATGTTCAGAAATTGTTAAAAATGATGCAGAAGGCTTTAATTTTTTTAAACATACATTACCCAGTAATGTCAAAAATAAAGGAAATGTTTATTTTACAAATAGGAAGAATTTTCAACTGTTAATAGTTGTCATAGGACTATAGTTAGCTTTTTGTCCTGCTTTTTTTATTTCCCCAATACTTTTAATAACAATAAGACTGAATTATTATCATAACAATTTAAATAATTATTGAATTGAAAGATGAATATTAAAGCAAAACTTAAAAATGTTGACTTCTGTTAAATCTAATTAGTTTTCTTGTGGATTTAAAAAATAGTTTTCTGAGTGTATATTTATTCGTAATAAAAAATTATATGTAGAGGAAAAAATGATGTGAAAATAATCCTCTGTTTCATGATTTATATTCTGTGGCAACACACCTAATGTGAAAATTTATTTGAAAAATTTCCCTCAAAACAGTGTAAGAGAGAACATATGCTGATAAATTGTTTTAAAGAAATTGTTGATTATCAACTATTAGAACTAAATTCTTTTTATAAACAACACAGAGAACAGTTTCATGGTTCATATAGCTAAATTTTACTTTTGTGTGTTTTCACGGTGATGAATGAGTAATCTACATTTTTACCTCCCATTTTTTTCATGGTGGGAACAGTTCAGCAGATTATGGGCTGTGAACTGACAAGCTACTCATTCTCTCTTGGGCTCCTATTTATTTAGCAGTGAGTGTGGTGTAATCACCACATGGCTACTGGGAGATGCATGCCTTTAGAGACATAATATTTTTATGGTGGATCTTTCTGGATTCCAGAAAATTATCATAATTTCCTTAGGAATTTTTTTTGTTATATAAAATTTTTGGGCCTGGCATGGTGGCTCACGCCTGTAATCCTAGTGCTTTGGGAGGCGAAGCAGGCAGGTCACCAGAGGCCAGGCCAACACGGTGAAACCCCATCTCTACTAAAAATACAAAAATTAGCTGGGCATGGTGGTGCACACCTTTAATCCCAGCTACTAGGGAGGCTGAGGCAGGAGAATCGCTTGAACCTGGGAGGTGGAGGTTGCAGTGAGCCAAGATTGCACCACTGTACTCTAGCCTGGGTTAGAGTGAGACTCGTCTCAAACAAACAAGCAAACAAACAAACAAAAAACAAACAAACAAAAAACCCAAAACCACCGAAAACAAAACAACACAAAAACAAATAAAGCGGTTTTGCACATTAATTTTTAATGGGAAGATTCAGTTTCTCTGTTGGAAGAATGACAGACAAGTGATAGTTGGAGAAGCTCAAACTCCACACCATATTCAGCTGTGTTGAAATCTCCACTCAGTAGTGAGATGACACTGGTTGAATTGCTTAACCTGTTACAATGTTGGTTTCCTTATCTGCAAAATGCAGATAATAGTATTTTCTCAGTAGCAAGGTTGTTTTGAGGATTAAAGGTAGTAAGAAAATTCCCTAATAAATAGTACGTAATGGGTTCATACCATCATTAAAGCAAATATACATATTCTTTAAATTCTCAGGCATGGTTTCATTTTTATAAGATATATGCTATACATTTTAAGATTTTAGTTATCTTGCTACTTTTTAGACATGAAGGAAATGTAGAGTTTTATTTAGTTATCTTGCTACTTTTTAGACACAAAGGAAACGCGAAGATTTATTTGCTTAAGAAACTAAGGAAAGGTGGCCACCACTACCACTGCTACCAACCGAATAAATAAATAAATGAATCAATTAATGAATAAATAATATTAATGACTAGTATCATTTTGTAGTGAGTGTTTTATTTTTCCTTTTTCTC
Organism: Theropithecus gelada; assembly: GCF_003255815.1. NCBI lineage: Eukaryota > Metazoa > Chordata > Mammalia > Primates > Cercopithecidae > Theropithecus > Theropithecus gelada. The sequence continues at coordinate 161,360,993 of NC_037672.1, read as the reverse complement.
TTCCTATATTTTTAAAATTTTCAGTACTGAGATCCTATCACTTTAATAATGGTAATATAAAGGAAACTTTATTTCAAAAATAAGTTAATTGTATAATTATTTGTTTATGAGTCATGTACAACACAAACATTCACTCTGATAGCTGAGGGTGTTTTTACCATATTATAGTAGGATAATAAACACAACACAGGATAAAATAACAAAATGTGGATTTTTTTCAATGGTTTATAGCTGTAAAACTGAAGTAAAATCTGTTTATTATAAAAAATTAATATAGAAATATTAAGACTGAAAAGTGAATGTTCCCCTTCCATTCTCTCCCAATTAAAGAATATTGATTTATTTCCAGAGATTTATCCAAAATATATATTTATGCTAGTATATATTAGACTATAACATTTCAATAAATATGTAATATGCTGTGTGTTAACTTTTTGGAGTCTCTGTTGTCTTTTTCACGTCAATACAGTCTACTTACTGTGCAGTATTAAATTTCTGGAGGTGATCAGCAATTTATTTCTAGAAAAACTTTTTGTATGTAGCCCCAAAGAGACATGTATTTATGGCAATGTCATTCGCATTAATTTAAAGATTCTAGATAATCATTAATTATGATATTTTGATGCAATTGAATACTATACAGAAGTTAAAATGAACTAAAATTCACATGTCAACATTGATCATCATTTGAGTGAAATATAATTATAATTTCTTTTTTTAAATTTATTTTTCTTGAGAAAGGGCCTGCCTCTGTCACCCAGGCTGGAATGCCGTGGTGCCATCACTGGCAGCCTCGACCTCCTGGCTCAAGTGATCCTCCTGGCACAGCCTCCAGGAGGAGGCTTTAAAATATAATTTGAGCGAAAAAAGTTACAAAGGATAATTGTAATGTATAAATGATACATCACTTTTACAAATATTATAAACAAAAAGTAATTCTCTAAATTAGTTATAGGTACTTAAATAAGAATCAAATTGTGAAAATGTTGTAGTGGTATTAAGAGAGCAGTTTCTATCTTCAGCAAATCTTTACAGATCTGTCTATCTTTCCATATTGGTTATAGCAATTTACATGTCCATCAGTAATGTATAACATATTATCAGATTTTTGGTTTTCCATGCATATATTTAAATGTCTTATTGATTTTTTCACTTATTGGTGCTATTGAGCATCTTTTCATGTATATAAGACTTCACTTAAATCTTCTCTTTTGCAGATTGTCTTAAATTCTGTTAATTTTTCCTCATTGGTTTGAATTTTTAAAATGAATTTTTAAGATTTTTTGTCTACTCTAAGTACTAACTTTTTGTCATTTACATGCATTGAAATATTTTCTTGCATTCTGTCCCTTGTTTTTAAGTTATGTTACTATGTCTTTTTGTATAGAGATTTTGAAATTTTATTATGTTCAGCTTTATCATTCTTTTCCTTTACAAATTTAGTATTTCTTGTTTAAGTAGTCTTTTCTTACTTAGAGATTGTAAAAATCTTCACTCAGTTTTCTACTAAAGCTTTAACATGTTGAGCATTATGGTCTTTGGCCCAGTCGGATTTCATTTTTGTGGTTGTTATGGAAATAGGGATTAACCTATCCCCCCACCACAAAATGTACAGCCAATTGTTCCAGTTTAATTTTTCCTACTGATTTGTGAGGCTAACTCTGGCATATCTAGGTGACATATATTTATATCTGTTCTTGGTTCTCTATTATGTTCCATTGATTTGTCTAATCCTTTTCCAATTTAATACTTGATTCTTCAATCTTTTTAACATTACACACCAACTTTATTAAGATGAATTCTCCTCATTCTCATTTTTAAAAATTTTCTTGGCTGTTCTCACAAACTTTGCCATTTTTTCTTAGAGTCTGCTTTTTATATTTATATTATTTATTTATTTATTAATTTTTGAGATGGAGTCTCACACTGTCGCCCAGGCTACAGGGTAGTGGCAAGATCTCTGCTCAATGCAACCTCCACCTCCTGGGCTCAAGAGATTCTCCTGTGTCAGTCTCCCAAGTAGCTGGGACTACAGGGGCACGCTATCACGCCCGACTAATTTTGTATTTTAGTAAAGACCGAGTTTTGCCACGTTGGCCAAGCTGGTCTCCAACTCCTGACCTCAGGTGGTCTGCTCGCCTCGGCTTCCCAAAGTGCTGGGATTGCAGGCATGAGCCACTGTGCCCAGCCAGAATTTGCTTTTTAAATTCCATGAAGTAGTCTATGTGATCGATATTCTTTCGTTGCTTATTTAGAGCCTTTCTCCATGGAGCTGCAACTCCTGTACTTCTTTGGCTTCTAACTTCTAGTTGGATTTGGCTAATGTGAGACACTACCAGGAGACTGTGGTGAGAGAGAATGGTAAGGGAATTCATTCCTCTGGTCCCTCGCTGCCTCTTAGCAGGTGTAGAAGTGAATGCATACGATGATGGCCACGGCTCCTCTATTTCAAAGTTCCAGTTCAATTTGGATTTCCATAATACTGTTTCTTCCCTTTCCCCCAGCAGGCCTGAGAGGTTGTGGTGGTTGTAGTAGGGGTGGTAGACATAATTACTTTCTTCTTTTCATCCTGACCACATTTCTGTCTTAGTCCCTTTGGATGTGATATCTCTTTCCTCCAAGGCTTCTGACATATACTCTGTTGAGACTGGAAGGAATTAGGTTTATTATTCAATTTGAGACAGCTGTCATTTTTATGATAGAAGTTTCCTGTCCATATATTTGTTACATAACTCCATTTATCTAACTCTTCTTGAATGTGCTGCAATGATGATATAATTAATGTCTTCTGTGAAAATCTTGCTTAGGTTTTTGAGATTTATTCCCAGGATTATTATTGTTTTTGTTGTAATTATGAATAAAATATTTAAAAAGATACATGTTCTAAATGTTTATTGGTGATGCGTATTGATTTTTACATCTTGATTTTTCATCCAGCAACCTTACTAAACTATTTGATTTCTTCTCACAGTTTGCTTTTGAGGTTCTATTGTATAGGCTAGATAGATAATCATGTTGTGTGTGTATAACATTTAGAACTTACTTTTTGAAAGACATGCTTTAAATGGGGTAATTTATTTAATCTTCAAATCAATCTTATGGTAGAGGTACTATTATAGTACATAAGTACATTAGAGAACATTAGTACTTTATAGGTACCTTATAGTACATAAGTACGTATGTAAGTACATATATTAGTATGTAAGTACATATGTACATATGTATATATGTACTTTTTTTTGAAGAAGGGTTCCCAGAGGTTCAGTGATTATAGCAACTTGATAAAGGCAATACAGCATGCAGTTGGCAGTTATTACTATTTCATATACTATATAAGAAAATCTAACCACAGAAATATGAACCAATCTGACGAAAACCATAGAGTTAGTAAGTGGCAGGTGCAGGATTGGAACTCGCGTGTTCACTTTGATGCTCTTGAAATCATGGTGTCCAATTTTGAAATTGTCTTATCTTTTGAAATCTTTATGCCTATTTTTCTGTCCATAGCACAGTTGTGGGAACTCATATACAAAGTTGTAGTAAAGGGATTAATGTAGACACAGAGAACCACCCAATCCCCCTTCAAGGATTGTTGCCCAGCTGAAGGGAATGCTTTCCGTGGGAAGGTTCTGGCTGTGAGCCTCTCTGGGTCTGTCTCAGCTGCCAAGAGCCACCTAGACCCTGGTTAAACCACCCCCCTCATCCCTGGAGCAGCCCACTTACCTCAGAGAGAGGGAGCTGATATAAACGTTCAGTCATAGGACAACTCTGATGGACCCTTGCTCTGGATGGATGGAATGAGACTTTGCTAGCCTGCAGCACAGTTCAGCTTCTCCTGCTGTCCAGTCAGAACTCCTGTGCTTTCTAAAGTGTCCGTGTCTAACAGACATTTTGTACCATGACTGTTCACAGCATCTGCTTGTAGAGACCCCAACCTGCAGTAAGGTTGCAAGGTTGGTTTCATAGCCTTTTCCTTGCTTTAAAGTAAACAACTTCTAATATTTCACAATTTAAATAGGTTTCTTTTTCTCCTTACTGTGGAAGTCATATTTATTTTCTTGTGAGCTGATGTTCAAGTGTTACGAATATAATTTTTTAGCTTCTAATCTGTTCATATGGTGAATTTCTAATAATAAACAGTCTCTGCATATTTAGGATAAATCCTGGTTGGTCATTATGTGCACATATTGCTGAATTTGGTTTGAAATATATTTTTTAGGATTGTTGTAGCTGTATCAAGAAATGAAATCTCGTATTTTTCCTTTTTTGTGTTGTCTAGCTTTGATAATAAGGTTATATTAGCTATAAAAGTGAATTTTTCCACGGAAAACTTGTGTGATTGGAGAGATACCTTTTTCTTGAATGTTCAGCAACACGTGCCTATAAAACTTTCTAGTATTAGTGCATTTTAAGTTACTAATTCAAGATAATAATCATTATAAGTCTCCTGATGTTTTCTATTTATTTTGAATTATATTTTTATTATGTTTTTTAAGAAAATTATTTCATTTTTCATTTGTTCTTAAATTATTCCACATAATATATCTTTAGGTTTAAAAAAAATCTCGAATTCATCTAGAATTATATGATATTATTTTTATTACCAAAGATTTTTTTCATCTAGGATTTGGCTGTTTTTTAAACATGTATAAGAAAAATCGGTTTTTTAAAGAAAACCATTTCTTTGTATTTTTTTTTCTAGTTCATTCACTGATTTTTTTCTGCTTTCTAATTTCTTGGGTTTAATCTTTTATTGTCTTTTTTTTTACTTTTTTTGGTGTTGAATTCTTAGCTCATTAACATTTTTATCTTTTCTGATGTGTACTTCAAGGGGTGTATTTTCACACTATATACTAATTTAGCTATGTTGCCAAATTTTGATATACATATAGTGTTTGAATATTGGACTTAAGAGATGATGGAGATACAAAAGATACTAAACAAAAGCAAAATGACTCTAAGAAGGTTAATTTACATCTTCCTGCACTGGACTCATGCAATTTCACAGGTGAATTTATTTAAAACTTTAAGAAAAGATAATGAAATTTCAATTTCAATTGTTTTAGAATACTGAAAAATAAAAACATTCTAATTTTTAAGAAATATGCATAATGTAAACACAAATGTTGTAGAAAAATAGAAAAAGAAAATAAAAGTAAAAAAGAAGGGGAAAAGGAAGAACTTTAAATCTAAGTCATTCCTACCAAGTGAATATTGGTGTCAAAATTCCAGAGAAAATATCAAGAAAAGGAATATGGAACTATATTAAAACAATAAAGTATAAAAACGAAGTTATTTCTTGGAATAACTTTCTAACTTTAGAAGACCTATTAATATATTTCATCCAATTAATATTTTAAGGGTATATATTACTAGATATTTTCAATAGATGTTCAAGTGATTTTTGATAATATACAAATACATTTCTGATTTAAACACATTAGTAAAGCAATAGAAGGAATTTTCCTTAGCATGGATAAATACATATTTAACCTGATGCTTAGAGTAACAATTTCAGTATGCTGTCTGTATAAGATTAGGAATAATAGAAGACTCTCCATGATCACCATTACTATTTAGTATTTTTTCTGGAAGTGCCCGTTACAAGCTAAGAAAATGTAATAAGGAGAAATTTGGACATGAGTAGGCAAGTCTGTCAATATTTGAAATATGACTATACTTGTATGGTAGTGGTTTCTATGAAAAAATTCCCTCTCTCTGGTGCTTGGGCCCTCTGAACACATGTCACTTTTGTAACAAGATTTTCTCCCTTTGGTAACTACACTGTACCTAAAAGAATGGAAGAAACTTAGGCCTTGTGTTATGAACTAAATGATGCAAATTTGCAATATTGCAGTGGTTTGAATTAAGGTAAAAATGCTATGAGGTTGGTATTTAGTAATGACATAAATAATGAGTAAATTATTTTGAATTAAACTGTTCTGAAACACGTAGAAATAAGAAAATTACCCTAATTTTTACTGTAAATGTAGGTAACAGGTACATATAAATAAACATGTATAAAACTTTTATAATAAAAAATGGTATAATATAAAAATTTAATATGCTGAAACATACTAAAATGCATATACAATAAATAAAATTATATAGCTCACTGGAAAAAATGAGGGAAAAATGCAACAGTTTTGTCAAAATGATAAAATTATGCTGATATTTTTCCTTTTTCAAAAAATATATTTAATATTGTTAAATCATATTTTCAACAAAATGCTTTAAAAATTATAGTATTTGTTGTATGTCTATGTAGAAGGGTCAGGGTCTTAACCTGCCAGTATAAGACAAGCCGCTGCCTCCTAGGAACTTGAATGTATGCAACACAGAAAAAGAAAATAATACAATATTAACTTATATTTATGTTATTCTTTAATTTTACCAAAGATTATATGCACATACATTATTCAATTCAGTTATCACTACAGTCTTTTCTATGCTGGCCCTTCTCCTGGAGTATAAGCTTTGTAAGAGCCAGGACTATGTTTGTATCTGCATAGCCTAGCCACAATTCATTGCTATGTGTATGCCCATTGGTCTGTTTATTGGAATGGACAAGCCCTATGAAATATGCAGAAGTATTATTTATATGCCCTTGAATGAGAAACTTATATTGGAAGGTTAATGATTTTGTCCCATTAAATATTGTCAGGATTTTAACACAACTTTTCTGATTTTATATTCATAGTTCTATTTATGATATCATCTTTTTTTTTCTGGTAATAATTTGCCAAATTATTATAACAATAGAAAATACACAGAGAATCTTACAACTTCTTGTTCAAAACAAATGTATGCAACGTGTGCGTTTCAGAGGGGAGAGAGGTGATCAAAACTTTAGGATCCTGGGAAGGCATCATGATGAAGTGAAGGACAGGAGGAGGGGGAGATCAAGATTAGATGCCTTATATTTTTCTTCTCAAAGTCTTTCATAACATTCATACAAAATAATATTAGAGTATATACTTGTTAATAGAAAGATTTTCCCTAGTTAATGAGACCTGTCAAAATGTGATGATTTGATGCACAAACTGAAATCAGCAAACAGGAGTTCAAATCTAGTTCAACTTTTCATTAGCCTCTGACATTGGGGACATAGTTTAATTCTTCTAATCCTCAAATTTCTCATTGGTAAAGTATGAATGATAATATCTAAGTAAATGAGATTGCTATATTAAATAAACTAGTGCTTACAAAGGCCTGATACATAAGTGTTTAGTCATTGTTAACTGTTCTTATTATAGTTATCATTTATTTTCCTTCACATCTGTGCTAAATTTTGTTTTTCGGAGATTAAGTAGAAGCTTGGTTTTTCTTAACGCAATCTACAGTTATGTTTATTTTCTGTTACCTTATGATTTTTCTCTGTCTTATGAAACAAGAAAGATCTAGCCAACACGTATCAATTTCTACTTAAGGAAGCAAAGTCTTGTTAATGCCAAATAAAATTTAAAACAGTCGAATGGAAGTAGAACGGAAATGATGCATCGTGAAAACCAATCTGAATCAAGCTTTTTTCACTAAATATTTGCATTTTTCTCTAATTCACTTTTTATGAGTCCAGATAGATATTTCTCATGTGAGCATTTCTAAGGCATTTCTTTTTTTTAAGGTACAATTATTTTATACATTTAGGAAGTATCAGTGATTGCATGCAGTCCAAGAATCCGTTACTCTATTTGTTGCAGGGAGTAACAAAGACATAGTAATCAGTCTGGTTAACCGAATGTCAACTCCACTTCCTTTTTAATAATAATTCCATAATTATCAATTTTGAGGGATAAAAAATACCTTTCATATGTTCTAAATTTTGTGGTATGAATCTTCAGTTTTATTGGGTTTCACTAACTGAATGATTTTATTGAACATTTTGTGTGTTACTCTACCCTGAGGAACAGCTGTGAAAAGATAAATAGAGACTCTACAGGTTATAGAATTACAAAAATAAAAAATGGCTAGAAAAGATAAAGGAAAAAATGGTGAGGGAAATATGTGAAAGAAAAACCCCACATGGGTTAAACTACCTACATCAAACGGTGAATACAAGGATTAAGAGAAAAGAAGGAATTTTTATTAAAAAAAAAAAAGGAAAATTGTTCAAGACAAGGTTACAGAGACATTAAAAAAATTTGAAATTGAAAAATTTAACTCTAAGAATAAATGGGAAACCTCTCAAGGAAACATTAAAATGAAGAAAAATCAGAACAAGGGGGTGGCAAATTGAATATGGAGAGTTGTAAAAGGTATGTTCAATGTGAAATGTGAGCATAAAAATAAATGAGTAGATTCGTCATTAAAATGTAGAGTTAAACAATTTCTTTTGTGATAGATAATGGTTTTTATTTGTATCTTGGTTCAGATGCTTACTTTACCATTACAGCTCACAAAATGAATGTGTTTTTAAGATTTGCTAAATTCAGAAGTGATCTCTAAATTTCAGAAATAAATCAGATATTCGAGGGCTCTGGTAGGAACCTTTAGTCCTTTACTCACGTTTTTACTGACTATATGAACTTGCACATAGTCTGTCTGTAATCCAAATGAAATGGTCTAGTGCACAAACATATTGTTTTCAAGAAATACTAGAATTTTTCTCTGACTAAAGATGATTAAAAACGGTTGTTCTAAAATCATTTCTAATTTTTGATTTAAGGTGTCTGGTCTCTCCCTTCCCTCCTTTGATAAACAAGACGGCTACATTTCCTAATTTTTCTAGAGGTTTATACAATACAATAAAGATAAAATCTAAATAATGAACCACAGAAAATTGTTACAAAAGGAAAATATTCATTCTTTTTGTATATTTTTATTATGATTAGAGTTTCTAATACAAAGGAAAGCATTCTTTTGTATTAGAAGCCCTATCATTGTGCTTGCTGATTTGTACATTACTGATAACACCAGAGGACCCCTATATTCTCTACTCAATAGGAGAACTAATGAGGTGGCATGTGATGTAGATCCATAGTATGTAAGAAAACACACATTCACACACACACACACACACACACAACTCTTGTTAATAATGTAATGTTAAGTAATACAATGCAGGGCATTTACATTGAATGACAGTTTTGTTTACAGCAGATTTGCTGGTTTAGAAGGAAACAATTGATCCCCTTAAACTCTTTACTTCTTGAGTAGCCCTATTTCTGTTTTGTTCTTTTTCCCCAAAACAATGTATGGCCAGGAGCTATCTGGATGAACTTTTTTGGCTTTTCTACTCGTAGGGTCCTGTGGATGCCTTTTAGTCAATTGACACTATCCACATCTCTAGTGGCCTCTGTTCTATTTCTAGCTATTCAGAGAAAATCTGCCAGTTACAGTTTTGGTACCCTGGAATTCTCTCACAAAGATAAGAAGGAGTTTATAGTTTGGTTTCAACTGTTGGTTAAATATTTAAGTATTCACATTTTCTTACTTCTTCAGAGAAAGAAAATTGGCCTTTCTTAGTCTACCCAGTTTCTGCCCTTATTTTTTTTTTCTCAGATTCAGTCTGTAATTATACATTTTTATTTTATATCCTATGGATATATCTTTTCTTATACCATTTATTGATTCTATAAAAGTCTGCCGTGTTGAAGTTTGAAACAGAGTAGAACATATGTACGTTTTAGGTATACTAAATTGTTTTCTTGTGGGTTTATTGTTAATAAGCCTTTTACCTTCTGGGTTGTTAGATTGTTGCAGACTATGGCAATTATGTATGCAACAAGAGCTCATGTATTCTAATTAGTATTTTTTTAGACATTGTGAGAAATGATCTTAACAATTATATATTACAGAGAAATAGTTTTCCAGAAAAACAATTGAAAGACAAATAAGGCAGTTTAGGAGGATCATCATAAAATATCAAAATGAGAAATTGGAACAGAGGAACAACTATTTATAGATGATACTATTTGTAAATGAGTTTTCTAGCCATGGCAAAAATTTATGTTTTTGTCCCTCACTAAATTATGTTAAAAATTGTTATGCAAATTCCTTGTGATTTCGTATTGGTTATTTTCTTCGCTTGTCTAAGTCATAGATCACTATTTAAATTTTAGCTAGTAACAAAAGTGTGTACCATTTGAACCTCAGTGATTAGTTTGTTTTATGAGAGAAAATTCCTGACCACTTCTTGGTAGTAAAGCGTGGCTAGCTTCTAGTCCAATTAGCCTTGGGCGTCTGTGTGTCAGTAAATGGGGTACAAGGCCCCTAGTCAAGGCAGAGCTTCCTCTAGCTCCCTGTATGGCCCTGATCTTCACCCACATGATCATGTACCCCCTGCACTCATGTCTCCCAGACATTTTCACTAATAAAAATCATTGTTCATCATCTAGATTTTTCTGGTTTGGGATACATCACTATTTCCCTCTAACAGTACAAGTAATAGAAAGTTGGACATTTTAAAACAAAACAGAATTACTCACAAGTTTGAAAGATTAATTTTTTTAAAGTATGTGTCTCTGTCTTAGATATAATCACACACAAATGTCTATAGTGATATTAATCATTATAGAAAATATTTTCTATACAAGCCAGTTTCTTTATTTGTTCACTTACTACATCTCTTACTTCCATACCCCAGTCATACTTAAATTTAAACTACATTTTTTGTTGATAAAACCATTTGGTGTCTACTAAGGGAAAAATATGAAGAGTCAACCTTGAAATCTACAAATACATAATTTATCCATGAGCTTAAGTGTATCCCCAAACACTCGATTTGTAATACTTGGGCCAGCTAGATAGAAATACATGATTAAAATTGTTTGCATTCATGTCTGTAAATGAAATGTAAATTAAATCATGTGCTCTATGGTCATTATGGTACAGTGTTGTAAATGTAATTTCAAAATCTATTCCAGAAGTTTGTATACTTACACATTTATTAAGTCCTTCCTTAGTAAGTTATCATTTAAAAGTGTACATGTTTAAAATGAAAACCTCAGAAAAGCATGTAGTATATTGATTATGCTACAATAAATTCTCATAGTGAAGGATTCTTTTGGCATACTTTATCACTCATATCAAAAACAGCTTTCTACAGTGGTAGTAAAAGACAGGCGAAGCTCAGAGTTGCATGAATATATACAAAAATGAGAGAAAAACCACAGAGGCAGAGTCTAGATGAGAAGGTGGGGGGCCAGGAAACTGTTCTGTTTCTAGATAAACAGCAGTTTCAGTAGATACTGCAGGTCTTTGGTAAGGCCCATAATGGAATGACATCCGATTTCTTTATAGATTTATATTGTACTGATTCATACATTAGCAAATTAGGAAGTGTGACAACAGTTGCAGTTGTAGGAGGATGGCGGTTACTGAAGGGTCTAATTTAATTTGAACTTTGAATAACTATAGGCAAAAAGAATAAGAATTCTTGTAATTAATATAAAAGTTTGATAAAAGGAAATGTCTATTTTTAAATGCAAGTGTGAAACTTAAAAGATAGCAGGGCAGAGGAGAGAATTAACTAATAAAGCATCAGAAGAGGAAAAGAGTACAGTCGTGTTTAAAATTGATATGCTTTGGTCCTGCTTAGCCGAGTGTTTCACCAGTCCTTCATGTGGATGAACTATCATCAAGACCAGTGTTATGGTACACAGCACCGTACACCGTACTATAATGACCCTAGACCATCGAGTGCTCTAGACTCTCAAGGGCTCTAGGGTCATTATGGTACAGTGCAGTGTAGGTAATTTTAAAATTCTGCACACAGAACTCATGCATATCAGTAGGTTCATTTTATGTGTATTTGCCTAAGATAATTTAGAAATAGTATAGAAATAGTTTACTACCAATTACGGGTTCAGGTATTCTCCACTGATTATTTCTTTTACTATAAAATTCTGAGTTAAAGAATCTTTTTAGCTATTATTATAAATTGATATATGAAAACGACAATAGCAATAGAAATTTTGGAGACCGTAGCAGAGAGAACAGTGCTGCAGGCCACTTACTGTAGTGTTTCTCCAAGCATATCCATGGACTACCTGAATAAGAATCTTTTAGAAGGGCTATGAAAATGTGGAGCCCCATCTCAGAAGAACTCTTTGGGTGGGGCTGAAAAATCAACACTTAACTCTCTGGGTGAGGCGTATGTACAACAAACTACAACTTCATAGAACACTGTTGGAATAAAGCTTATTCCTGTTCGAATATGAACACATACCATGGCCATGCAGTAGGAATTGTTTTTTATTTTCTTAGTTTTCTTCAGCCACTTCTTCCTCTAACTATTTTAAAGTGAAAAAAAAATAATAGAGACATAAGAATCTACAAATAGTAGGAATGCCTGTTATGGATTTTTTGGAGACCTACAATTTCCATTCTTCATTCAACAGGGAGTCAGATGCCTAAGAGACCACTGTACCTGGGAAACATCACAAGATAGCTACCTACAGTATCAAATATTTGTAAAATCTGGATTTTTTTTTTTTCTTTTTTTGCCAGTGGATCCAGCTGGAAGCTTTTACCTTGCAGACAAACCTGGTGGGAGAAAAGCCAGTGGCTCTGCTGGGTTTCAGCATGATTGTGATGCTCTTGTTAGTGATTACACAAGGACAATGAATGAGATAAGCTGGGGTAAGTGTTGCAGTAATAGGTGCACAGTACCTGCCCGGCATGCTGATTGCATGGAGTGTTCCGGGGGGCGGTGTTCACACGACCTACTAGAATGTGACACTCTCTGGAATAATGTCATTTTTTAATTTAAAAAGTTTCTATCTGTGGTTCTCAGATTTTTGTGTGAATCACAGTCTCCTTTAGAGCTGCTAAAAATCAGATTTCTGGGCCCTACTCCCAGAGGTTCTGACAGTTTAAATGAGAACACAGCCTGTCATTTTCCTAGAGACTTGTGTTTACCGGAGAGACGGACTTACAGGTGGTAGCTAAAATGTAAGCACATATGTTACAGCACTGTCAGTATTTATAAGGACATTAAAAATAGACATTGGTACAGCAGAGAACTTACTATAATAACAATAAATAGTTAAGCTCTGGAGGATGCCTTAGTTACTTTATTAAAGCTAGCACATTGAGATGGCAGCATAAAAACAATTTGAATATTCTGTTGTAGTTGATTACAATGTATATTCACTTTCCTATATAGAGTACAGATGATGAAATTCCATAAGGTACATACAGCATATCAGAAGTGAGGACTTCAGATGAGCTTAACTAAGCATCATACCATAGAAAATGTGTCTTTCTTCTCAATAGAGGAAGCAGCTCAGGGATTTATCTTGAAGTGTAGCAGAAATAGTAGCTTGATGGAAGGATTTCACTTCAGACAGATCTGCTGAAGTTTGTTCAGAACTTTTAAGTGCATCAGACAACAATGCTGAAAACAGTGGCAAATGAGAGAAAGAACAAATTCTTCCCCAAACATTCTTTCATGAATAGAGTACTATCTCTCAGAACCACCACACACAGGCAATGACACACATCACTGGCGTTAATAGAGTGCTTAAAGCATGATGTGAATGGCCACATCTTCCCAACATTCTCTAACTGCTTGGTGCACAGCAACAGAATTGCTTTCCTATTACATATATCTATTGCAAGAGACATGTTTACTCTGAATCCCCAGAATAAAACAAAATTATTTGTTTTTGTAATTTGTTAGATTTTTCGGAGTAATAAGAGAAAGACCTTTATTAAATGGATGGAGATATCACAGTAGATTTTCATATTTTTCTCCACATATTTTAAAGAAAAACATCATTGCTATAAAAATACATGAAAAAATGAAATGACCTTTGGAGCTTCCTTTTACATTTTTATGTTTTCATTTTTTTTTAAATCCAGTTGCTTGATGTCCAATATTATCAGTAGTCAGAAAAACCCAGTTCTTAAAATAATAAATGTTACCCTATAACATTGCTCTTCCATGAACTATTCTGAACTTGGTTTAATAGAAACCACATTTCATTTTCTTAGGATACTATTGATAATATTAATCCAATTACAACCTGATGATTTTATTCACTGACTTCCTTCTTTAAAGATAGCTACTTAAATAATAAACTACTTAAGTGAACCAGGTCTATCAACTACCATTTACCCAGAGTAATATCTCCTTTCACTTGCTTTTCATTCTGTGTATGTCACCAAAGCAAAATTCATGTTGAAAATGTCATTTATTTCTGTAAAACGAATTTCAGATATCCTGTTTAGTACGTTTCATTTTGAAATTCTTGCTATTCTGTTTCTTATCTCAGTTTTTTTTTTTCTTAAACTGAGCCAAAGTTTCTTCTATCTTTTAATTCTTTCTCTGGTGCAAAGAAAACTTCCCTGGATGGCTCATATTCAAATTAAGTTGACTAGTGACTTTCTTTGTAGCGTTTATGTCCCCCAGTGACATTGGCAAGTTCAAGGCTTCCCCTTTATGACCTCTATCATTTCTAAGCATTCCAAGAAAATGCTGTGGCCTCCTAGTACACATCTAAATCTTCATTACCCCCTGGGGTCAGTCTGAGAGCAAACCTTACCTAGCAGAAGAGGCTTTACAAAGTCTCCTCTGACTCACGCTGGGCTCTGGTTCCATAATGTGGACTGATGAAGGTAATCTCCAAGTTTTTGTGGAGGGAATTTTCTCACCTTCCTAAAGAGTGATTCATCTTGTATTTATTAGGAAAAAATAGCCACAGTATATCATTTCTACAGACTTTCCCTCTCTTGTGTTTCTCTCCTTGTCATCTGTCACCTGATCACTGAAAATCTGCAGCTCTGTGGGATAATCTGAAACTCTTTCTGATGATATATCTTTCTAGAAAATGGATGTTTTCCTTTTCTCCTGAGGTTTTGGGGAAAAATTATTTCTTAAAAATCTGTTTTGTACAAACTCAATACCTAGCTAAAGGTTTGATGTTGTCGGTATTGGGGAGGACAGAAAGAAGCTGTTTTAGTTGTTCTCAATTGACACTTCAGTACTCATTATAAAATAATATTCATTTTTACAATGCCTTCATCATTATAAGATTCTGATTTTCTTCTACCCTGAAAATTGATTATACTCAGAATTATTCTCTTAAGTGTATTCTATTGCATTTCAATATTTTAAAATTAGCATTTCTTATTATCTTAAATGGGTGTGGCAGACTGAATAGTACCCTCCTAATTTAAAACTTTCATCTCATATGCGCTGAACCTGTGCATGTTACTTTATTTAATGAAAATTACTTTATTTAACTAAAGTGACTTTGCAGATATGATTAAATTGAGGATCTTGAGATGGGGAGATGATTCTGGATGTGGCAAACTGTAACACAAAGGTCTTTATAAGAAGGAATCCGGAGGAACCCAACTCAGAAAAAGAGATGTGATGGCAGAAAGACAATGAAGTGATGAGCTTTGGAGATAGAGGAAGGAGCCACAAGCCAAGAACTCTAAGTGGCCACTAGAAGCTGAAAAGACAAAGATACAGATTCTCCCCTCACAGTCTCAAAAATGAATGAGCCCCGGTCACGTTTTAGCTTGCTGAAACTGATTTGGGACTTCTGACCCGCTAGACTTGTAAGATAATGCATTTGTGTTGTTTTAAACCACTACATTTTTATTTATCTATTTTTTTCTTTTTAAAAAAACTTAAGTTCAGGTATACATATGCAGATTTGTTATATAGGTAAATTTGTGGGGGTTTGTTGTACAGATTATCTTGTCACCCAGGTATTAAGCCTAGTACCCATTAGTTATCGTTCCTGATCCTCTCCCGCCTCCTAGTCTCCACTCTCAAGTAGGCCTCAGTGTCTGTTTTTCTCTATGTGTCCATGTGTTCTCATCATTTAGCTCCCACTTATAAGTGAGAGTATGACAAACCACTATTTTTTTTTCTAATTTGCACAGTAATAGAGAACTAATACAATGGGCATAATTGTTAACAATACTGTTGTTAACACATAGTAACTATTTGTTAACTATTGTTAACATTTTATTACGCTTTGGTATATGAAGCTAGATTGGCACACGTTGTTTTCTCTTTTTCTTTCAGTTGACAAGAAATAGTTGTACATATTTACGGGATACAGAGTGATATTTTGATACATGTATACAGTGTGTAGAGATCAAATCAGTAATTAGCATATCCATCACCTCAAACATTTATTATTTTTTTGAGTTGGGAAGATTCAAAATCCTCTCTTTTAGCTTTTTGGAAATATACAATAAATTATTATTAAATATATTCATCCTATTGTGTCATAGAACACTAGAACATATTCCTCTTATCTAGCTATGATTTTATATCCATTAACAAACCTCTCCCTATCCTCCCTTCCCCCAAACCCTTCCCACTCTACTAACCTCAATTCTACTCTGAACTTGTGTGAACTCAAGTTTTTTTGGCTCCTACATAAGAGTAAGAAAGTATAGTATTTATTTTTCTGATGGCACACCTGATTTTAAACGTAGACGTTTTGCACAGTGAGTCAGCATACATATACATATACATACACATCAGTATACAATACCATGATTATGAGAGTAAAGCACATTTTTCTTTTCTTGGATTATTAAAAATATGTATGTTTGTTTAAATGTGTATGCTTCTTATGCACTGGAATATGTTTTATGTGCATTATGAACATTACAAACTAATCTTCACAACTATGCAAAATATGTGCCATGACCTCAATTTTTTAATGGAGAAACTGAGGTTTAGTTGACCAAAATCATACAATCATAAGTGATAAAGTTGAAATTCCAGCTTTCATGTTTCTGACTTCAGAAGTCAAATTTTTAAAAACCACTATATTGTATTGTCTTCTGTATGTTTGAAATCTCTTGACAACTTTTGAACAATTTGAGTGGATAAGTTTAAATGCTATCATTTCATGTGACTTTCCTGTTTTACCTCAAGTGCTGAAGAAATATTTTTCTGTCTTCCTCCTTATTTCTTTCTTTATATTACATTCTTTTATAGGTAACTGCTATGTGCTGATAAATATCCTTGTAAGTATAGTGATTTTGATTATGATATTCAAGTCCTATAAATTATAGAGTACTTGAAGTCTTATGAAAACTTTTACTCCCCAAAATTTTATTAATTCCAGAAGCATTCCCATAAAAGGACATGAAAACTATAATATTGGACAAATACTAGAAAATAAGTACTGTACTTTGAAAAGGATATATACTAGAGAAAAATACCACCAGTCTTTTTATATAAAGATTGATAGTTCTGAATGGGATTGTTATAAAAAAAATACTTAAAAATTGAGAGATGTTGAGTAGATGATGGTTTGATATTTATGTTTTATTTTAACAATACTGTTGGAGATGAGAGGAATAAAAATGCAGAGATATTGTAACTTTTTTTAGATTTAACTTCTATTCAGGACATGGAGCAGAAAACATTCGTGGAGTTCATAGCACTTTGAGAAGTAGAATTAACTTTCAATTCATTTGTGTCATTTTAAGAGGATATACATTATATACCATGAAACTAAACATGAACTTATGAGTCGGTGCAGATCTATTTTGGTAACTGAAAAGTTGATAGACAGAATGGATTCCACAGATCTGGTAGGGAGAAGGGCTAGTTTTCCCTTCTCCACCATTACCTGATACTGTTCTACGTGCATCAGTACCACCTCTGGTGGGAAAAGTAAAGCCTTCCCAGATAGAGGAGATTCTTTGGGTATACAAAAGCATTGTTTACCCTTAGAACCTCAAAGCAGGTTTTGTTGATTATGAATTAACTGTCTTCACTAGAGTATGAGACACTCTACATCAGGGAGCTTATCTGGCTAATTCTTTGTGGTATCTCCTGTATCTGGAAGAGTAGTGTTTCAATAAATAATCGCTGAGTGTGTATGGATGAATTGACCAGACATCCCCTGCCGTGGTCACTTAATGACTGAAGTCCAGGAGACCATGTTTCTAGGCAAGAATGGTATCTCCTGTTTCCTTTGCTGTTTTTCCATAACGCTTACTTGTTATTATTAATTCATTCTCTGTCCATAGTTTTATGTCTATTTAGAAATGATATTGATATTAACTTCCCATGGACTTTAGAGCCCTATGTTTCTCAAGATCTGTCTCTAAGCCTTCTTAGAAAGAATATCAGTATGTTCTCTGTCATTTGGCATGTAGCACCAAGGAGAGCAACATCTACTTACAAACAAGCTATGTCATATCTATGTCTTTGGCACTTCCAGGTCAGGGGAACAAACTGTGAGAGTCAAAAGAAGTTTGGATTAGATAAATTCCAACATTAATGTAGAAGTGAAAGAATCATGTTCATAAAAATTCAATAAATATTGTATCTCTATTCCTCATTTCTTTTTGAAGCAAATCAGGATGAATCTTTCCTCTTTCTTCCTTCCTCCCAAAAGAAAGTTTATAAATCAATATTGGCTAAAATGCACTATGGGCTGCTGAGCAAACTCTGTGCTTTTAAGTAAGACTGATCTTCTACAAAAAAAAAATGAAGCATACTCTTTTGATGCCAATTATTGAGAAACATGTCTAGATTTTATCTCTCCCTTTTTCACCTGCTTCTAGAAAATTGCGAAAATGTCAGATTGCCACCACCTCCCCAAGCAAGTGTTCAATTCTTTTTCGTTTGATTTATGCTTATCATTTAATTCTGCCTGCCCTCGCTTCTCAACTAAATTTTTAAAGTCTGATAGGATTAGGAAAAGGTTAACTTCTTAAATGTTACGTACTGATACACTTCTTAAATGCTATGTACTGACAAAATGAATATATATAATAAATGGCATTAAACACCATGAAAACAAACATTTTCTATTCATTTTAAATAGCTCTAAAATAGATATTTTTCATTTTGTTTCTTTGAGCCTCTTGGTTTTTGTTTCCAATTTACCCTACAATCCCTGAATTAATGTCCGTGAAGTATAAAACCTCTTAGTGACTGCAGAACTCACAAATAACAATTTTTCCTCAGTACTCTTCTCCACTAAAGAGCTATTAAGAGTTTTAACTGATGTTTTGAGAACTAAGATTAGGAATGTTTTGATTATTCTAAAAAATGGCAGCACAGTGGATATCTTAGAACTAAATAATTAGCCCAGTTTGGGAAATGGAATAAGTTGGCTTTTAGCAAGATGATAACTTAAAAGAAAATAAAAATAGCTAAGAACAGTCAAAGGAAATAAACATTGAATTTAACATGATGCAGAGGGTACGTCAAGCCCCTTGACTGAGTGGGATAATAGAGGAGAACACCTGGCCCCTTTATCTAAAAGAGATACTTGTTTCTGGCAAAGAAGAGAATTTACCTGATTGTTCATTGTTCCTGCTCTGCAGGCCATTTTTCAGCCATACAAGTCACCAGAGGCAGTCCTAGTTCAGCAGCGTTTGGAATGACACATAGAAATAAAATCTGGTACCTCTGACAATGAAAAATGATGGATTAAATAAAAATAAGGATATTCAAAAGAGGTTTTCTAGAAGAGCACATCACTTCTTTATTCAGCTTAGTGCAAATTCAAGTTGTTCCTCACAATTTTTTTTTCACATGTTCTTTCTTTATTTGACAAACGTGGAGTACCAACTATGGCCAGATTCAGTTCAATGTGTTTGGGAAGCATCAGTGTATAAGCACGGGTCCATTTCTTCCCAGCACACACTCACTTGGAGGGGAGTCCCAGTTGTGAATGCCAGTATACAATGAATTTTAAAAATCTAGTCTGGAAATGAGAAGGCTGATATATGAATCTTAAAAAACAGGGAATTTTCTAAATTAAAGAATTCAAATATATTGTATTTACATTTACATTTTTTCCTAAACTTGTTTAAAGAGGGATACTCCTGACTCATTTAAGTATGATGAAAATCACTATAAAGTATATGGCTCTCTGCAAATCTGCATTCATTCATTCGTTCATTCATTCAACAAATTATAACTGTACTACTGATGCTCATGCTAGGTATTGCACAATAAAGCCATTGTTTAATTCAGCAGCATCTCTGAAATGAAAAGAATAAGAATTTTTTCATGTTTTAGTGTTTATAAATAAGCATATGGACATATACATACAGGTTTGAAGACATCAGCATTTGTCGGGTCCATTCATTACTGGGTTTGGTACTACAGATACCAAGAGGCAAAAGATGAAGACCTGGCCTCCAGGGCCTTTCAGTCTAGCAATTGTGGTGTATTCTTTAAATACTAAATATATGCAACCAGTGCAACTCAGATTTATCTGCTCTTCAATAAATAGTGGATTGTAGAGAATGATCAAATCACAGTTTCTTAAAGCATAGGGGTTTTTATTTTTACCATGTCAGTGGTTCTACCTGTTTAATAACATTTGACTTCTGTACATTTATAGAACGTAAAATTCTAGTTATTCCAGTATGTCCTTTGTCTCTTTATTACTTGAACTCAACTCCTAAGAGACTCATTTTCTATATCCTGATATACCTAGGGCATTATCTGTTTAGTTCTGTTTAACTCGTTTACTCAGAGCTAGTGAGAACAAAGTCTCAGTTCTGATAACCAAAGAAATATGTGGTCACAAGCTGCACATTTGCCATCTCAGCTCTTAACCAGAGTGGTGAACTTGTTTTAGTAGCAATCAAACCATTGGCCTGAAAAACATTCATTTTATTGTTAAAAATGTACTTTATGTAAATGCCTGATCTTGTTTAGTCAATTACTAATAAAGGCATTATGAATGATTTTATTATGAGTCATTAAAATGGGCTTTAGTATATCTCTTATTAAATTCTTCAGAAAGCTTCCAGTATTTACAATGCATTATGAAGTTATGGAATTCAGGAGTGCTTAAGTGTTGACAAAAATTAGAAAAAAATAAACAACTTTGAAAACAAACCAGCAGCAGATGATAAAATACCACAACTATATCTAGTAGGGAAGCCAAGGTCCAACAACAGTATTTAACATTGACAAGAGTTCACGGTAAGGTATTAAGCAAAGTCAAATTTGCATGATGTGTTAGTTACAGAAAAACTTTAAAGTTTTAAGTTTTATTCTTTTAAATTTATTATTATTATTATTATTATTGTTTGAGACAGATTCTTGCTCAGTTGCCCAGGATGGAGTGCAGTGGCGCCATCTTGGCTCACTGCAACCTCCGCCTCTGGGTTGAAGTGATTTTAATGTCTCAGCCTCCCAAGTAGCTGGAATTACAATCATGCGCCACTACGCCCAGCTAATTTTTGTATTTTTAGTAGAGACAGGACAGGGATTCACCACATTCCCCAGGCTGGTCTTGAACTGCTGGACTCAAGCAATCCTTTGGCCTTGATGTTCCATGGAGCAAGGATTACAGGGCTGAACCACTGTGCCCAGCCATACATTTTATTTTTTTTAACCAACAATAATTGTACATATCCATGGAGTACATAGTAATGTTTTAAGACACATAATGTGTGGTGAACAGATCAGGGTTATTAACATAGCCATCATCTCAAACGTTTATTATTCATTTGTGTTAGGAATGTTTAATATCCTCCTTCTAGCGATTTGAAAATATATATTATTATTAACTACAGTTATCCTACAATGGTATAGAGCACTAGAACTTATTTTTCCTATTTAGCTGTAACATTTTGGCCTACTAATTGTAGATTTAATGACTAGCATGGTGGCTTAGAATGTGTGAAATGTTTAATTACAATTTGCCAAAGAGAAAATTTCATTAATGAGCCTATGAATGAACTGATTTTGGTTATGAAGAATAAGACTTTTTAGATACAAAGAGCAAAAGACGTCTTTAGTCTAATCTTCAGTTTCTTTAATTTGTAATGCTGGGTAGGTTGGTTCAGGATGGGGACGTTGCTTGCTATTTTTAGTTTTATTTCTTTGTGTGTATGTTTTATTATTATTATTATTATTATACTTTAAGTTCTAGGGTACATGTGCATAATGTGCAGGTTTGTTACATATGTATACTTGTGCCATGTTGGTGTGCTGCACCCATCAACTCATCAGCACCCATCAACTCGTCATTTACATCAGGTATAACTCCCAATGCAATCCCTCCCCCCTCCCCCCTCCCCATGATAGGCCCTGGTGTGTGATGTTCCCCTTCCAGAGTCCAAGTGATCTCATTGTTCAGTTCCCACCTATGAGTGAGAACATGTGGTGTTTGGTTTTCTGTTCTTGCGATAGTTTGCTGAGAATGATGGTTTCCAGCTGCATCCATGTCCATACAAAGGACACAAACTCATCCCTTTTTATGGCTGCATAGTATTCCATGGTGTATATGTGCCACATTTTCTTAATCCAGTCTGTCACTGATGTGTGTATGTTAATGGATGGACAGAGAGGTTAGGTTTTGCCAAAGTTAATAGTTAAGTAGCATTAACAGGACAAAAAGTAGTTCACAAGCTCCAAGTTAATTTCTGAATGCTAGTCCTTTCAGGATAGTTGCCTTTCTAGATCCTCAGTAAATTTAAACTTTTATCATTTGGTTTCACTTACCCAAGTAACACAGCAGAGTGTTGACACAGAAAATTAAATATAAAAAATAAATCATATTTTATCAGTGAAAATAAAGTCTTCACTTTAGTTTTCAAAAGTGCTGACCAAAACACACACACACACACACACACACACACACACGTGCATGAGCACAAACACACATATTTTTATTTTCTGAAGGAAAGACTGATCAATAAACAGACTTTTTTTTTAACTTTTATTTTAGGTTCAGGGGTATACATGGAGGTTTGTTACATAAGTAAACCTGTGTCACAGAGGTTTAGTGTACAGATTATTTTTTCACTCCACTAATAAGCATAGTACCAGATACACTGTTTTTTGATCTCCCTCCTACTTCCCTCCGCCCTCAAGTAGATCCTGGTGTCTGCTGTTCCCTTCTTTGTGTTTGTATGTACTTAGTGCTTAGCTCCCACTTATAAGTGAGAACATGTGGTATTTGGTTTTCTGTTCTTGTGTTCATTTGCTTAGGATTGTGGCTTCCAGCACTATCCATGCTGTGCAAGGGACATGCTCTTGTTCTTTCTTATGGCTGCATAGTATTCCATGGTATATATGTACTACATTTTCTTTATCTGGTCTACTGTTGATAGACATTTAGGTTGATTCCATGACTTTGTGATTGTGAATAATGCTGTGATAAAGATATGTGTGTATGTGTCTTTATGGTAGAACGGTTTATATTCCTTTGAGTGCATACCCAATAATGTGACTGCTGGGTCCAACAGTAACTCTGTTTTGAGTTCTTTGAGAAATCACCATGCTGCTTTCCACAATCACTGAACTAATTTACATTTCCATCAGCAATGTATAACTGTTTCCATTTCTTGGCAACCTCATCAGCATCTGTTATTTTTTGACTTTTTAATAATAACCATTCTGACTGGTGAGAGATGGTATCTCATTGTGGTTTTTATTTGCATTTCTCTAATGATTAGTGATATTGAGCAATTTTTCATATGGCTGTTAGCTGCTTGTATGTTTCCTTTTGAAAAGGAGACATGAAAAGTCTATTTATGTCCTTTGCCCACTTTTTTATGGAGTTATTCATTTTTTGCTTGCTAATTTAAGTCCCTTACAGATTCTGAACACCAGATCTTTGTTGAATGCATAGTTTACAAATATTTTCTCGCATTCTGTAGGTTGTCTGTTGATAGTTTACTCTGTTGACAGTTTCTTTTACTCTGCAGAAACTCTTTAATTAAGTCCCATTTGTCAATTTTTATTTTTGTTGCAATTGCTTTTGGTGAACAGACTATTTAAAAAAATTTCCTCAGCTTTGTGGAGGTATGATTGACAAGTAAACATTGTATATATTTAAGGTGTACAAAGTAGTGTTTTGATATATGTATACATTGTGAAATGATTACCACAGTCAAGCCAATTAACATTCATCACATCATATAGTTACCAGTTTTTTCAATGTGTGTACTGAGAATACATAAGGGCTACTCTCTTAGCAAATTGCAACTAAAAAATACATTATTATTAACATCAAGTTGTATATTAGATCTCCAGGACTTACTTATTTTATAACTGAAAATTTATATCCTTTGATCAGCCTCTCCCTCGTTATCCCCATCTCCAATCCCTGGTAACCATCCTTCTCTATTTCTGTGAGTTTCACTTTTTTAGATTCCACATATAAGTAAGATCATGCGTCATTTGTCTTTCTGTTCCTGGCTTATTTCACTTAGCATAATTTCCTCCAGATTCATCCATGTTGTCACACATTGCAACATTTCCTTCTTTGTTAAGGCTAAGTAATATTCCATTGTGTGTGTTTGTGTGTGTGTGTTTATATATATACAAATACCATATTTTCTTTATCCATGCATCAATAGACACTTTGTTTTTTTTCCCGTATGTTGGCAGTTAGGAATAATGCTGCAATGAACACAGGAGTTCAGATATCTCTTCAAGATAGTGATCTTACTTCCTTTAGATATATACCCAAAAGTAAAAATGATGGATTATATTGTAGTTTTATTTTTTAATTATTTGAGGAACCTCCATGTTTTCCATGAGAGCTGTATGAGCTTATACCTTTCTACCAATAGTGTGTAAGAGTTTCTTTTTCCCTAGACCCTAACCCATGCTTGTTATCTTTTGACTTTTTAATGAAAGCCATCTTAACAGGTGTGAGGTAATATATATCATTGTTGTTTTGATTTACACTTCCTTGATGATTAGTGATGTTGAATATCTTTTAATTTACCTGTTAGCTATTCATATGTATTCTTTGGGAAAATGTTTATTCTGGTCTTTGGTCCATTTTCTGATCTGGTTATATGTCTTTTTTTGCTTTGAATTTTGTGATTTTCTTATATATTGTAGATGTTAAACTTTTATTGGATATGGGGTTTGCAAACATTTTCAGTGTACAAATCTTTTACCTCCTTGATTAAATTCTTGTTTTATTCTTTTTGATGCTAATGTAAATGTGACTCTTCCCTTAATTTCTTTTTGGGACATTAGTGTATCGAATGCAACAAATTTTTTGAATGTTGATTTTGTGGCCTTCAACTTTACTGAATTTGTTTCAGAGTTTACTTTATGTGAGATGATGTCATTTGCAAACCGGATGCTATAGTGTGAATGTTTATGTGCCCTCATAGCTTATATATTGAAATCCTCACCTCAGCATGACAGTATTAGGATGTGGCCTTAAAGGACTAATTAGGTCATGGGGACAGAGCCCTCATTAATGGCACTAGTGCCCTTATTAAAGAGGCCCTAAAGAGACCCTTCAACCCTTTCACCACATGATGACACAGCAACATGATGCCATTTATGAGGAAGCTGACTCTCACGAGTGACAAAAATCTGCCTTGATCTTGGACTTTCCAGTCTCCAGAACTGTGCAACATAAACTTCTACTGTTTTTAAGCTACCGAATTTATAATATTTTGTTTTAACAACCCAAATGGACTAACATGCAGAGATAATTTTACTTATTTTTTTTATTTGGAAGCCTTTTATTTATTTTTCTTGTCTAATTGCTCTAGCTAGGACTTCTAGTGCCATGTTGAAAACAAGTGGTAGAGGGGACATTCTTGTCTCATTCCTGATCTTAGAAGAAAAGCTTTCAGCTTTTTTCTCTTCACTCTGCTGTTTTTTTTTTTTTTCTTTTGATGTATGCTGGTGCTTTGTCATATATGGCATTTCTTTTTTTTTTTTGAATTCATTAATTAATTAATTATTTTTTATTATACTTTAAGTTCTAGGGTACATGTGCACAATGTGCAGGTTTGTTACATATGTATACTTGTGCCATGTTGGTGTGCTGCACCCATCAACTCATCAGCACCCATCAACTCGTCATTTACATCAGGTATAACTCCCAATGCCATCCCTCCCCCTCCCCCCAACCCATAATAGGCGCCGGGGTATGATGTTCCCCTTCCCAAGTCCAAGTGATCTCATTGTTCAATTCCCACCTATGAGTGAGAACATGCGGTGTTTGGTTTTCTGTTCTTGTGATAGTTTGCTGAGGATGATGGTTTCCAGCTGCATCCATGTCCCTACAAAGGACACAAACTCATCCCTTTTTATGGCTGCATAGTATTCCATGGTGTATATGTGCCACATTTTCTTAATCCAGTCTGTCACGGATGGACATTTGGGTTGATTCCAAGTCTTTGCTATTGTGAATAGTGCCATAATAAACATACGTATGTATGTGTCTTTATAGCAGCATGATTTATAATCCTTTGGGTATACACCCAGTAATGGGACGGCTGGGTCATATGGTATTTCCAGTTCTAGATCCTTGAGGAATCTCCATACTGTTTTCCACAATGGTTGAAACAGTCCCACCAACAGTGTAAAAGTGTTCCTATTTCTCCACATCCTCTCCAGCACCTATTGTTTCCTGACTTTTTAATGATTGCCATTCTAACTGGTGTGAGATGGTATCTCATTGTGGTTTTGATTTGCATTTCTCTGATGGCCAGTGATGTTGAGCATTTTTTCATGTGTCTGTTGGCTGTATGAATGTCTTCTTTTGAGAAATGTCTGTTCATATCCTTTGCCCACTTTTTGATGGGGTTGTTTGTTTTTTTCTTGTAAATTTGTTTGAGTTATTTGTAGGTTCTGGATATTAGCCCTTTATCTGATGAGTAGATTGCAAAAACTTCCTCCCATTCTGTAGGTTGCCTGTTCACTGTGATGGTAGTTTCTTTTGCTGTGCAGAAGCTCTTTAGTTTAATGAGATCCCATTTGTCAATTTTGGCTTCTGTTGCCATTGCTTTTGGTGTTTTAGACATGAAGTCCTTGCCCATGCCTATGTCCTGAATGGTATTGCTTAGGTTTTCTTCTAGGATTTTTATGGTTTTAGGTCTAACATTTAAGTCTCTAATCCATCTTGAATTAATTTTCATATAAGGAGTAAGGAAAGGATCCAGTTTCAGCTTTCTACTTATGGCTAGCCAATTTCCCCAGCACCATTTATTAAATAGGGAATCCTTTCCCCAATTCTTGTTTTTGTCAGGTTTGTCAAAGATCAGATGGCTGTAGATGTGTGGTATTATTTCTGAGGGCTCTGTTCTGTTCCATTGGTCTATATCTCTGTTTTGGTAGCAGTACCATGCTGTTTTGGTTACTGTAGCCTTGTAGTATAGTTTGAAGTTAGGTAGCGTGATGCCTCCAGCTTTGTTCTTTTGACTTTGTTCTTTTGATTGTCTTGGCAATGCGGGCTCTTTTTTGGTTCCATATGAACTTTAAAGCAGTTTTTTCCAATTCTGTGAAGAAACTCATTGGTAGCTTGATGGGGATGACATTGAATCTATAAATTACCTTGGGCAGTATGGCCATTTTCACAATATTGATTCTTCCTATCCATAAGCATGTTATGTTCTTCCATTTGTGTGTATCTTCTTTTATTTCACTGAGCAGTGATTTATAGTTCTCCTTGAAGAGGTCCTTTACATCCCTTGTAAGTTGGATTCCTAGGTATTTTATTCTCTTTGAAGCAATTGTGAATGGAAGTTCATTCCTGATTTGGCTCTCTGTTTGTCTGTTACTGGTGTATAGGAATGCTTGTGATTTTTGCACATTAATTTTGTATCCTGAGACTTTGCTGAAGTTGCTTATCAGCTTAAGGAGATTTTGGGCTGAGATGATGGGGTTTTCTAAATATAAAATCATGTTATCTGCAAACAGGGACAATTTGACTTCTTCTTTTCCTAACTGAATGCCCTTGATTTCTTTCTCTTGCCTGATTGCCCTAGCCAGAACTTCCAACACTATGTTGAATAGGAGTGGTGAGAGAGGGCATCCCTGTCTTGTGCCAGTTTTCAAACGGAATGCTTTCAGTTTTTTCCCATTCAGGATGATATTGGCTGTGGGTTTGTCATAAATAGCTCTTATTATTTTGAGATACGTTCCATCAATACCAAATTTATTGAGAGTTTTTAGCATGAAGGGCTGTTGAATTTTGTCAAAGGCCTTTTCTGCATCTATTGAGATAATCATGTGGTTTTTGTCTTTGGTTCTGTTTATATGCTGGATTACGTTTATTGATTTGCGAATATTGAACCAGCCTTGCATCCCAGAGATGAAGCCCACTTGATCATGGTGGATAAGCTTTTTGATGTGCTGCTGGATTTGGTTTGCCAGTATTTTATTGAGGATTTTTGCATCAATGTTCATCAGGGTATTGGTCTAAATTCTCTTTTTTTGTTGTGTCTCTGCCAGGCTTTGGTATCAGGATGATGTTGGCCTCATAAAACGAGTTAGGGAGGATTCCCTCTTTTTCTATTGATTGGAATAGTTTCAGAAGGAATGGTACCATCTCCTCCTTGTACCTCTGGTAGAATTCGGCTGTGAATCCATCTGGTCCTGGACTTTTTTTGGTTGGTAGGCCATTAATTATTGCCTCAATTTCAGAGCTTGCTATTGGTCTATTCAGGGATTCAACTTCTTCCTGGTGTAGTCTTGGGAGAGTATAAGTGTCCAGGAAATTATCCATTTCTTCCAGATTTTCTAGTTTATTTGCGTAGAGGTGTTTGTGGTATTCTCTGATGGTAGTTTGTATTTCTGTGGGGTTGGTGGTGATATCCCCTTTATCATTTTTTATTGCATCTATTTGATTCTTCTCTCTTTTCTTCTTTATTAGTCTTGCTAGCGGTCTACCAATTTTGTTGATCTTTTCAAAAAACCAGCTTCTGGATTCATTGATTTTTTGGAGAGTTTTTTGTGTCTCTATCTCCTTCAGTTCTGCTCTGATCTTAGTTATTTCTTGCCTTCTGCTAGCTTTTGAATGTGCTTGCTCTTGCTTCTCTAATTCTTTTAATTGTGATGTGAAAGTGTCAATTTTTGATCTTTCCAGCTTTCTCTTGTGAGCATTTAGTGCTACAAATTTCTCTCTACACACTGCTCTAAATGTGTCCCAGAGATTCTCGTATGTTGTATCTTTGTTCTCATTGGTTTCAAAGAACATCTTTATTTCTGCCTTCATTTCGTTATGTACCCAGTAGTCATTGAGGAGCAGGTTGTTCAGTTTCCATGCAGCTGAGCAGTTTTGATTGAGTTTTTTAGTCCTGAGTTCTAGTTTGATTGCACTGTGGTCTGAGAGACAGTTTGTTATAATTTCTGTTCTTTTACAGTTGAGGAGGAGTGCTTTACTTCCAATTATGTGGTCAATTTTGGAATAAGTGCGATGTGGTGCTGAGAAGAATGTATTTTCTGTTGATTTGGGGTGAGGAGTTCTGTAGATGTCTATTAGGTCTGCTTGCTGCAGAGTTGGGTTCAATTCCTGAATATCCTTGTTAACTTTCTGTCTCGTTGATCTGTCTAATGTTTACAGTGGGGTGTTGAATTCTCCCATTATTATTGTATGGGAGTGTAGGTCTCCTTGTAAATGTCTAAAGACTTGCTTTATGAATCTGGGTGCTCCTGTATTGGGTGCATGTATATTTAGCATAGTTAGCTCTTCCTGATGAATTGATCCCTTTACCATTATGTAATGGCCTTCTTTGTCTCTTTTGATCTTTGATGGTTTAAAGTCTGTTTTATCAGAGACTAGGATTGCAACCTCTGCTTGTTTTTGTTGTCCATTTGCTTGGTAGATATTCCTCCATCCCCTTATTTTGACGCTATGTGTGTCTCTGCATGTGAGACGGGTCTCCTGAGTACAGCAAACTGATGGGTCTTGACTCTTTATCCAATTTGCCAGTCTGTGTCTTTTAATTGGACCATTTAATCCATTTACATTTAATTTTAATATTGTTATGTGTGAACTTGATCATGTCATTGTGATATTGGCTGGTTATTTTGCTCGTTACTTGATGCAGTTTTTTCCTAGCATCCATGGTCTTTACATTTTGGCATGTTTTTGCAATAGCTGGTGCCGGTGTTCCTTTCCATGTTTAGTGCTTCCTTTAGGATCTCTTGTAGGGTGGCCTCGTGGTGACAAAATCTCTAAGCATTTGCTTGTCTGTAAAGCATTTTATTTCTCCTTCACTGTTGACACTTAGTTTGGCTGGATATGAAATTCTGGGTTGAAAATTCTTTTCTTTAAGAATGTTGAATATTGGCCCCCACTCTCTTCTGGCTTGCAGAGTTTCTGCCGAGAGATCTGCTGTTAGGGCCTCCCTTTGTGGGTAACCCGACCTTTCTCTCTGGCTGCCCTTAACATTTTTTCCTTCATTTCTACTTTGGTGAATCTGCCAAGTATGTGTCTTGGAGTTGCTCTTCTCGAGGAGTATCTTTGTGGTGTTCTCTGTATTTCCTGAATTTGAATGTTGGCCTGCCTTTCTAGGTTGGGGAAGTTCTCCTGGATGATATCCTGCAGAGTGTTTTCCAACTTGGTTCCATTTTCCTCATCACTTTCAGGCACCCCAATCAGACATAGATTTGGTCTTTTCACATAATCCCATACTTCTTGAAGGCTTTGTTCATTTCCTTTTCCTCTTTTTTCTTAAGATTTCTCTTCTCGCTTCATTTCATTCATTTGATCCTCAGTCGCTGATACTCTTTCTTCCAGTTGATCGAGTCGGTTACTGAAGCTTGTGCATTTGTCACGTATTTCTCATGTCATGGTTTTTATCTCTGTCAGTTCGTTTATGGCCTTCTCTGCATTGATTATTCTAGTTATCCATTCTTCCATTTTTTTTTCAAGATTTTTAGTTTCTTTGTGCTGGTTACGTAATTCCTCCTGTAGCTCTGAGAAGTTCGATGGACTGAAGCCTTCTCTCAACTCATGAAAGTCATTCTCCATCCAACTTTTGATCCATTGCTGACGATTAGCTGTGTTCCTTTTGAGGAGAGATGCGCTCTTATTTTTTGAATTTCCAGCTTTTCTGCATGCACTGCTTTTTCCCCATCTTTGTGGTTTTATCTGCCTTTGGTCTGTGATGATGGTGATGTACTGATAGGGTTTTGGTGTGGGTGTCCTTTCTGTTTGTTAGTTTTCCTTCTAACAGTCAGGACCCTCAGCTGTAGGTCTGTTGGAGATTGCTTGAGGTCCACTCCAGACCCTGTTTGCCTGGGTATTAGCAGCAGAGTTTGCAGAAGATAGAATATTGCTGAACAGCGAGTGTTCCTGTCTGATTCTTGCTCTGGAAGCTTCGTCTCAGGGGTGTACCCCACCGTGTGAGGTGTGGGATGTCAGTCTGCCCCTAGTTGGGGATGTCTCCCAGTTAGGCTACTCAGGGGTCAGGGACCCACTTGAGCAGGCAGTCTGTTTGTTCTCAGATCTCAACCTCCGTGGTGGGAGATCCACTGCTCTCTTTAGAGCTGTCAGACAGGCTCATTTACATCTGCAGAGGTTTCTGTTGCTTTATGTTTAGCAATGCCCTGTCCCCAGAGGTGGAGTCTACAGAGACAGGCAGGCCTCCTTGAGCTGCTGTGGGCTCCACCCAGTTTGAGCTTCCTAGTGGCTTTTTTTACCTACTTAAGCCTCAGCAATGGTGGGCGCCCTTCCCCAGCCTCACTGCTGCCTTGCAGTTAGATTTCAGACTGCTGTGCTAGCAATGAGGGAGGCTCCATGGGCTTGGGACCCTCCCGGCCAGGGGTGGGATATAGTCTCCTGGTGTGCCATTTGCTAAGACCCTTGGTAAAGCTCAGTATTAGGGTCGGAGTTACCCGATTTTCCAGCTGTTGTGTGTCTCAGTTTCCCTGGCTAGGAAAAGGGATTCCCTTCCCCCTTGCGCTTCCCAGGTGAGGCGATGCCTCGCCCTGCTTCAGCTCTCGCTGGTCGGGCTGCACCAGCTGACCAGCACTGATTGTCTGGCACTCCCCTGTGAGATGAACCTGGTACCTCAGTTGAAAATGCAGAAATCACCCGTCTTCTGTGTCACTCGCGCTGGGAGCTAGAGACTGGAGCTGTTCCTATTCGGCCATCTTGCTCCGGGTCCATATATGGCATTTCTTGTACTAAGGTACATTACTTTTATTCCTAATTGGTTGAGTTTGTATTATGAAAAAATGTTGAACTTCGTCAAATACTTTCTCTGCATCTTTTGAGATGATCAATGATTTTTATTATTAATTCTTTTAATGTGGTGTATCACATTTAGAGATATACAAATGCACCATCCTTGCATCCCAGGGATAAATTCTACTTGCTGAAGGTGTATTATACTTATAATGTGCTGTTGCATTCAGTTTGCTAGTATTCTATTGAGGAGTTTTGCATCTAGATTCATCAGGGATATTGACCTGTTACTTTTTTTTTTTTTTTTGTAGTGCCCTCAACTGTCTTTGGTATCAAGGTAATGTTGGCCTTAGAAAAATGAATTTGGGCCCAGCACAGTGTCTCACACCTATAATCCTAGTACTTTGGGAAGTTGAGGCAGGCAGATTGCTTGAGCCTAGGAGTTTGAGACCACCCTGGGAAACATGATGAAACCCGTCTTGATTAAAAATATGAAAAAATGGCCAAGTATGCTCGCTCATGCCTGTAATGCCAGCACTTTGAAAGGCCGAGGTGGGCAGATTGCCTGAGGTCAGGAGTTTTTGAGACCAGCCTGGCCAATGTGGTAAAACCCTGTTTCTCCTAAAAATACAAAAATTAGGCAAGCATGGTGTGGGGTGGTCCCAGCTTTTTGAGAGACTGAGGCAGGAGAATCGTTTGAACCCGGGAGGTGGAGGTTGCAGTGAGCCAAGATTGTGCCACTGCACTCCATCCTGGGTGATAGAGAGAAACAGTCTCCAAAAAAAAAAAAAAAAAAAAAAAAAGAAAAAAGAAAAGAAAAGAAAAAGTAAATTAGCAAGGCCTGGTGACTTGTGCTTGTAGTCTCAGCTACTTGGGAAGCTGAGGTGGGAAGATAGCTTCAGCCCAGGAAGCAGAAGTTGCAGTAAGCTGAGATCATGCCACTGCACTCCAGCCTGGGTGACAGAGCGAGATCCTGTCTCAAAGGAAAAAGAAAAAAGAAAAATGAGTTTGGAAGTATTCCCTCCTCTTTGGTTGCTTAGAAGAGCTGGAGAATGGTTGATGTTAATTCTTCCTTAAATATTTTGTAGACTTCACCAGTGAAGCTATCGGATCCTGGCTTTTTCTTTTTTGGGAGGTTTTTGATTACTGATTCAATCTCCTTACTCATTATTGGTTTGCTTATTCAATATCCTTATTCATTATTGGTTTGGTCCGTTTTACTATTCATGATTTAGTCTTGGTAGATTGTGTATATCTAGGAAGTTATCCATTTCCTCTAGCTTATCCAATTTGTTGGCATGTTATTGTTAATAATATTCTGATTATTTGTATTTCTGTGGTACCTGTTGTCATGTTTCATCTTTGAGTTCTGATTTTATCCTTTATTTGAGTCTTATCTCCTATTTTCTTAGTCTGGCTAAATATTTGTTGATTTTGTTTATTTTTTTCCAAAAACCAATCTCAGTTTCATTGATCATTTTTTAAAATTGTTTTCTAGTGTCTATTTATTTCTGTTCTGATCTGTGCTGTTTCCTACTTTATACAAACTCTATTCTTAGTTTATTTTTAAAAAAGTCCTGAAGGTGTAAAGTTAGGTTGTTTATTTGAGATCTTTCTTTTTCATTCATGTAGGCATTTATCCCTGTAAACGTCCCTCTTAGAACTGCTTTTGCTGCATCTCATAAGTTTTGTTATGTTGTTTTTAATTTTTTTTTGCCTCAACACATTTTAACATTTTTTAAAATTTAGTTTTGAATCATTGGTTGTTCAGGGGTATGTTGTTTAATTTCTAAATATTTGTGAGTTTTCCAGTTTTCTTCTTGGTATTGATTTCTAGTTTCACATTATTGTGGTTGGAAAAGATAATTATTATTCTAACTTTCTTAAATTTGTTAAGGTTTGTTTTGTGGCCCAACATATATTATCTGTCTTTGAGAATGTTTAGCATGTGCTTGAAAACAAGGTGTATTCTGCGGCTGTTGGATGGAATATTCTGTATATGTCTGTGAGGTCCACTTGGTTTAAAGTGTAGTTCAAGTCTAATGTTTCCTTACTGATTTTCTGTCTGGATGATCTATCCATTGTTGAAAGTGAGGAATTAATGTTTCCTACTAATATTGTATTGCTGTTCATTTCTCCCTTCAGTTTTGTTAATATTTGATTTATATATTTAGGTGCTATAATATTGGGTGTATGTATATATTTACAATGCTTTATTCTAGTGATGAATTTACTTTTTTTTTTTTTTTTTTGAGACAGAGTTTTGCTTTTGTTGCTCAGGCTGGAGTGCAATGGTGCGATCTTGGCTCACTGCAAACTCTGCCTCCCAGGTTCAAGTGATTCTCCTGCCTCAGCCTCCCAAGCAGCTGGGAATACAGGCATGTAGCACCATGCCTGGCTAATTTTGTGTTTTTAGTAGAGATGGGGTTTCTCCATGGTGATCAGGCTGGTCTTAAACTCTCAACCTCTGGTGATCCACCCACCTCGGCTTCCCAAAGTGCTTGGATTACAGGCGTGAGCCACTGCACCCTGCCTGAATTTACTTCTTTATTCTTATATAATGACCTTCTTCATCACTTGGTACAGTTTCTGACTTAAAGTCTGTTTTGTCTTATATAATTACCCCTGCTCTTTTTTTGTTTCCATTTGAATGAAATTTCATTGCTTCACTTTATGTTTTTTTTTAAAGCTGAAGTATCTTATAGGCAACATATAGTTGTTTCTTTTTTAAAAAATCCATTATGCCACCCTGTCTTTTGAGAATTTGATCCAATACATTCACGGTAATCATTGATGGGCAAGGATGTACTATAATCATTTTATTGATTATTTTTATGGTTAAGTTACATATTCTTTGTTTTCTTTTAAACCATTTTTGTTGCCTTCGTGATTTTATAATTTTCTGTAATGGTATGCTTTGATTCTTTTCTCTTTATCTTTGTGTATCTATGATAATTTTTGCTTTGTAATTTCCATGAGGATTTTGTAAAATACTTTATCATTATAACAGTCTATAAGTTATAAGAGTCTTATAGTTTTAGGTGATAACATAATTTTAATTGCATATGAAACTACACTTTTAAACTCCCTCAGTTTAGATTTTCAATGTCAAAATTTATATCCCTTAATATCATGAATTTTTTAACAAATTATTATACTTACAGTTATTTTTAAATACTTTTGTTTTTATCCTTCATATTAGAGTTCTGTGAGAGCAACATATTAGTTAGCCAGGATAGGGATTCTGAGGTACTTTGGCATTTTCTATGAAAGTGCCTATTCAACTCCTCTTGTGCTTTCTTTAGGCGAGGGGAGAATTGTTAAGATTCTGTGCCTTTTCTTGATCCAAGAAAGCCAAGTCAAGTGCTGATAGTCTTTCATTTTTTTCCCCCAGGGAAACTCAATACATCGACATGCTTGAGTTTGTATGCCTTCTTCTGATCCACAGAGTTAAGCCAGCTGGCTGCATGTGGTCATAAACTGCCTGCAAGACTCATACTCACCACCTGAGTATTATGTGGAGAGCAGGCTATGAGTTAGGGGTGTAAGGTGTCTGGACCATTGAGGGTGTCTGTAGGCCAGTTAGGAGGTGTACACATGCCAGATATCCCAAGTGATTTTGGGTGGTTGTCCACAGATTGGTTAGTAAGGACCGTGACCACGTTTTCCTGCTCCCAGATTCTCTTAGCCATTCACTCATACATGCTGATCATCTTAGTATTTTGGGCGAGTGAGAAAGATAATGGATCTCCTGGGCAGCATTCTGCATAGCTGAGGGAACCAGGTGCTCATTCATTACATTGTCACTTTTCCCTGTGAGCAGAGCCCAGGGGAGGTTCTCTTGGCATTGAGCCATGCTGCCTTGGGGTAAGGTGCCGCAGGTAAAGTGAATTTTTTTAACCTTTTTAAATGCATCTATTTTCAGATTTTTGTGCTCCAGCAGTCTAGTGGAACTTCTTTGCTGGTCACCCAAATCCCACAGTTACTCTCATCTACAGCTGGTAGTTGAAATTGATACTTTTGCAGGGTGATGATGGCAGAAAACTCCCATTTTACCCTCTTGTTAATTCGACTGAATAGCTTACTATTAATGTATTCAGTGCCAAGTACTCTAAAACTTACACTTCCACAGGTTTACTTTTTTCCTTTCTTTTCCTCTTTTCCTTTCTCTCCTCACCCTCCTTTCCCCTCTCCCTCCCTCCCTCTCTTCCTACCTTTCTTTTCTTCTTTCCTTCCTTCTTTTAGATACAGCTAATTCCTGTTGGAAGTTAGAAGATTATTATATCCTCACTAGGTTTTGAAAGATTGATGGATAAAATTTTCCACAGTCATTAAAATGCAAGTGTATATAAATTTGTTGCTAACTTGTAGGAGAGAAAGGTTTTTGTACATGCCAGCCTTATTCGTATTTCTTTCATGTGATGAGATAGATCTTTTTCTGTTAATACTAACAAGAACTAAAGAACAAAGATTTACAACCTGGTAGTAACCTTTGAATTGTTGCCTGCCACACCTACAAAATAGGGTGAGAATAAAAGCAGTGCTTATATAGATAATATTCCTAATTTTTATTCTTAAAGAAAATTTATCCTCAACATAAGTATAAGCAACACCTACTGTGAAAGAAGGTATTTTTTCAATACACTGGTTACTGATTCCAAGATGCATTTTTAAAAATATGAATATTTGCTTCAATAGAAAAAGCGTGTAACTTTTGTAATGCATTGTAAAATAAATGGAGCAAAGAAACTGATTTGCATAAAATGATGCTAGGGACCTCTGAGTTCTTTGAGGCTGGTAAATCTTTCTTCAATGGATATTGCATATTTTGTACATAGTCCAAAAGGAAAAATTCTATCTGGTTAATATTTCCTTTATTCCTTTTTTTTGTCTTAACCAAATACCAATGTTCCTTTACCACCATAACACCACTTCCTAATGTTTACTAAGGATGTTTATCTGACATGGGCTGCCTTTCAGGAATATTGGTAGTGTTCAGAATAGCCAATTTGGTTGTTTCATCTCTCATCTATCAAGAAGACAGCAATTTTTCCCCTTTGGTGGTCTGGTTAGAAAAGTTTCGTTTTCACAGCTGTGAACCTTCTGCTTCAGCATTTTATATTCGTGGGTTTGATACTAATGTTGTCTCTTGGTACAGTAAATGCAAGTTCATTAACTCCTATCAGACATTTCTGTTCTTTCCACAGCTACTTATTTTTGGTGAAAAAAAAGAGAAATATTTCTGTTGGAAATACTAGATAACATACTAAGCTTGCCTGATTGATTACTGAAAGAGTACATATATTCAGTATATATATTGTTCTAGAACACCGTATTAAAGCAAATGTCCCAATAAAGTGAGTCACACAAGTTTTTTGGCATCCCAGGGAATACAAAAGTTATGTTTATGCTATATTTATAGCATTACATCCAAAAATATGCCTATTTTAATTTAAAACTACTTTACTGCTGAAAAATGCTCATGATCATCTGGGCCTTCAGCAAGTCATAATTCTCTTTGTGACTGGAGGGTTCTGCTTCGATGTTGGCGGCTGCTGACCGATCAGGGTGTTGGTTTCTGAAAGTTGGAGTGGTTGAGGCAAATTCTTAAAATAAGACAATGAATTTTTTTTTTCATCAATTGACTCTTCATTTTGTGAAATATTTCTCTGTAGTATGTGTTGTTTTTTGATAGCTTTTAACCAAAGGAGAACTTTCAAAATTGAAGTCAACCCTCTCAAACCCTGCCACTGCCTTTTCATCTAAGTTTATGTAATAATCTAAATCCTTTGCTGTCATTTCAACAATGTTCACAGAATCTTCACCAGGAATAGATTTTACTTCAAGAAACTACTTTCTTTGCTCATCAATAAGAAGCAAATTTTCATTTGTTTAAGTTTTATCATCAGATTGCAGAAATTCAGTCGCATCTTCAGGCTCCAATTCTAGTTCTCTTACTATTTCTACCACCTCTGCAGTTACTTGCTCCTCTGAGGTCTTGATCTCAGCAAAATAGTCCGTGAAGGTTGGAATCAACTTCTCCCAAACTCGTGTTAATGTTGATATTTTGACCTCCTCCCATAAATCATAAATGTTCTTAATGGCATATAGAATGGCAAATCCTTTCCAGAAAGTTTTCAATTTACTTTGCCCAGATCAATAAGAGGAATCACCAGTTATGAAAGTTATAGCCTTAAGAAATGTATTTTTTAAATAATAAGACTTGAAATCAAAATTATTCCTTGATCTATGGATTGTAGACTGGATATTGTCTTAGCAGATATGAAAACAACATAAATCTCCTAGTACATCTCCATCAGAGTTCTTGGTGATCAGGTATATTGTCAATGGGCAGTAACTTTTGAAAGGATTTTTTTTTTTTTCCCTGAGAAGTAGGTCTCAACAGTGGGCTTAAAATATTTAGTAAACCATTCTGTAAACAGATGTGCTGTCATTATGTCATTATGGCTTTTTCTGGTTCTATTTATAGAGCACAAGCAGAGTAGATTTAGTATAATTCTTAAGCACCCTAGATTTTTAGAATGGTAAATGAGTGTTGGCTTCCATATAATGTCACAGCTGCATTAGCCCCTAACAAAAGAGTCAGCCTGTCCTTTGAAGCTTTGAAGCCAGGCATTGATTGACCTCTCTCTCTAGCTATGAAACTCCTAATGGCATCTCCTTCCAGTACAAGGCAGTTTCATCTACATTGAGAATCTGTTGTTTAGTGTAGCTACCTTCATCAGTTATCTTAGCTAGATATTCTGGATGACTTGCTGCAGCTTCCATATCAGTACTTGGTGCTTCACCTTGCACTTTCATGTCACGGAGATGGCTTCTTTCCTTAAACCTTAAGAACTCATCTCTGCTGGCTTCCAACTTTTCTTCTGCAGCTTTCTCACACCTCTCTACCTTCATGAATCGGAGAGAATCAGGGGCATTCTCTGAATTATGCTTTGGCTTAAAGGAATATTGTGGCTGGTTTGATCTTCTATTCAAACCACTCAAATAAGTCTGTTTTACCTTCTTATCATTCATGTGTTCACTGGAGTAGCACTTTTAATTCCCTTCAAGAACTTTTCCTTTGCATTCACAACTTGTTTAGCTGTTTGGCACAATACGCCTAGCATTTGGCCTCTTGGCTTTCAACATGCCTTTCTCACTAAGCTTGATTGTTTGTAGCTTTTGACTACAAGTGAGAGACAGTGACCCTTTCTCTTAAACACTTAAGAGGCCATTGTAGGCTTATTAATTGGACTAATTTCAATATTGTTGTATCTCAGGGAACAGAGAAGTCCGAGGAGAGGGATGGAGATGGAGGAATGGTCAGAGCAATCAGAATAGACATGTCCTTCATTGATTAAGTTCACCATCTTATGTGGGCACAGTTCATGGTGCCCCCAAATGACTACAATTGTTACATCAAAAATTTCTAGTCACAAGTCACCATAACAGATATAATAATAATGAAATCATGTAAAATATTGTGAGAATTACCATAATGTGGTAAAGAGATACAAAGTGAGAACCTACTTTTAGAAAAATGGCGCTGATAGACTTGCTCAGCACAGGGCTGTCACAAACTTTTAATCTGTAAAAAATAGTTTCTGTAAAGTGCAGTAAAGTGAAGTATAATAAAATGAGTTACATCTGTGTACATATGGAAAATATATGCATATTTATATACATATACAATTTTGTAATCTATTATTTATATTTCATCTTTATTATGTAAAGTCTGAAACACATGTGGAGAGGACAATGAAATGAATTCTCATGTTTCTGTCACTCAACTTTGACAATGACCAACTCATGGCATTCTTATTTCTTTTTTTTTTCACACTCCTCTCATTTTCTCTGATTATATTGAAATAAATCCCAGACATTTCACATCATTCATAAATCTTTGAGTATATATTGTTAAATATAAGAACAATTGAACAATACCATAATATTCCCTAAAATTTAGCAATAATGAAAGTATATTTAATATAGGCAGCTTTTAAACATTTAATTATGTTAATGTGTTTTTTTCTAAGTCTTCTTGCAGAACTTTTCACCCACAATTATAATCTTATGTTGCTGATTTGGCATTTAGACTATATCATAGATACCCAGTTAATCATGATACAGTTAAGGTTTAACACCAGTTGCATTGAGTTCTAGGTGCTTAAATCAGGGCTCTCCTTTTCTCTGCTCAAGGCCAGCCCTAAAGTAAATTTTGAAATACAGTAAAGCTGATCTTCTTTTCTGCACCCTGTTCTCAGGAACTCAGCTGTCTCATGAATGTTGCCCTTAGAACTCACAAAAGGACATAGAACCCAGCATCTTCCCCTGCTCCACAGTGCTGCCGGCTACCACACCACCTAGTTTTAATCCTGACTGCCATCAGCAATACAATCTTCTGTTCTCTCAAAGCTCCATTTCCTGAGCTAAATTTTAGTAGAAGAGCAACTCATACTAATATATGTTTGTGAATATTATGTCTAATATCCGTGAATCTGAAATACTCATTTTTTGTAAAAGCAACCATGGCATTATTTTTAATAACAGACTCTGGCAGATAAAACAGGAAGGTCAGAGGAGATGGAAGCTGCAACAACAGTCACTTGTGTGTCTGGGTGATAGGTAAGCTCTGGGTGTGCTGAAAGTGACAAATAAGAAAGACCTGATGGAGACAAGTTCTAGCCCATTATTCTGTCTTTTTCTCTTTCTAATTGCATACTTATTATTACGTTTTGGTCTTAACTTTAATAGGAACAGACAACATCAGAGAAAAACTAAGTAGTAAGGGAAGAATATAAGGTAGAAAGAAAGACAGAGGTAAGAGGGAAACGAGAAGGGAGATGAATGCTCTGTGGAGCATTGAACTATGTGGGATCCTGACATATTTCTAATGAACAAAACCGTTGGGACTAGGACTATCCATGTAGTTATTAAAATGATTTCTAAATGACAAACACATGGAAGTTCTTTTATTGTCTTCTCTGTTATTGTATATATTTGAAATTTTACATAAAGATGAAGATAAGCTAGACTGTAAATAAAAGATGAAAATGAGCTTCTTAAGACTGAGCAGTATTCAGAGATTTTCTTTTTATCAACATACATAAAATTTATCTTGAGAATTATTATAGATATGTAGATGTATTTATATACACACATACTCTACTATATATAAATGTGAGCAAAAAGGAAGGAAAATGGGATAAATTAAAGCATTCTTATAAATATCTTATAAAACAACCTGTTAAGATACACAATTTTAAAGAGAAAGAAGTGAACTCTGCTAGCATTTTAATAGCCTTATATTATTACCTAAAATGTACATGCATGTATGCATACAAACATGAAAGGCTGAACAAGAAAAATTAAAATGCCAACATTTATATACAAATGCGGAGTCTAGAATCAAAGAAGTACACTTACATTCTTTCTCTTCAAAACATTCTGTCTTAACAGCTTGCTTTGTAAAGCATTTGAAAAAATGCTTTAACTCGCCACCATTTTTCTTTTCTTTCTCATACAGGACCTTAGTTATTCAGTATCATAATTAATTCTTGCATTTCATACTTTCCTTTTAACGTAACTTATTTTGAATGAGCCACTGTTTACTTTTCTATTTCCTCTGTCTCCACCTTTAATAAAGCTCGAAGATTATAAAAGGTAATGCTATTCACTTAGGAGAGAAAGTCTTATTATTATTTTTAAATAAAAGGAGATAAGAGAAATATTAACTAATAATATAAAAAGGATTAATGAAATTACTTGACAACTGTTTTCATCAGGATGGTATTAATGGCTAAATATTTCAGGCTTTCAAGCAACTTAATTATCTACTGACACAAAAAAATGTAAAGCTTTAATTCAGGAATGGATGTGCTTTTATGTGTTTGTAGGTACCATTCAAAATCACTTTTACAGAACTGGAGCATCATTATATCTAGGTCTACCCCTGAAAAACCTGTGATTTATATTTTTCAATAAATATACGTGTAGCATGAATGGTTAACAGCTTCATTTCCAAAAATGTGGTAAAATCTCAAGTGCTGTTCTGTAATCTTTACTATAAGAAATTTGGTGCTGGGTAGGATTTTGGTATTTTGCACAATATAATCCTATCCTGTATCAGTTAGCCTTGCATTTTTGAAGTCCCCCTACTGCCTTCATGCAGAGGACCAGCTATGTACATGTTCCTCGGCATGTTCTTGCAGCAGCTTTAGTACATCGTCATGTTTGGCTTTGTCTATTCATGTATTTTCAAGGGAAATTGTAATAATCTGTTTTATTTTCTAAATGACACACTTAATAATCCCAAAGTTTGCAACTTGCACAGTTTGAAGCATATGGAGCTTTCATTTTGTGGTTAAAGGTGGGTTTTATGGACATATGTCTGTGTGTGTGCACCGGGCTCTTGGCAGCAGTGGCAGCTTCAAGAGATCAAGTGATGGAGGGGAAAACATGACAAACTTCAGAATTTCTTCCTAACCCCACCCTGTAAATGGGGTTTGGTTGCCTACAGGAAGAGAGTAGTGAGACAGCAACCTAATAAACTGATTTTCTGTAAAGACTGTGTGGGCTCTGAGCAGACACAACACTGCTGTGTTGTCTAGGTGATGAAATAAGGTTTGCAGGTGAAAAGGCCTTTTTGTTTTTTTCTAACCTTCTTTCACAGAAGCTGAATTTGGTCAGATGGCTTTAGAAGCAGAAGGTGAGAATGCCCTTGGCATGGACTTGGCATTCTTACAATGAGTATTTTGCTATAGTCACCCAAAGGGAGATAGTGAGCAAAAGAGGAAAAGTGAACAGATGCTATCTGGTAACTGCAGTTGGCAGATTGGTTTGTGAGCAAAGTGAGACATCCCTATGAGGGCTTGAAGAAACACAGAGAACCTCTGATATGGTTTGCATATCATGCCTAAATCTCATGTTAAATTGTAATCCCTATTGTTGGAGGCGGGGCCTGGTAGGAGGTGTTTGGATCATGGGGGTGGATCCCTGGTAAATGTCTTGGGCCATCTCCTTGGTGTTAAGTGAGCTATCACTCTGAGTTCTGGTGAGATCTGGTCATTTAAAAGTGTGTGCACCTCCCGGTCCATTCTCTCCCTGTCTTGCTCCTTCTTTCGCCATGTGATGTGCCTGCTCTTGTTTTGCCTTCTGTCATGATTGGAAGCTTCCTGAGGCCTCCCCGTAAGCAGATGCTGCCGTGCTTCCTGCATAGCTTGTAAAACTGTGAGCCAATTAAACGTCTTTTCTTATAAATTACCCAGTCTCAGGTATTTATTTATAGCAATGCAAGAATGGCCTAATACACCCTCTGAATAAGTGATGGAAATATGGTGAGTAGATGGGGCTCAGCCCTTGTAATTTGAGCATT
This sequence comes from Theropithecus gelada, assembly GCF_003255815.1. Classification (NCBI taxonomy): domain Eukaryota; kingdom Metazoa; phylum Chordata; class Mammalia; order Primates; family Cercopithecidae; genus Theropithecus; species Theropithecus gelada. The sequence goes on along the minus strand of NC_037672.1, from coordinate 161,317,805 downwards.
GATATAAGCATGATCTTTTTTTCTTCCATTTTTTCATTTATTCATTCTTTCTCCTTTTTCTTTTTTTCTTTATTTCTTCCTTTTCATTTTTAAATCACATGCTGGTGAAATGTGGAGCACATTGACTACTTTCGTCTATTGTAATGTAAATATATATTATTGTAACACTTTAAGCAGAAGAGGGTGATGAATTATAAAGGAACCAGATGTCACAGTTTCCATAAGAAAAAGGTTGTCATGGAGGTCAAGGGACAGTTTACTTTTGCCAAAGTGCCATCTGTTAGTTTCTGATGATAATGTGGATTGTGTTTTTTTCTGGCAGTTTTTAATCTTCTTCCAAGTGTCAAATAATTGAATATTGTTTGGGGTGAAAAGTTCCTTCTCCAGTAATGAGATGTAGAATATTGAGTAAATCATTAATTTATACAATGCATTACATGTATACTTAGGTTGGTGATCTATTTGAAATATATTAGTGGTTCTCCCAGGAAAAAAAGTCTTAACTGAAAGTTGATTCTGTGGTGAGAATGCTTAAACTAGGAATCTTTTGTAATTTAGTATGCCTCCACCCATGTTATCCTGTGAAATATATAAAGTCACATTTAATTTGTTTAAAAATATTTCATATGGCCGGGGGTGGTGGCTCATGCCTGTAATCCCAGCACTTTAGGGGGCTGAGGTGGGTGGATCACCTGCGGTCGGGAGTTCAAGGCCAGCCTGGGCAACATGGTGAAACTCCATCTCTACTGAAAATACAAAAATTAGCTGAGCATGCTGGTGCATGCACGCCTGTAGTTCCAGCTACTGGGGAGGCTGAGGCAGGAGAATTGCTTGAACCCAGGAGGCAGAGGTTGCAGTGAGCCTAGATTGCGCCATTACACTCCAACCTGGGCAACAAAGCAAAACTCGGTCTCAAAAAAAAAAAAAAAAAAAAAAATCATATGACTGGATACACTGATTCAACTATCCACTTGGTCTCTGCTCTTTAGTTGCACATTATATTTAGTATTTGACTGATTTGAGAAATACAGACTGACACTGAAACAGTTTTCATGTTTGAATTGGTAAATACATTCTTGCTTCAAAATTTTATATAATCTCCTTATTTTTGATATATAGTTGTAGAACTGTATAAATAAATCAAAATCATACATCTAAAGATTACTCTGCTGTTTGCATGTCAAAAAGTAAATATTTGCCATGTTAATGTTTCAGCATCTTTCAGAACACACCTAATTTGTTGCCCTAATGCTTTTCTTTACTTATTTAGATATGAGAAAATACGTCATGTACTAAAATATTGGTCTAAATCTAACTTTAGAATTTTCTCCACAGATATTTTTAAAGTAAAAAAAAATTCATGATCCACAGTTAGCCCTCTGCTCTTTTGATTTTGTGTACTCTCCCTGAGGGTATAGGATAATATATAGCCCAGGTTGTGATGGCACACAGTTTTGTATGCCTAGCCCAGATATCTCTCCTGAGACTCAGGTGCGATGCCTAGCTGCATACTAAAAATGTTTTCTTGGATGTCCCACAGACAACCTACATATGATATACCTCATGCTGGACTTTCCTCCCAATCTGTTCTTGTTTCTATTTTAAAGAATAGCTGCACCAGCTTTCCAGCTGCAGGGGCTGGAAACTACACAAGCTGGAATGTTATTGTAAATTCCTTTGTTTCCCCAGATTCCTACACCAAATTAGAAACCAACTATTAAAGATTGATTTCCTTCATTGCTGTGTGTTTTTCCTTCTCCTTCCTGACATTGCTTTAGAATAGGCTATCATCAGTTCTTCCTGAATTACTGTGATGGCATCGAAAGTGGCCTCTCAGCCTCCAGTGTCACTCTTCCCAGGCCAACCTGGACTTGGAGTGCAGGGGTGACTGAGCATATCACTCCCTGACTTAAAAGCCTTTTAGGGTCATGTTCAAATTCCCAAGCATACAATATTTTTTTAAATCTCTTTCCCGTGTCATTTCACTGATCTGACCACAATCACCTCACCACATTCCTCTCCCTTGCCCCGACTTTAGCTCCAACTGTTGCAAAAAGGAGTTGTAATTCTCCTTTTAACATAATAATGCTTCATTCTCTCATCAGTTGCACAAGCTGTGCTCTTCACTTTTCCTCCATTCTTTAACAGTCATCTCAATAGTCATATCTAGAATTGGGTTTGTGTTGACTTTTTAGTTTCATTGAGCAACGCTGCTCCCTCTGTTTCCTCAGGAGATTGCATATATCTCATCGGAGCTGTTTTACAATGACTTGAAATTGTTGGTAACTTGTTCATCTCCTTATTGAACTACTTGAAGTTAAGACTATATTTCTGATGACTACTTTTGTTCTAAGTGCTAATATAGCATCTGGAGTATAGTGGACACTCAATAAATATATTTTGATGACTGAATAGAAGATAATAATAGCTAATACCTACTAGTACTTATATGTTGCCAGGGATTGTTCTAAGTCCTGTATATTTATATATACACACAATCCTCACAACAAACCTATGAGGTAGGTACTATTATTAACCCCCTATTGAACCGATAAGAAAAGTGAGGCATAATCAAGTTAAGAAAAATGCCTAGGGTCACAACAAATAAGCAGAAAATCTGAAATTAGGCTACAGGAAGACTTTAGTTTGGCTCCAGAATCTATGCTCTTAGCTACTATCTGTGAATAAGTAAGGTTTGTAGTTTAATTGAAAACATATTAGTTGCCTCAGAAAAGTTTTAGTTATTTTATTGCTAAATCTAGTTTATATAAATACAGCTTCATTAACAGCACTTTGAATTTGTCAGATGGATATAGTTCTGCTCTACATAGCAGCAAATACTCGCTTTCTATAGTGACTTTGCTATATTCCTGATTTCATTTTTGTCTACCAACTCACTGGTCCTTGTCCATTTCCCTTGTACAATGTTCTTCACTGTCTAGTAGCCACAGTTTTGCTAGCAACTATCTTTAGAGTCATGTGTTCTCTTCCTGTTTTGATGATTACCTGTATCTCTCTTGGAATCCAATTAATCCTTATTTTTGGAAGAATATCTTTGATATTACAACTTTTCGTTCATTAAAATTTAATTTCCTTTTGAATATGATGTAGACCGCTGGATGCCTAGATCAGAAGATGATGTGGATCTTAAGAACTAGTCATTTTGCATCTCATTGTCTGGCAACTGGCACCACACCCATGCTGCTTTTACATTCCTTTTAACCCCATTTGGTAACTTGCTATTTCGATCATTATGTCCTCAGTGGAGAGCTGCAATTCTAGTAAAGACAAGATTTTTTTAAAAAGTAGGAAAATTGAAATAATAACAAACTTTCGTTACTCCTTGATGAGACAATATGCTGCTGGTTTGGGAGTTTAGAATGAAAAACATAAAGAATATTTTACTATTAAGAAATGTTTTAAAGCACTTATTAAAATTGAAAGTTTTGGAATTGACATAAAAATGTACAATAGTGAGCTGCAGCTTGAGTGTCTGTTATAGCCACTGCTTCATGTATTATGTTTTTAATGCACAATGTTATTTTAAATTTATTTTCATTTTTATTTTTATTTTTCCCCTTGCCTCTGGGCATCAATTATTTCATGCATGGTATCTTTGCCTATTATAAAATTTTAACATAGTGAAATGTTTCTATCATATTTCTGTACATTTTGGGTTTTCTTTCTTGAGCACTGAGGTCTTTTTTATTTTTATTTTTTTGAGAAGGAGTCTCACTGTATTGCCCAGGCTGGAGTACAGTGGTGTGCTCTTTGCTCCCTGCAACTTCTACCTCCCGGGTTCAAGCGATTCTCCTGCCTCAGACTCTCGAATCACTAAAGTCTTATTTGTATTTGTAATCTCAGGTTTTAGTATGAGTTTTCTTATATTGGTTTTGTAAGTTTTGTTTTACCTTTTCTTTAAATAAGTGTGTTTAAATCATCTGAAACTAATGTTTGTATATGAAGTAAAAAAGGGTTCCAACTTAATACTCTAAGGTATGTAGCAAGTTATTTCAGTATTATTTCTAAACAATTCATCTTTTAAAAAACTGTATTGGACTATCATGTAGTTTTCTCACAAATGTCTGTGCAAATTATATATATATATACACACACACACACATATATATATTTTTATTTCTGTCTACCAACTCACTGGTCCTTGTCCATTTCTCTTGTACAGCGTTCTTCACTGTCCAGTAGCCACAATTTTGCTAGCAACTATCTTTAGAGTCATGTATTCTCTTATTGTTTTGATTATTACCTGCATCTTTCATTATTACCTGTATCTTTGATTATTACTTATATGCAGTATGCACACATATACATTTAATATAGACTTATTTATTTCCAATGATCTATTTGTCTACTCCTATTCCTATGCTAATAAAATATCAATATGATTACTTATCTCATAATATCTTATAAGGCAAATAAATGTTGTCCACTCGATATTCTTTTTTTTCCTTTATTGTACTATTCTTGGTTATGTTTGGAAATTTATTTTTTTCATATGAACTTCCATATCATTTTATTAAATTAAAATTATTGGTATTTTAGTTATAATTGCATTTATTGTTAAATTTTTAAGACTTTCTATTTTGATTATATAAATCATCCAAGAAAATAGAATGTATTCCCTTTCATTACAACTTCTTTTGATCTCTTCCTCAATCATTTGTTTTCTTTATATAGATCTGAGACTTTCTTGTTAAATTTATTTCTAAAGATTTTATGTTTTGTTGCTCTTGCAAATATCTTTTGTTATTTTCTTTTTAAATTACTTATTGCTAACATAGAGAATAAATATTTATTTCTTCCTTATTGTAAGCAGAAGTTTTTCACTCATTGCTAAAACAGAGGCTAAATATTGATTTCTTCTAGCTTCTTACATTCAGAACTTTATTGAATTATTACATTGAGTATAGAGATTTTTAAACTTAGAGTCTCTTGAGTTTTCAAAGTATAAAATTGTATAATACGTTCATCAAAGGAAGTTTTATATATTCTTTTTTGTTATTTATACAATTTTATATTTTTCTTTGATTATATTTACTAGAATCTTCACATCAATGTTCAATAATAGTGTGTTTCCCTGTGCGATTTCCAATTGTAACTGTAATGGTTTTCGTGTTTCAATATTTGGGTTAACATTAGCTGATTTTTAAGTAATTGCCAATATATGTCAGCAGTGTTTTACTTTTTCTATTTTATTCAGAATTTCTTTTAGGAATGTATGAAATGTGTCAAATGCCTTTCCGACTTCTAATGTTATAATCGTATGATTTTCTTCCTCTGTTTGTTTGTGTAATTGATTATGTTATCAGGTTTCCTGAAATAGACTTGGGTCATGGGGTATTAATCTTATTACACAGAACTACGTTCTATTTTTTCATATTTTACTTTAAAGTTTTCATTGAAATAATTAAAATTGGTCTTTATTTTTGTTTGATCTTTATTAGGTTTTGACACGAAAGTTATGCTGTCTTCCTAAAATCAACCGAAGAATTTTCCATGTCATTTTAGCTTTTACATTGTTGACTATTTTAAATAACTTTGAAAATACGTGTTCCTTAAAAGTTAGAGGCTAGATAGAATTTGCTCTGAATCCCCCTAATTCAGGTTATTTTTCAAATAATATATCTTTCATCACATTTCCGATCTCTTTTTAGCTAATTGATATAGTACTAATTTTCCATGTCTTAGGTCCAGTTTGGTAATTCCGATTTTGCTAAGAAGTAGGTTATTGCCTGTCACTGTAAAATATACTGCCATAATTTCAATTATAATTTTTCCATTTCAAATATAATTTTTTTAAATTTAATGTCTTCTGTAAATGATGTGCCCCTCTTCTCAGTACTAATGCTGCATTTTTTTTTTTTTTTTTTTTGCTACTCATCCTCTCCTTAATCAGTGGCTTATTTGCTTCATTGGTATCTTCATAGAAGTTTTGAACTTATATTCATTAATTTTATATAATTTCTGCTTTGATATTTTACATTAATTTCATCTTCCAATTGTTAAAATAAGTGTAATTGAAATTATTTCTGTTTTCTTATGAGGACTATTTTTAAAGATATGCATTAATCTTTAATATTATAGGCACTATAGACTGTATATTTTCCTAAGTACAGCTTTTGCCATGTTTCAATTACTCTCAGATGATAGTTTTTTCTTATATATGCTTTTTATATAGTTTATACTTCAGTTTTGCTTTCCTCTTTGATCCAGGGATTATTTTAAAAGTATGTTTATTAAGTTGAAATAGGCTACGATTATCAAACATTTTCTTTTTCTTTTTTTTTAATTATACTTTAAGTTCTAGGGTACATATGCACAACTTGCAGGTTTGTTGTATATGTATACATGTGCCATGTTGGTGTGCTGCACCCATTAACTCGTCATTTACTTTAGGTATATCTCCTAATGCTATCCCTCCCGCCTCCCCCTTCCCCACAATAGGCCCCAATGTATGATGTTCCCATTCCTGTGTCCAAGTGATCTCATTGTTCCATTCCTACCTATGAGTGAGAACATGCGGTGTTTGGTTTTCTGTTCTTGTGATAGTTTGCTAAGAATGATGGTTACCAGCTGCATCCATGACCCTACAAAGGACATGAACTCATCCTTTTTTATGGCTGCATAGTATTCCATGGTGTATATGTGCCACATTTTCTTAATCCAGTCTGTCACTGATGGACATTTGGGTTGATTCCAAGTCTTTGCTATTGTGAATAGTGCTGCAATAAACATACGTATGCATGTATCTTTATAGCAGCATGATTTATAATCCTTTGGGTATATACCCAGTAATGGGATGGCTGGGTCTAATGGCACACATTTTCTAAATTTATTATAATATGATTAGAATAGCTAACCTGTAAGATCTTAAAAAGAAACAACAACACACGGTTTCTTAGAGGGCAAGTATATGATTTATTTTTGTTGGTGTTTCATAAAAGTACCAAAAAATGTAAATTTTCTAATGGAGAAATGCGAGGTTCTATATATAGCTATTAAATTAATTTGATTTATTTTTTAAGTGAAATTCTATGTATCTTTGACAGCCATTTATAATTTATTTTTTTTAATTATCAACTTCTTCTTTGGTTTCTAACAGTTTTTACTTTACACATTTAGCAATCATATTTAGGTATCTTCAAGTTTGTGGACATAATATCTACTCATAAATTATAATTACCTAATATGACTTTACCTGTGTAGGTAAAGTTCCACTTGAGCTGATAATATTATTGATATTCTTGCATTCTTTCTGTTTTCATTTATACATTTTGCCTTGCTAATCCTTTTATGTTGTCTTTTTAATTTTTTTATTTTTGTGAATACATAGTAGATGTATATACTTATGGGATACATGAGATGTTTTGATACAGGCATGCAATGTAAAATAAACACATCATGAAGAATGGAGTATCCATCCCTTCTAGCATTTATCCTTTGATTTACAAACAATCCAATTAAATTCCTTATTTAAAAATTTACAATTAAGCTGTTATTACTGACCGTAGTCACCCTCCTGTGCTATCAAATAGTAGGTCTTATTCATTCTTTCTGTTTTTTTGGTACCAATTAACCATCCCCACCTCCTCCCAGCGTCCCACTACTTTCTTCAAAAAACTAAAAATTGAGCTACCATGTGATCCAGCAATCACACTGTTGGGTATATACTCAAAAGAAAGGAAATTAGTATATATTGTCTTTCTTTATCACTTTGATTTCAGTAGTTTCTTAAATAGTGTGTAGCTGAGTTTTTTTCTTTTTCGTTTTGTATTTTTACCCAACACTACTCCTTGGCTACAGTTTTGGTTTTTAATTCAGTTTTTAACATCTAATCGATAATTTAGTAAATGAGTAATATATTCAGTTTTGTTGTTTTCATAGATACCATTTTCTCTAAAAGAAACTGTCCTTCCATAAGTGTTTCTTCTCCCCCAACATTCATCTGAAAGAAATTTACAATATTTGTGCTTTTCTTTGTATTCCTAGGCTGAGACATTTTACTCTTTATTTCCTTCACTCAAAACTTTGAGTTTTGAAGTCACTGTAATAATAGCTATGACTTTCTCATGAGGATTAAATGAAAAATGCTTAAAGCATTGCTTTGATATATAAGCAGTCAGTAGCCACATAGAATCCACAGTAGGTATTAATTTCTATGATTATTATAATTAATTATTATTAGATTACGCTAGTACATTTATCTGCTAGTAAATATAAGAGGCGTTGATCGCCATTATTTATTTTCCTCTTTATCTTCCCTGTCTTTAGATCTTTTGTGCTATCTTTTAAAAAGTTGGGTACATGGGTAGTATACCCTCAGACTCTGCATGTTCTCAAAAGTCTTCCTTTAACACTAAAAGATGAATGACACCTTATCATGGTTCTAGGTTCTTGGGTTGCAGTCCTTGAATTTCAGGGATCTTCTAGATGTTTTTCCATTAAATTCTTTCATCTGGTGTTGCAGGTGAGAAATTACATGTAAGTCTGATAACTTTCTCCTTTTCACATAATGTACTCCTTGTATGTGGAATAGTTTTTTGTTGTTGTTGTTGTTTTTAAATCCTTGGTGTTGAGGCATGTTGCCAGGATGTATGATGTTTATTATCTCCTTGTATCTTTTCTCCATTATTAAAATATTTCTTCTACTTGATTTTTCAATCTACTATAGGAGACCTCAACAGAATCCAAGCACTCTTTAAATTCATCCACTGAGTCATTTACTTTGCAAATCCTAATTTTTAAAATTACTTTGTTTAATGCTGTTTACCCCGGAAAGTCCTTTCTTTTTGTTGGACTTGTAATTGCTTCAGGTATTCTGATGACATATTTTTACTTAAATCATCAGCTATCTTCTACAGAGGTTTTCTATCACCAGCATGTGTTTGTTTTGACTTTCTGTCTCTCTCTCTGTCAGTGATTGGTTTAAAAATCATCTCTGTTATATTACTTTAAAAATCATCTCTGTTGGAGTAGCCTGTAGCCCTAGTGGCCATTGTGTCACAAGTATCAGATCCTCTGTATTCACCAGATCACTCTCTGATGCTTGTCTCAGGCTCTCAGTCCATCTGTAATTGAGAAAAGCTGTATCAGATCTCCATTCCGAGACTCTAGCCAATGCTTTGCTGACACTTTTCTGGTCTTTGACTTGGGAAAGACGGAGAGATGGGAGCTTGGAACAGCGGAGCAGAGGTCACCTCCCCAGAATTTTCAGTTCCCAACCTACAACCCCCCAGCCCTGCTCCCCCCACACACATTTTTATCGCATTTTAAGGACATATCTATAGTTTTACTTAAGGGAAGCTTTTGTTTTGAAGGGGTCACCAGTTACAAGCATCTGGATTTCTTTTAAGGATATGAATTCCTAGGTCACCCCATGTTATAGTTAATTGACGGGTTTTCTGTTTTCAGTCTTCTCTGTGTGTTTGCTTATAAGTATGATGTACATGTTTATCTGGGATGGCAAAGGCTATACATTTGTAGGCGCGGTAAAATGAAATGCACAGTAGAGCGGAAGCCTGTGTTTTCTTGTTGTGTCTCTCAGCTTGTGTATGGAGACTGGCAAGTGAGAAACAGTTGTCCCTTTCCTTCCAGAGCTGCCACTTCTGTGACTTTAGTTGCCTTCCCCACTGTTTCTTATCATTTGAGGAGCAGTAATTCCTTAGTTCTCCAACTTCTCCTACTTCTGGTGTTTTGCAAGGGCTCCCCTCTCGTGAAAGATTTTGGATAATAATGTTTACCTTGGGAACCATCACCTGGCAGAGGATTTTGGACTTAATTCCCTAATGAATGAATTCTACCTTATTAGAAAATTTTCATGATTACTGGGCAAATTAAGTAGAATGCATAATTCCAGGAAGATAGAAATATTGTTTTATTTTCCATCATTTCTCCAGCACCTAAAATAGTGCCTGGCACATAGCAGATGCTGGCAAATGTTTTTTGAATAGAAAATTGGATTTAATAATACAATTAGATGCATGGATGTGTGAAAAACATGACAGAGATTGTTCTTATCTGCATAAAGCATAAAATTGTGTTTATATTATCCCTTTTACAGTATAAGAAATTATACATATGTTAATCTTAAAATGTCTAGAGAAATGTAGCATAAACTACTTGGGCTTAAAGGTTTATTATATTGCTCATCTTACATTTGTTCTCTGCCATTCTCTGTGGTTATTTTAAAAATATGCATACATTTTTGCATATTGCTTTGCTGTTCTCATTCTAGGATATAAATACGACCAGCAGGGCCCCCAGCTATGTGTAAGTCATTCACAAAGACCACTATGTCAAATACATCTTTGTTTTCCCCTTTAAAATAAAGGATCTATCTGATTATCTGAACTAAATTAAACTGAACTAACTAAATAAATTATCTGAAATAAAGAGGAAAAGTAATTGAAACATGAGATACAGTATTGGGGTCTGACATTTTTTCACATTCTTTCCTTATCAATGACAATTTTAAAGACCTTTTTGCCCCACATGGGCTTATTAAAATAGGACATTTTTAATTAAAATATGGTTCTTGCTTCTTCATTGAAGAAATATTACATGCAGCACAGTTTGGGGTGAATTAGTCAGGTAAAGGCAGCATTCTTTTTGGGATGCTGCTCATCTTGCTTGCCATGGGTACCAGGTCAGTGTACAGTCATTCTTTGGTATCCATGGGGAATTGGTTACAGAACTCCTGTGGATACCAAAATCCATGAATGCTTATGTTCCTTATATAAAATGGTGTAATATTTGTAAATAACCTATACACATCCTCCTGTATACATTAAATAATCTTTAGGTTACTTATAATACCTAGTATAAGTTAAATGCTATGTAAAGAGTTGCTATGTTATATCATTTAGGGAATAATGACAAGAAAAAATGTCTGTACATGTTCAATACAGGCACAACTATCCATTTTCTTTCTAATATTTTCAATATGTGGTTGGTTGAATTCATGGATGTAGAACCCATGGATACAGAGAGCCAACTGTGATTGTCTTTGGGGGTCCACCCAATTCAGATATCCAGAACAAAACCTGAAGAGGTTCTTTAACTCTGTACTTTATAAGGACAACCAGATAAGCTGAGTATTATCAAGTCACAGAATGAACTGAAAATTACATGATTAATTTAAATAGAAATATATGTGTGTTTTATATATAAACATATTACAAATGATATAGATTAGTATTCTCATATTAAATTCATTTTTTAAAATAAAAAGTACTTTTGTGGCTAAGTGAAATGTAAGGCTAATCCTTCATAATCCAGGTCAGGGTTGATGAACCTTGTCTTTGTCCTACATTACACACATTTCATTCTGCTTCAAGGCATTTAATAATAGCCACATAGAATCCACAGTCTGTGAAAGTACTCAAGAGTACTTTAGGCAGTCATCATTCACATTCATTTCTATAGACCAGTTATCCTTCTTTTTCATTGCATGAGACTTGAAGCAATTCCTTCTGTATTTACCAATTCTTAAAACGCCTGCCACCTCTTTTGTGCTATAATGTTTTCTCTCTCTTTGTAGGGTGCTTTTACTCTGTGACATCTAAATCTGTGTCCTTCGCCATTATAGTCAGTCACTTTCACTTGACCATTTCTGAATTATGTGTGGCAGTATGAACGTTTTACAGAACTTCTCTCTACAGAAGGGAGAATTGATTCCAAATCTAGTATAACAAAACCAACCCCCTTACTTCTCATGTTAACATCAAACATTTCCTTACTGTGGATTTTACTTTTTGGCTATCACCTGTATGATTGCTGGTTGTAGTCCACTGTCTTTTTCTAGAACACAAGTCTGCAGTTGATAACAGCTAACATTTTTTGAACAATTACCCTGTGCAAAGACTTGTTATGAATACTTTACCTCTATCAATTCATTTAATCCTTACACCAACTCTATGAAGTAGATTTTGTTATTTTCCTCATTTTTATAGATGAGGAGCCTGAGGTAGAGAGAAATTAAACAATTTGTCCAATTCATACGTTTAGTTAAAAGAGTAACCAGGATTGAGATCCAAGCAATCAGGATCTCAAGTCTGCACTGGTTACCAAATCCTGAAAATTGTTTTTAGCCTGGATAAAAGTGCCTCACCAGGAAGGAACAAATAAACAGAGGATTGAAACACAATTGACCTAATTTACATTGAGTATAACAAATACGTGGGCTGGTATCTCCACATATTTAGTAGGCCCTCAGCCTGTACAAAGCTACTCCTCCATTCATCCACAGTTTACCCACCAACTCACAGCCAATACAACAAAAAACTTGCCCACTCGCAACAGGCTATTCTACTCTATTCTATTCTTTGATTTCTTTTTCAGGCAGAGATGGCTAGTTGTCTCCCAATACTCACTCCTCTTTCTTGAGTAAAAGTGCTGTTCAGCCAATGTAGTTTTCAGCCTCTCTCCCTCTTAGGAATGACTCAGTGACTGAGTTCCTGTCAATGAGACAAGGGCAGATGTGTATCTAGGGAATCCCTTTTAAAAAGGGGTTTAGTCTCCTTTTTCACCCTCTTGCTTAGGTAGTGGATGTGATGTTACAGTTGTATGTGTAGGCACTAGCACAGACCATGAAGACAGTTGTCCTCCAGGGACAACTGTGAGGTGACCTGGAGAGAACCTGAATCTGAGTACAACTTTGAGGTGCTACTCTACCAGCTTACTTCCAGGCTTCTCTTAAATATAAGAGAATTAAACTTCTGTCTTGTTTAAGCAACTGTTATTTTAGATGTTGTATTTTACAGCTGAAGTTAACTGACACATACTCTAAGTAGAAGGGTTTTGAACTAAAGGACAATACCAAATCAGGTAAGCTGGTTGATAATAATTTGGACATAATATAATTTAGAGTATGTACAGTTAGTTGCTTATTTTGAAATACAAATGTATGTACTTATGTCACTTTTCACATCTTCAAAACATTATCTGCTAGAAAGTATAATGATCAAGGCAATAACAGAATAACTTTTTGTATTAGTTCATTCTCACACTGCTATAAAGAATTACTTGAGACTTGGCAATTTATGAAGGAAAGAGGTTTAATTGGCTCACGGTTTTGCAGGCTATACAGGCATCTGCTTCTGGGGAGGACTCAGGAAACTTATAGTCGTTTCAGTAAGGGAAACAGGCACCTCTTATGTGGCTGGAGTAGGAGGAAGAGAGCAAAAGGGAAGGTGCTATTTACTTTTAAACAACCAGATCATGTGAGAACTCACTCACTAACAGGAGAATAGCAAGGAGAAATCCGCCCCCACGTTCCAATCTCCTCCCAACTGACCTCTTCTCCAACTCTGGGGATTATAATTCGACATGGGATTTGGGAGGGGACACAAATCCAAACCATATCACTCTTAGCATAAAAGTATTTTTTAAACAAAAATATATTCTTTGGTTCTCTTAAAAATTGGTACCTCACTTTTTTAGGAAAATGTGTTGTCGTTGCTGCTTCAATGGACAAGCATAGGATTTGGATATTTAAAAATATTTTAGGTAGACTTTTGTTATTGTGTCTTTTTATTCATCTTTTTTCTTATCCTTTTTATAAAAAGCACAATGTTAGCACCGATATCTAAACAAAACTTTCATTTCTACCCTTTCCCATCTCCCCTAATGAATTTGTTGCCCTCTTAAAATGAGTCAGCTGAGATCTGAATACTTACTAGCTGATGAGCGGAATCTGCCTTTCATTGCTCTAAAAAGTAGTTGCTAGTATGACTTATTCATGCTTATTTTTACCAAATCCCTCTCCTCAAAACACAGAAGTCATTGCGACTTTTGATATGGCATGCTAGGTTTGGGAGGTTAGTTGGTTTGGGAGTGGGTAAACCTGACTTGCAGTTCTGATTGTGTTACTAATGAGTTGAATAACCTTGAATAATAATAGGCACTAACATTTTTCACTCCTCACTATATGGCAGATGCTTGTCTTATCACTTTGTATATATTAGCTCATTTGTCAACACAATAACCCATTGAGAAGAGTATTTGTTATCACTTCCAGTTTACAAATAAGGAATTTTAGATAGAGATTAAGTTATTCGTCCAAGGTATTACAGTTAAGCTAGACTTAAAACTCAGCCTGTCTACCTGCAGATCTTGCACTCATAACCTCTACTCTGTACCTTAAGTTATATAACCGTTATATACCAATTACTTATCTCTAAAATAAGGTTGATGTTTAGTCAATTCTTTTGATATATTTAAAAGTCTATGATTAACATAGTGTAAATAGATTATTATTATTATATATGACCTAGTTATGATCCATAGGGATCTCATATAACTAACATTCTCCCAATACCTCTCAATGCTCTAGCCAGATGCTTTGTGAAAAACAGAATTTCTTGAGGCGACTGAAAACCTTCAGCTTCCTGATAGAGGTTATCAGCTGGCCTGGGGCAGCTAAAGCAAGTTCTAAATCATTCACAAAATGGACTATTAATTTAGACAGTAGATAACTTTGCCTCCATATGTTTTCTTTCCTGCTTCCATCTGATAGTGACACAGGGTACGTCTACCTCCCTTTCTTATGATACTGTAGTTGGCTGGATCCTTACAATATGGAATATAGTCTGCATATTGAAGTGATTTTTACCTTGTAGAATTAGAAAACTTTGATACAAATATTGTCTATCGGTGTATTAAGTTTTCATTGATCTGCCATGTTTCCATAGTGGTTTGCTAACTATTGCATCAAGATGTTTGTGAGTCTTTTCATTGCTTCTGCATTTTCCACAAGATGGCATTGTAATTGAAAGTTAAAGGTCTGTGGAATTCTTTTTTTTTTGGTCAAATTAACCCAATACAAAAGAAATCTAAAGTTGGCTTTAGCTACTCTTATTGGCATTGTTCACTTGGTTTTAATGAGATCCGAAGTGTTTTATGGAGCATAAACAAGTTTGGTGCTTCATGCGTAAAACGTAGCTTGGTTATCTTCCTTAGTATTCTGCCATACTCCAGTAAACTATAGCATAACTCTTTTCTGTTTTACTAATCTACTCTGTTTGACATTCACCTGGCAAGTGACTTTAAAAATCATTTCGCAATGTTGTTGGATTGTCACTGTTACAGATAAGAGTTTTCAGCGAACGTAATCAAATGATATACATTTTCTGATATTTTCTTGGTTGAACAAAAAGAATAGGACCTGGAGGTTTTATTTTACTTAATATATTAAAATAAAAGTCATCACATTATAAACTTAGTGAACATAGTATCTGACATACAGTAGAGATTTGATACATGTTAAATATACAACTAAGAAATAATAGGAGTTAGTGGTGATGAAAGGCAAGAGCCACATTAATAAATTCCTAACAAATATTTATTTAAAATTTTATATGACTGAGAAATGGTATATTTTGTATTCTCAAGAATATGGTAAAATTTTTTTTAACATATCTGAGTATTTTAGTTTGGTTTTGGTTTAGTTTGGATTTTTCCAGGGTTAAAATCTGGCTCACTTTCAAGTGTATGCCTGTGGGAGTACTGACTGGTAAAACTCACGTTGCCTGTGGTAAAGGTGATATTTGTAAGTAAAACAGGAGGAATTATTAAGAGTCAATGACTTATGTGGAGCTGAGAAAATTTTTAAGGTAAAATTAACAGTGAAAGCCTTCACATTGGACCTTGGGTGGTAAGAAGAGAGAGCAGCTATTCCCAGGTGTCTTTCCCTAGAGAAGTGTGACGCACGAGATTCATTTAATTGGTTCCAGCATTATATGGATCTCTCTTGCTAGCAATTAAGATAAAAGATAAGTAACAAGCTGTTACGAACACTCCGTCTTAAAGTCTGAACTTGAGTAATTAAATATAGACAGAAAGTGTACTTTCTCTACTCTTTACAGAAGTCATGATGAAAGAAGCGATCCATTCGGACACAAAGCAGAGAATTCCATAGAGCAATTTGAGATAGAGAAGACAATCAGCAGAACATGCTGAATGGGCATAAATGAAGGGGCTTCTGCAAAAGCTGAAGGAATTTAGCTCTACCTTTGAAACAATAAAGGATTTTAAGCAGGAGAGTCTCAGAATGTGATTTATTTATTGGAGCACTCCCTTTGGCATCTGAATAGAAATGTAGTAAAAGAGATGCAGCTGAAGCTGGGAGACTGTTCTCTTTTAGGCAGATAATGAAGATAGGAACTAGAGCAGATTAGCTGGGATATAGAAGTCATGGATTTGAGAATTATTTATGAGCAAAATCCCGTCAGGGCTTGGTAATGAATTGAATGTGGGAGAGGAAGGAGGCTCAGACTGACCCTCAGGTTGCTAGTATAGGTGACTGGGTAGATTTAATTTTCATCCACTGAGTTAGGAAATCTAGGGAGAGGGGTATTTTGGGAAGATGATGCATTCACTTATTTGGAGATTTTTTTTTTTTTTATTAAATGCACATGATTTTGGAAAGGAAATTCATTAAGCTTTAGTAACTATTTAAAACTGCTAATATTGTTATTTAGGGAAGAAGAAAGAAGAGAGAGAGGGAGCTGGAGCCCTGGCAGAGACCATACCCACTTCACTGCTCTGCCTGGCATGTCTCAGCCTTCGTTCCTGTATTTCTAAAATATATCTAAGCAGTGTGTCTTTACCCTGCAGATGATCTAGGCTTTGGCCCTGCTCTATCGATAAGCTTAGATATTGGGGGGTCATTATGGAAAGTTCTGCTGTTTAAGGAGTCAGTTGATCAAAAGGGGATCACTGCAAATCTACACTTTTTGTTTGTTTGTTTGTTTGTTTGTTTGAGGCGGGGTCTTTCTCTGCCGCCCAGGCTGGAGTGCAGTGGCGCTATCTCAGCTCACTTCATGCTCCGCCTCCCGGGTTCACGCCATTCTCCTGCTCAGCCTCATGAGTAGCTGGGACTACAGGCACCCGCCATCACGCCCGACTAATTTTTTTTTTTTTTGTATTTTCAGTAGAGACAGGGTTTCACTGTATTAGCCAGGATGGTCTCGATTTCCTGACCTCGTAACCCTCCCACCTGGGCTTCCCAAAGTGCTGGGATTACAGGCGTGAGCCACCGCGCCCGGCCTACACATTTTTAAAGAACTATTTTTCTTGATTTTTTTCAGACAAAGACAAGGCATCTAGTGCCAACATCCTTAGCATTGAGAGTGTAAGTACTGACCTTCAGAGAAGTCCTGGCTTGTTCTACAGTTGCTTTATTGTTCTAATGCAAACTTGGAAGTTTGTGGATCCGTAGTGCTGACACAGGGCTCATGCAGGCTGACCCCATATGTCAATTACTACTTTTCTTGTGTAAAACATGTTCCTCTTTAACAAGCATCTTGAATTCAGTTTTAAGAAGGTTATTAAAATCTATTGATATATATATATATTTTTCCTTCCATACGAAGAAACACTGTGAGCGGTATGAGACTAAGAACCTCTGTGGGTTTTATGTAAATCACAGATTCTTCCCCCAATTTTAGATAGTTAAGATTAGTGTAAAGAGAATAATTCACAGGTGCTTCATTTGCTTTTAGTATCTAAAGTACAGTTGCTTTACGTGTAATTCTAGGAAAACATCCCATATGCGACCTATTCATTGTCATGAAGCTTCTGGGATATCTGTATTCTGTAATTTGAATTTGCCATTTCTAGAAGATTGAAAATACCTGAGAATTATTGCAAGCTACGAGAGTTGATTCACCTGAGTCTGGGGTAGCAAGAAAATTAATACCATCTTCTGTTCTGGCAAAGGTAGTGCCACATATAAAAAAGGACTTTTTGACATGCATAGAGAGTAATGAGTAATATGTGGTCATTATGGTCGTCTTTGAAACTTGGGGATCAAAGGGAAGCAAAATGAAAAAGAAAATTAGCCCAAATTTAAGAGAAGAGAGAAAATCATTGTTCAAAACATTAAATAGAAAGCCATAAATCTTTCCTCCATCACAGGAAGAATTTCATGGCATAAATAATAAGATTATTTTGTATCTTTATTATTTGATGCATATGCAATGTTACAACCTAATTTTTGGTCTCCATGCAAATAATTAAGTCTTATGTGAAACACACCTGACACCAATAATACTTTGTGAATAGAATAATGGGATTTCAAGTTCTTCACAAATACTATCTAATTTGATTATGGAAAAAATGTTCACACAAAAAAAGATAATCACCAAGATTAATAAGACTCAAGATGATATTTAGAACCATATTTTTTTTTCTTAGTTTCGTAGCAACCAGGAACTAACTACACAGATTTCTTTTTAAATGTCTTATTGCTTTTCAGAACTTCAACACACAGTTTGGACAGATGGTCAGTGGAAAGGTTTCTTATAGAATTGTTCAGTGAATAGTAATCTTTAAGAAAATGTATTTTTCCTCAAAATTTGCATAGCAGAGGCATCAGCTAATTGCATATCTCATTTTGGAACTAAACCCAGTATGTTTAACTTTATTTTCATGGTAAGTCATAAAACTAAAGAAGATGTTTCTGTAACTGAGCTTCATAGTTATTTTCCTTTTCTTCCCCCAGTATTACCCTGGAGAACAACTGAGAGTTATTTAAGAAAACCTTGGGTATTATGAGTAATAATCCTCATAACAATAGATCAGTACATATCTGTCTGCAATTCAGTATAGGGCACAGTCAACTAAAAAGAATACTGTTTCAAGTGCACTCACCTGTTAGCATACTAAATAAACCTTAAAAAGCAACTACTTTATTTCTGGAGGCAAATTCAGCATTTACAATGCTATTAGAATGGTTCCATTTTTTATTTTCCTTGGAATTCTTTATGATGAATTCTAAGAGCATCATAAGAAGGAAAATGTTTTTAGTGGCAAATTGGAGCACATAATCTAAGAACTGGGTTTTCTACATTGAGCTTGTTTCAATTTTTAATATTGACCCACTAATCACTAAATGGAGAAGAAAAATCAATATTTATCCTCTACTATCATTATTAGAAAAAATTCTAAACTGTGTATAATAAATTGTTTTTATATTTTTCAAGTTATCTTATTTGATCTCTCAGTTTCCTTATGAAACTGTATTTCTGTTGTTTTATAATGATTTAAATTAAGGAGCTATGAGTAGTGGCTTTAAGCAGCTATGTGATTTCTCCCAGAGCAAATTGTTATGCACAGCAAAGGATGAAACACTGTGAAATCATAAATATTATTATTCACTACTAGAAATAAATTTCAACTTTGCGTTGAACATAAAAACACATTTTCGTAAACAGAATGGTTTTAATAGTTTCTTGAATCTACATGTCCTGTATAAAAATGATTTTTTTCTCCTAGTTGTTCAATAAAACTCAAATACCATTTTTCCTAAAGATTTGGAAAATGATTTAAAAGGAACATTATTTTATGTGTTTGTTTCTTTGAATAAAAATGTGATTATTTCACACTGAATGCCTCTATCAAAACATCTCATGCGGCTGGGCACAGTGGCTCATGCCTGTAATTCCAGCCCTTTGGGAGCACAAGATGGGCGGATCATGAGGTCAAGAGATCAAGACCATCCTGACCAATATGGTGAAACCTTGTCTGTACTAAAAATACAAAAATTAGTTGGGCATGGTGGTACACGCCTGTAGTCCCAGCTACTCGGAAGGCTGAGGCAGGAGAATCATTTGAACCTGGGAGGTGGAGATTGCAGTGAGACGAGAGGGTGCCATTGCTCTCCAGTCTGGCGACAGAGCAAGACTCCGTCTCAATAAATAAACAAATAAATAAAAATAAAATAAATCTCATGTACCCCATAAATACATACACTTACTGTGTACCTACAGATTTTTTTTAAAGTAAAACAAAACAAAACAAAACAAAACATGATTTGTCATGAAAGACAATTCCTGCATTACATGGGCTTGGTTTCACACATCATTCTTGATAGGGAAACTCTGAGGCATCAGAAAAAGAACACGTAATATAACTGCTATTTCTGACATATCATTAAGTTATTTTTAAAAAAATAGCATTACTACTACTTGGTAATTGTATAGCAATTTCAATTGTCTAGTTTAGTCCTTTTGCTTTTAATATTTTAGGATATTAATCTTAGATTAAAATGTCTTATTCCATTGACCATGATTCAATTCCACAACTAATTATTTGTT
Source organism: Theropithecus gelada (assembly GCF_003255815.1). Classification (NCBI taxonomy): domain Eukaryota; kingdom Metazoa; phylum Chordata; class Mammalia; order Primates; family Cercopithecidae; genus Theropithecus; species Theropithecus gelada. The sequence continues at coordinate 161,297,691 of NC_037672.1, read as the reverse complement.
GGTTTCTATATTCTTGAACTGTGATAAACAGAATATAGAAATGGAAGAAAACAGAAAGGCTTGAATTGCCCCTGTACTTAGGACATTTATAATTAAAAGTAGAAATCATCTTTCAGTGATTAATAAAAATCATGATGCCACCACAGTCACTTCTTCTAATCTAAATAATACTGTCTTGCACTCAGCCCCGTGACTGGGAATGCTCTGCTAGTTGTACTAGATCCTGAGATGAGCATTTGACCAGCAATATTCCATCTGTGGTCTTGCCAGTAATTCTGGAGGGACTCACAGGAAGGGTTCTGTCAGTTGGGCATCATTATCATCGCCTCTTTCTGAAATGTGGCAGGGAGGACAAAGCAGACATGCAGACAAAAGCAGAAAGCCACAATAACACACACACACACACATCCTGGTTAGAAATTAATCAACACTTGGGAGTTGCCTGGAGTTATAGTGCTGAAAAGGATTCCTTTTTTTTTTTTTCTTTTTTGCCACATACACAAATGGTAAAATAGACTTTATTTTTAAATATCCAGAGCAAGTAATTCTATATTTTTAAACTGTTTGCATATTTAGTTATTCTTGCAGCTTAATTTTTCTCCATACCTAGCACTCTCTTTGCACAATATGGATTCTATCTATCTATCTATCTATCTATCTATCTATCTATCTATCTATCTATCTATCTATCTATCTATCTATCTATCATCTATCTAATCTACCTATGTACCTATCCTCTATCTATTTTTTACTGATGCAAAATTTTATGTTACACTGAGCTATGTCCTCCTTTATTTTTTTATTATTTTTTTTTTTTAGCTTTTATTTTAGGTTCAGGAGTACATGGACAGGCTTGTTATTTAGGTAAACTTGTGTTACAGGGCTTTGTTGTACAGATTATTTCGTCAACCAGGTACTAAGCCTAGTACTCAATAGTTATTTTTTCTGCTCTTCTCCCTCCTCCCACTCTCTACCCTCAAGTAGGTTTGAGTATCTGTCATTCCCCTCTTTGTGTCCATGAATTCTCATCATTTAGCTCCCACTTATAAGTGAGAGTATGCATATACCCTCATTTTTCTCTAACATTTCTTGTCCTGTGTGAACATTTTAAGAGGTTTTCAAGTTCTAATTTTTTAAAGTTTTTAATTCTATAAATTATTTTTAATTTTGATATTTTTTACAAATAGTATTTGTAATAAACTCACACAATTAGTTGTGGTGTTCTGGAGCTTAAGTAAGTAGAGAAGTGCAAGGAGTGCAAAGTGAGCTGATTTTCTAAGAAAATTATCTTACTGATGATTAAAAAAAAGGAAAATGATCTTGTTTACAGATCATATCTCCAGTGAGTGTGATTTAAAATCAATAGATCCCACCAACAATATGATTATTATCAGTTAATGATTTCTTTGTCCTGGAATCCAGAGAAGAAAATAGTAGATAGGTTATTTCCTACAAATGTTTGTTTTTAGTTCAATATAATTTCTAAGGTAATGTTTGCTGATATGTCTCACATTCAATGCTAGGTTTTAATGAAATATCAAGACCCTCTGAATTATGTACAAATCATAAGTGTTGTGATTTTTTTTCCTAATTAGAACGAAATATATCACATCAAGTTTAGTGGTTTTTGAAAGAATGCTTGATCTCATGGCTCTGGGTAAAAAGGCAAATTTTCTAGTTTATCATTCCAGCCTCTCCCATACACTGGTCTATATTCTTTAGTGTATAGTTATGCTGTCTGGCAGATACGAAAGACTCAATGTAACTATAAGACAACTTTAAGATTTGACGTGTTTAGTAGGCTCAAGGGGTCAATAATGTGAATGAAGAGACATGATTTGAAAGCATTTACAGCACCACAGTTTTGAAGACTTAAACATTAAGCTCATTATTCTTCTGGAAAGGAGGTAAAATAGGGGACTATGGCCATCTTATGGCTTACCTGGTCTTGTTACATTGCACAACTTGCATTATAGTTTTGTTTACTTTTGTTGTACCTGTACTCTGTCTCCTAACAAACTGTAACACGAATTTAAGGCATAAATTATTCCTTAAATTTATCTGTACCTTTAGCATTTGGCAAAGTCTCTTATGTAGAGGGTGACAATCCACAGGAGGATTATTTTTGTTGTTGTTGAATTATTTGTAATTGGGGTCTCTGTTCTTTGGCATGGCAAAAATGAAATGGCATTGAATTCAGGCTTTCTCTTCCTTTTGCCCAGGGAGCAGGGATGTGAGAGGTAAGCTGAGATAGCACAAGGATTACATAGGGTTGGGAAGAGACGAACTTTGGGTTTTACTGGCCACATCTCCACCTATCAGCTATTGACACATCCATTGTTTTATTTCAGCCTCGGAAGAGTAAACAGGTTGCTGCTGTTTGGTCCTTCATTCTTGTCCTCAAAGTTCTATCAGCTCCATCCTCTTTAATGCATCAGAAATAATTTGGCTACTCCCTTACTATGCTGGGCTGTAAGAAACTATAAAGCTTTGTAGGTAAATACTGAGGTTTTCCAAATTCCCTAGCATTAGTCTGTTTTCCCCTATTCTTTAGATATATCAAATGTATCTGAGGGTCCTGTCCTTTGTGCAGGAAATCTGTATCTAGTTGGGCAAGAAATAAGGTGTGGGTGGCGAGGAAGTCTAGTTTCTGCTTCTCCTGTGTTCCCCCTAATCTTAGATCTTTTGTTCAAGCAAGAGTTGTATTTTTCCAGGCCTAATGTTAAAAGTTTAAAAGTAAATTTTAACTTTATATAGCTAAAAAATGAGAAGGAAATCATTACAAGCTAGAGTGCCACAATGTAAAAAATATAGAAAATATGCGTGTAATAGTTCCAAATACGTAATTAAGCATTTAAAATGAAATATATAAGGAATAGATGTCATTGATGACGATTAGTTTATGGCATGTTGAATACCTACCTTTTAATTAACATCTTTTGTTTAAGAGGCTAAATTTATATCGCCTTTTTGATATAAATTAAATACGGGCTCTCTTTTCCAGATCAGGGATAAATAAACACAAAAGAGCCAGTTTTTTCAAAAAATGCAAATGTTCTATATGTGTACTGAATCACATTAGGACTCTCATTTATCTTTTCTCCATCTTGTTTGTTTATCTTAGTTTTAGAAGGAATATCTTGCCTTTTGTTACAGCAGACATAGATTATGATCTAAGATTAAGGAATATTAGAGGAGGGCCTAGGAGGTAGCCTGAACACAAATGACTACTAATAATTTTTTCGAAACAAATCATTTTATGGCAGTGAGGAAAAAATGATTTGAAGTTGAGTTTTGTGCAAGAGGTTGATGATTATGATATGGCAAATATGGGGAAGAGTTTAGCAACAACACAACAAGCTTTGACCTGTTCCTAACTCAGAGTATGTCCTTGATAGAAATGAGGCTGGTTTGATTTTAGCGGATAATTTCTCAAGATTTCATAGAATTATATAATTCTAATAAAAGGTAAAGAATTTCAACTGAAGAAAAATGTATTGATATTGATAAGTTGACTTACTTTTTGATGATTATAATTTTTCTGACATGTTAAGGAAAGGTGAACAAATCTGTGCACTATCATCCTTGAGAATGAGAGATTTCCTGACAATGACAAATTCTGGGGAATTAACGTTCTTAGCTATTTTTAAAAATTTTATTCACAGATTTATTTCATGTATAAAGACAATATAATTTCACTTTAATATAGTTATTTGTAAATAAGACATATATGTGTTAGTGAGAATTATTTGTAACAATCAGTAACATCTTAAAAGTTCAAGGTATTATCAATGATTTGAAGTGAGTTTATTATTTAACATGCCAGGGTACTATTCTTTTGTGTGACTTTTCCCTTTAATTTTTAGTTGACATATAATAATTTTACGTATTTTGGGGACACAGAGTGATATGTCAATACATGTGTACAATGTGTAATGATCAAATCAAGCTAATTAGCATATTTGTCACCTGAAACATTTGTCATTTCTTTACGTTGTGATCATTCAAAATCTTCTAGCTTTTTCAAAATATTGTGTGTTGTTATTATAAAATTCTAGCTGCATGTGTAAAATACGCAGAAGTTTTCACTATTAGTCATGGTAAGTAAAAATATTAAATATAGTCTATACAAAATAAATATTTCAAATAAATGATATTTTATTTTTTTAAAAAAACACCAATTTACCAATCTTTGAAGAGAAGAATACTTGCAAAAATTTGAGAGTTTTAGAATAAGACAATGCCTCACTCTTAATCTCCTCATTTGGTCACGCTGTTAATTAGGACTCTGGTGTTCTGATTTCTAAAATAGCACTTTGCTGATTATATAATTCACTCCAGTTCATCTTTCAATTCTCTCCTGCATCTAATCTTTTACCCCACTCCTACTTCTTTAGAAGTTAGATTTAAGCTTAAATGCCTTTTATCTTGAACTCACCACTCAACAGTTAATCTTTCTCAAAATATTCTGCACTTTTATTTTATAGTACTTAATAATTTGTAATTTTGTATCTATATGTATGTTGCATTTATTTGGTTAGTATTTGTCTTTCCAACCAGGATGCAATTCATTATAAGTTGGGGATTTTGCCGTTTTGGGGGTCACGCTCCCATTTCACAGTGCCTAGTATGGTGTCTGACACATGGTACAATGCATTTATTTGCAATGAGTAAATTAAGGTGTGACTAGATGAGTGAGTGGGTCCACTATGGCCAAAGCAATGTGTTTGTGGTTTCTACAAATGATGTCAGAAACTTAGAGTATGTCTTGCTCATAAATTTATTTGATGAAAACATTCAGATTCATGAAATATCTGAAAATCTAAAAGCAACTGTTCTAAAAAATAAATAAAACTTGAATGGTTTATTTACTATACTTTGCTTCCTTCTTCCCACAAACAAAGACAAAACGAACAAATGTAAAAACCTCCTGTGGACCCTGTAGTGAAAAACACAGCCCTGGTATTTATGGGCATTTATAAAAGTGTAGCATGTGAACACAATGGATACATCGGTAATGCAAAATTTTCGTGTAAACATTTTAGTTACCAGAAAGCATTCAGAGGTTAAGGATCAAAGGTGTTTTTAGTGTTATTTGGGAAAATAACTTATTTCTTGTTACATGTCTTGCCACAATCTATTTCAAAATAAGGTATTTCTGCCAGAGCAACTCAACACTTAAAATTCAGGCTAGGTAACTCTAAAAATGTATATACTGTACATTCTTAGAAATTATCATTAAAGAATTCTGTGCCAGATCTGACCACTGCTGTAGTGCTATATTCTTACTCTAAATAGTTTCAAAATGAGTGCAAATATGAAGGAATGGGAGGGAAATACACCAGGGGCTGTACATGATTTCTCATTTATTGCAAAATGCACTTGTAGTGAATGTAAAAGCTCTTAGCTTACTAGTTAGTAATATCCACTTTACATTATTGGATTGATTTGCTTCTTTAGCATTTAATAGACTGTTGCTAGAGGCCTCACAGTTTGCATTTTGCCCCTGTAACTTGTTCTGTGTTCATGGATTACCTTCAGGGACATATATACTTGTTTTTCTCCCTTTGGTTATAGCTAATCATGTAACATAGTTTCTGGCATCTCTTCGGCAATCTCCTGCTTATGATCTTAATTGCAAGCTTCTGTATTATTTCATGGCTTATAGTCTTCCAATCTTTAAGGATTAATTTATAATTTGATTGTTTTCAAGAATGTGTTTTAGAAAGAAATAGCTTGCAGTAGTCTATTTGGAAGGGATTGCATAGAGTATCAGCTTGATATCTTAAATGCATGCAGTGAATAGGGATAGGGAAGCTTTTATTTGGATTCATTACTGGGGGTGTTGATTACCCAGTAATGCCCATAGGGGCTATAACTTTTCTCTTTCCTAAAAACAAATAAGAAAATAAAATGTCTCTTTATTTTGTCTCTCATGAAGTTTCACTTAAGATCCCTGAGCTGAAAGGTGTGTGTACGTGTTAGTGTTTGTGTGTGCACGCGTGTGTGTATGTGTTGGTGGGGAGGGGATGGGGTTTGGGGTGTATGGGTGCAGTGGTCATAGTGGGAAGAATATGGTAGAATAAGTTAAACCCCATGAGCTGTATGGCTAGTTAATATTAGTCATTACAAGGTGACACAATAATGGCATGAGTATAATTTCATGTAGAAACGAATGGTAATTTGTTAAGTATCTACTCTGTGCCAGCACAATGAAAGATATTCTATGCACACAATCTCATTCATTCCTCATTTAATCCTTGAAGTATCAAAGACAAGGAGGAGGAAACTAAGCTCCAAAATGTTAAATCACTTGTCCAAGCTGGTCCAATAGTTTAGCTTCCTTTCCTTTTGGTACTTTTGCTAAGTGTTCTTCCCCACCACAAATGAGTTTTTCATTTCTTGAAAGGGAAATATGCACTCTTATGAGAAAAATCAAGTTTCTTGCCTTTATTACACTGGAATAAGTCATAAAGTTTGGTCACAAATTATAAATCAGAAAGAAGCCTTCCATGTTCCATGGGTCATAAGATTAGAAGAAGGAAAACAAAATTGAGCTGAGTAGCAGAAACTGTGGATGTTCACATATTTGCATGACTTATTCCACACTAGAGGGAAACCATGAACCATCCCAAGGAGCAGAAATAAAATTACAGACCCCAGTGTGAGCCTGTGGAAGTAATGGTGTCCAACCACTCCAGAAAGAGGAACATCTATTAGTGATGTTTTTATTTATTTATTTATTTATTTATTTATTTATTTATTTATTTATTTTTTTGAGACGGAGTCTTGCTCTGTAGCCCAGGCTGGAGTGCAGTGGCCGGATCTCAGCTCACTGCAAGCTCCGCCTCCCGGGTTTGCGCCATTCTCCTGCCTCAGCCTCCGGAGTAGCTTGGACTACAGGCGCCCGCCACCTCGCCCGGCTAGTTTTTTGTATTTTTAGTAGAGACGGGGTTTCACTGTGTTAGCCAGGATGGTCTCGATCTCCTGACCTCGTGATCCGCCGATCTCGGCCTCCCAAAGTGCTGGGATTACAGGCTTGAGCCACCGCGCCCGGCCGATGTTTTTAAAGATCTGTTTTGGAAGCCTTATAATTGCAAACATGAAAATATACTTGCAATTATGTCTATCTGAACTCTCTCATCCTGCAGATAGAGTTTTTTATTTCTCTAGGCTTTAATAGCATGCGAAATAGGATATCTTTTTTTTTTTTTTTTTTTTTTGAGACACTCTCTCACTCTGTCACCCAGGAGTGCAGTGACATGATCTCGATTCATTGCAACCTCCACCTCCCATGTTCAAGTGATTTCATGCCTCAGCCTCCTAAGTAACTGGGATTACAGGTGTGGGCCACCATGCCCAGCTACTTTTTGTAGAGATGGAGTTTTGCCATGTTTGCCAGGTTGATCTTGAACTCCTGGCCTCAAGTTATCCACCTACCACAACCTCCCAACATGCTGGGATTGCAGGTGTGAGCCACAGTGCCTGGCCCAAATTATTCTTTATAATAGAATTTACAAACATTTGAAATGTGTTATTAGGCTTTCTTTCCCCAGCCTTATGTTCTGTAACTAAAATTCTCAACCTTTCTCAACCTTTTAGTCATGACCCCGGGATTAGTAAAGCTTACCCTTTTCTTAAAAAAGAGGTCTGAAAAATTAAAATGTGTTTTAAGATTTTTAAACTACTAAGTTATATTTTTAAATCAAGACATGTTAAAATTCCAGTATGTCATTTGTAAGTTTTACTTGTCATGTGTTGGAACAATGTATTTATGTAAAGTGTTTAATGAATCAGGTATGAAAGACAATAGCCCATAAGAAACCCAATGTTTTGGGGTTCCCAGAGGGTCTTTGATAAGCTCTTCAGAAAGGGAAAAGAGGAATTTTCTATTCTGCAGTGCTCATTTGAAGCATCATCAGTCTCAATTATATATGTGACTTGTGGCTAGATTTGCCATCACTGCTTTCCAAAAGAGCCGTTTAAGTTCTGAATGCCCCATCGGTCAAACAGGACGTGCTCCTGCTTATGTCAGCAGTATCTGTCTCCTAATTCAGAGACTGGTAAGTCCATACTCCTCTCCTGGACTAACCTGTCCTCAATGCCCTCTGCTTTTGTCTCCTCCACAGTCCTAGCCAATCATTTGTCTTCTCTCTTAGGGCACCCTCTGTCTTTCCCCCTTCCTCATGGCCTTCCTCTGGCAATTAACTTTTCTCTTCCATACTTTGCTTTGATTTTTCTGTCAAAGTCAGCCAAATTCATGACCATTTCCAGCATTCAGTCCTTTTAGAATGGTTTTTCATCCACTTTGGTACACTCTTATTCCGTTTGCTGTATATGATATGAACCATTGACATTCTTTTTTATTTTTCTGTCAGTTTTATTTTTTGACACTTTATCTGCTCACTCCCTAAATATATGAATTCAATAAATTTCTGACCTTGGCCTTTTTTATTGGCTCAGCGTTTTGTTCTTGGGTAAGTTTGCATACTCCCAAGGTTTAGCTAACAGTTTTGTGCTCATGATTCCCGAATGTACAAATCCAGCCCTATCCACTCTCCTGGGCACCTGGGCAAAAAGTCAACTCTTTTTCTATTTGGTAGATATTTCAACCTCTTTTTTTCCTGTAAAATTCAGTGTGGCTAGATCCAGACCTGCATTCTTAAGACAGCTTTACAATTAGCCTGTGTCCCTTGTGTAAACTGATGGCTTCTTTAACCCGCGTTAGAAAACAAATAGGTAGGACCTCATTTTATTTTCCTCATTTGTCAATTCCTAGCAATTATATCTTCAAAATAGTTTATTTTTCCATCTCTACCTTTCAGTTGCTACTTAGCCGTTCCCATAGCTTCTGCTATCGTAGCTGGTACTCCGATCTCTAACGCATTTTCTCCTTTAGAATTTTTTCACATGGTCATGGTAGCTATTACTCCTCTGTAAAACTTAAATGTCTCTCGTTTTCACCATATTAAATACATTAATTATGCATAAGGGCACTTTAAGATCTGGTGTTATCTTAATTCATAGTGTCTTTAAAAAAAATAACATCTTTCCGAAGATCCTAGGCTAGGCAACCTAAACATGACGTGTGTTTGTGTTACTGTGTTTCAGCTTTTTCTTCTCTTCCTCCATCTACTCAGATCTTCCTTATCCTGTAATGATCAGTTTAAGTGTCACCTCCTTTTTTGGTGCCACCCTGAATGAGACTGGGCAAATGGGTAAATTCTCCCTCTTTACTATTTGCGTGTATTTGGTGCATTGACATACTTGTTGCATTCAAACTAGTATCACTTGGGAGGTTTAGCTCAGGCATTCCAAACCAGCCAGGACAACATGGCAAAACCCCATCTCTAGATAAAATACAAAAATTAGCTGGATGTGGTGGCACACACATGTAGGCCCAGCTAGTCGGAGGATGAGGTAGGAGAATTGCTTGAGCCCAGGAGGTCATGGCTTCAGTGAGCTGAGATCACTCTACTCTAGCTTGGGTGCCAGAGTGAGACCATCTAAACAAACAAACAAACAACTAACTAGTATTACTGTTGATTTCACGCATGTCTTCCTTCATCAGTTGCAAAATATGAATTCAGTGGTAGAAATTGTTCAAAACATTGGAAAGGGTCTATAGGGGAGGTTTAGGGTACAGTTTTGGAATTTTAGGTTATATTGAGATAGTCATGGCTAGATCGGAATCCTAGGCATAGGTTGTAGGATCTATGGGTATCTTAAAAGCTCACTGTGACCAGAAATAAACTGCCATAAGTATATACCAATTGGCTCTAGTCAGCCACGTGTATGATTTATTGTCTGAGAAATTGCTTCAGCTGGGGTATTTATTGTGGCAGAGAGCTAAGAGTGGTCATTAGTCTCAGCAATAATGATGATAATGATGTTCTACAGTGATGGAAGTAGGGAGGACGGAGAGGAATAGACTTTAGAATTGAATTGAGTGCCTATTGTTTTAGAAGTGTTCTGGTTCTAGATTAGGTTTAGATGTCTTAAATTTTGGCTTTGGTTACTATTATTTACAGGTCCCAGGGCTCTATGTGGGGTTTATATTTGTTTGATTCATGTAATTTTCTTCTAACTGAACACATTTGCTAATAGAATTCTGCTAGATAATTAGTGAATTCTACTGCAAATTGAAATATTTCATATTGAACAAGTATTCTTGGGTTTTTAAAATGTAATTTAATTTATAGAAAAGAATCCATAATCATGCTTACCTTTGTTTTAGAAAACTAAGTAACATAAAAGTTGCCTGTTTTTGTATTAGTGCCACCTCTCTAAGATAATTTCCTCTGTAAGAGTTGAATGTAGCATTGCATAGAGTCAGAGCCCAGTCAGAACCCACTCCATTCAACTGTTGACTGACTTTAGAACATCATGGAACATAGGTTGAAACAATATTTATGGTCTGGGTAGTTTCAGTTGTACCAAATAGAATAACTCTCCTCTGTGCAGATAAGGTCTGTGCAACTTCAATTGGATTGCTGTGGCCAAATTTGTCAGATTTAATTTGGTGGGAAAAAATCCAACTTCCTTAACCTTCAAAAATTGTGCCTTATGTACTTTTGATTACTTGATTCATTTTCCTTAAATGAATCAAATACCCCATTTCAAGAATAAAGGCAATCTCTCAATTTTCATCTTATTCTTTAAAGGCCTGCTGCTTTTGGATTCAATGATTTCCTTCCATTACAGTATTTCTAAGATTTCCACTTAATGTGTCAAAGTTGTCAGGACTTTTAGTGCTAGGGTTTTTTTTTCCTCCATTAAAACAAAGATTTTTAGAACTACAAGTTAATGTGGACATTTAAGAGATTAAGTCTAGGAGCCTGTTTTAATGGAGAGAAGAAAGCTGTAATGGAAAGAACATAATACTACCTCCTTGTGCAAAGCCCAGAACATAGTAGGCACCTGATAAATACTTGTCAGATGAGTAAGAGCTTAATGTTTTCTAAAATATTAATTTTGAGCAGGTATTTGATTAGTATGTATATGTGAGGAGAATATGTTTTGAGATAGTATGACTGCATACTTTAAAATGTATTTTGTTTAAAATATAATGATTTTTAAAGAAAATACACTGGAAACGTACTTTTTATACACCTCTATTTTATTTAGACCTTTTTTTTGTCCTGAAAAATAATTAATCATACTACCCTACAGAGTACACATGAAAAGGAAGTGAATTATCTATCTATCACTTAATTTCCTCTAACCATATCAAAGTACCTCACTTTGCATCAATCTTTGTAGTAGATTAACTTATAGAATAATAAAATATAATCTTCTTTCTAGAGACACTCTCAGAAGAGCAGTTATTTCCAATAACCAGAGTGCCATTTGTCCATGGAAACAGTATATATTGTCCATAACCTTAGACTTATATCATCCTAAAAGAAAACCTTATTTTAATCTCTGGTAGGATTTGAGTGTACCCTTGTAGAAAACAAATCTGAAAGGCCTATAGAGAGACCAATTCTTAATATTAAAAAGATAACTGTAAATCCATATAAAGGTATTGCATCACATTATGTGATGCAAAATATGAAAATTGTTTAAAATATATAAAAGGGAATTGTCCACATTCTGGGCTATAAATTAGGTTTGTAATGGGTTACTTTACATGAGTATTCCCTGCTCAGACTTTGTAGAAAGTATCTTAGGGTATGGAAAGATTTATGGAAATCTTAGGGCCACAGGGAAAGATTTTAGGGCCATAGGGTTTTTTGTTGTAACCTACATCCTAGGAAGAGAAGTGCTACTTAAGGTTAATTAATTTGTTCTATATATTTATTCTCTTTTTAGCATTGTAGAACAGTTATGCAGGAGCCTTTTATTTTAATCTGTTTTAGTTTTGAAAACTCTTTTTATGTACTTGTTCCATATTTGAATTTGCTATAAAAATACTATTTAGTAGTGGGCAGTTTGTAAAGAAAAAGTACATTTCTGCTGAAATATCCAAGAGCTTTTACTTATGAGTAAAAATTGCGATTATGCTCAGGGTCTTTTAAAACTCTTTTTGGGTATTTTTTTTTTCACCCTGAACATTTGGTGTTGTGTTAAGATATATAACTAGATTAGATAGGTGTGGATTAAGATGTGACTTGTCTTGTGAAGCTATATCACAATAAAAAATCATAAGGTTTTAAATTGAGGAGATTCATGATATCTATTTAATACTTAAGTAAGTCTACTTTAGGTAAATTGAGTCTTATGGCTTTTACATTTGTTGACTTTCTTCTCCCCCTTACCTTCCAACTTTTAAAACGCTTTTTATTTTTGAATAGTTTTAAATTTAGGTTTATGGAAAAATTGCAACAGTAGTACAATTCATGTATTGTATTCATTCAGTCATAACCACGGTATATTTATCAAAACTAAGAAACTATTAATTCTTGCTGCATTACTACTAGTTAAACTGCAGGCTTTGTTCATAGTTCACGGCTTTTTTCACTAATACCATTTTTCTAATCCACAGTCCCACCTAGAATATTATGCCATGTCTAGTCATCTTTTTCTTAGTTTCCTCTGGTTTGTGAATTTCTCACTCTTTCCTTGTTTTTCACAACCTTTACAGCTTTGAGGAGTACTGATCAGCTATTCATAGCGTATCTCCCATTTGGGGTTTGCCTGATGTTTTCCTCATGATTAGATGAGGAAGTATACTAGAGACTGACTTGCTCTTCTCATAGGCTTACATCAGGGGTCCATGCTCTCAACATGATTTATTGCCAATAAGGTTAATCTCAATCACCTAGACAGGGTACTGTTTGCCAGATTTCTCCACTATGAAGTTGCCTTTCTCAGACCTTCTCATACTCTATTCTTTGAAAATGAGTCATTAAGTCCTGCTGACCATGCAAGGCTCCATCTCCATTTTTAATGAATTAGGAAATATGTGGATGAATTTTTCTTATTGTTTGCATTGAGAATTTTAATAGTACTTACCATTTTTGTATGCTTTCTATAGTCAGTCTACTGTAGTAAACATGATATATCAATCATTTTTCTTAATACTATAAATCTATGAGATAAAAATTATTATTTTATTTTAAAGATGTGGAAACTGTGTCAGAGATTAAGCAACTTGACCATTGTCACACAGAGCAAGGGTGTGAATCCAAGTCTGCTGGGTGCTAGAGCACTTGCTTTTAACTATTAGGCTCTACCGCCTCCTTAATAGACATCCCAAACCTTATCAAATTTGCTGGTGAGAAATTTTCACATACTCTTTTTCCTGGCTTCTTGGTTCCATCTTAATTAAAAGGTGCATGTTTGGGGCATGAACATATGTAACCTGAAAATTCACCTTTTCTAGAAACCATATTACAAGTGATATGCATTCATATATAAGGTAGATGTTGGATCTGAGGATGACAGAGTAATTATGTACAAGGGCATCAGTGTTAAATTAAAGAGTTTGGGCTGGACATGGTGGCTCATGTCTGTAATCCCAGCACTTTAGGAGGCTAAGGCAGGCGGATTACTTGAGGTCAGGAGTTCAAGACCAGCCTGGCCAATATGATGAAACCCTGTCTCTACTGAAAATATAAAAATTAGGTGGGCATAGTGGGATCTGCCTGTAATCCCACCTACTCGGGAAGCTGAGACAGAAGAATTGCTTGAACCCGGGAGCTGGAGGTTGCAATGAGTCAAGATCATGCCACTGCACTCCATCCTGGGTGACAGAGTGAGACTCTGTCTCCAGAAAAATTAATTAATTAAATAAGTTGAGTACTTCTAACAGTTAAAACTTCTTTGATTGTCAATGGAATATTTATCCAATGAGTTAAAAAAAGCAACAGCTATGACAGATGTAGGAGAAATATGACCCATCTTCACAAAGCCAGTGGCCCTCAGCCTGTTGAGTGAACTAACATATGTTTGTTTGATTGATTTGGTGACACTGGTTTTGAGCCATAGAAAAAATAAACTAGTGTTATTACTACTTTTTAAATTAAGGTAAAATTTTTTTATTTGAAAGTTTCAAAATTATTCTTGAGACAATTATTGAGAATCTATACAGAAACAAGGTTGGGAATTTCCGTTTAAGAGAGTCCTATTTTGTTTTGAAATGCCAGACAAATTTCTCTTCCTTAATTGATGGTTTGTGTGTGTGTGTGTATTATTCTGTTTTTGCTTTTAGATTCACCATTAATTCCTCTTCATACTCTCATACTCTATGTACTAAATTAACAAGTCTTATTAGTGTAACTAACTCTCAAGTATAACCGCCTTCCTTCACCCCTCTTGTTTTAGTTTAGGTCATCTTCTTCCATTACTTTAACAAATGCAGCAGTTTACCTGGTCTTCTTACTTTCATTCTCTTTCTCTTTTCTCCTATGGGAAACACCATCATGATGTGACATTTGTGCTTACAAATTCCAGTGCCATCTTATATGCAGAATTGAGAGGCAAAGATATATGCCCAAGTTGCTTAAAAATTTGAAGCCTATTTAATAGTTCTACATTAATTGCAGCCATTGCCCTCCTGAATATTATACTCCCACATTAAACTTACTTTAGTTCAAACAAAATCTTGTGATTTAATTTTTCTGTGACTCTTCACATAGAGTTTCCTTGTGGGAAATGGCTTACTTCTGTAGTCAGAATGTACATTGTGTGTGTGTGTGTGTGTGTGTTGAAGTTCAGAACATATCACCCCAACATATATCACTTTAGTTGCAAGAATTATTTTGAGCCAAAAGCCCTTGAAAACCAGCAGATGTAAGAAGGGCATTCTAATCTCCCCCTTTCTTTCTGAAAACAGGAGATAAAAACTCCCATGTGAAAGATACCCTTCCTGTGCCAGGAGAAAAACATTCTTCTACAGGGAGTCACAGCCAAGAGAATTGTACACAAACAGATTTTGTTAAGATGATTCTTATCTTCCTTTATTCTCCCCCATAGTTTAGTTATTTTTCTACAATTGCATCTTGTTGTTCAACCTAATATAAAGCACACTTAGGTTTTGCCAATTCTTTGGATATTTATTTCCTTATGAAGGCTCCCATGTTATGTAAAACTTATGTAAACGTGTGTATTTCTCCTGTTAATCTACCTATGCCAAATTAATTCTCAGGCCCAGCCAGAGACCCTAGGTAGAGGTAAAGTGGCATCCATTAAAATACTGGTCAGTTTGGAGAACCATTTTCTTTCAAGTAGACTGAGGTTTAGTGTCCTCTGTATGGTCACAATAGGGTATATTTCAGAAGTGACACCTATAAATAAATTATAATATATTGCAATTACTTATAGTCATTAATGCCTTCCGTACTTGTTTGTAAATGTTTTGAGGCCAAGAAGCATTGCAATATTTTATTAGTATTCACAGTTTCTATGACAGTGCTGTGCATTTCAAGTAGAAGTTCAATAAACATTAAATTATAATGTATAATATGTACAATGTTTATATCTTAATTGACAATATGAATATGGCAAAAATCTTCTTGATTGACAAGATTTCATAGAGGCAGGAGAAAAAGAAAATGGTTGTAAAGGAGTGAAAGAGAGAAATAGGAAGCAGGTGGTTTTTGCAGCACGTGAAAAAATATATTCTAGAGCTGGGATAGCAAATAGGTTTTACTTGTAGCATACACTCCAGTCCATTGGTGTGGCTGGAGCTATGTGTGAGAAGTCCCTGAATCCATGGCTGGACTCAGAAGGAAAGAGAGATACAATTGATTTGTGTATTAGTCAGGGTTCTCTAGAAGTATAAGGTGAATGTATATTTGAAGGGGTATTATGAATTAAAATGAATATTATTAAGGGGTATTGACACATGATTACAAGGTGAAGTGCCACAGTGGGCTGTCTGCAAGCTGAGGAGCAAGAAAACCAGTCTGAGTCCCCAAACCTCAAATTAGGGAAGCCAAGAGTACAGCCTTCAGTCTGTGGCCGAAGGCCTAAGAGCCCCTGGCAAACCACTGGTGTGTAAGTCCAAGAGTCCAAAAGCTGAAGAAAGTGGAGTCCAATGTTGAGGGCAGGAAGTATACAGCGTGGGAGAAAAATGAAGCTTGGAAGACTCAGCAAGTCTACTCTTTCCACCTTCCTCTGCCTGCTTTATTCTAGCCACACTAGCAACTGATTAGATGGTGCCCACCCAGATTGAGGGTGGGTTTGCCTCTCCCAGTC
Organism: Theropithecus gelada; assembly: GCF_003255815.1. Lineage (NCBI taxonomy): Eukaryota > Metazoa > Chordata > Mammalia > Primates > Cercopithecidae > Theropithecus > Theropithecus gelada. The sequence goes on along the minus strand of NC_037672.1, from coordinate 161,281,548 downwards.
CACTGACTCAAATATTAATCTCCTTCGGCAACACTCTCACAGACACACCCTGAAATGAAACTTTGCATCCTTCAATCCAATCAACTTGACACTCAGTATTAACTACCACGATTCGTAATGCTGCATAGGCATAGAGCAGAGGAACTAATGCGTGGAAGCCTTCATGCCTATAGGCACAACATGTAGTCTTTTTATTTTATAACAAAGAGTCACTCAATTCTATGTGCTAGCAATTTTAAGTGTATGTGCTAGCTATTGCGATTCTTAATCAGAAAAAAATCTAAAATTATTACATGCATAGTAGTTACTTGTTAGTACAGACTTTCTCAGTCAATGAACACTAAAATATCATCGTATTAAAAGAAAAACTTTAGACAAATTACATTTAGCAGAGTTTATTTGAGCAAGAATGATTCATGAGTCAGGCTGTACTCAGAGCCAGGAGAACTTTCAAGAGTTTCATCCAGCAACATTGGGAGACAGTATTTATCGACAGAAAAATAGAGTGTTGTACAGAAACAGTTTGATTGGTTATAGCCTGGCATTTGCCTTATTTGGGAATGGATTTGTGAGGCATTTGCCTTACATAGAGATGGTCTGAATAGTTGACAACTTGTGATTGGCTGAAGCTTGGCTGCTTGTGATTGGCTGACACTGCTATTTGTTACAAAAATATACACTTAAGTTGCAGGGATTTTTTTTTTTTTTTTTTTCCCACATACTAAGTTAGATTGCAGTTTGCTATGCAGGAATTCAAGATACAAGCTATGCAGGAATTCAAGTTTTAGGCTAAATTTAATTTAACAATTACTATTATATAGCAATTTATGATTTTGTTTTTCATGTTCGAATACTCTCTTATACTCAGAAACAATAAAAATCATTGGTAAGAAGAACAAGAAGACACTTTATGAACCAATGTGACTTTCATGGGTGTTGTTAAAGAAAAATGATTGGATAGTCAAATGATTGGTTAGAAGAAGCAAGTGGCATATAGTATCCTGAAATCTATAGCATTAGTAGAATATTTTAGGGAGGAATCACGTTGATATACCAACCTGCAGGGAAGGCAATCTTGTCAAGGAAATTTTAAATGATTACAAAATTCACATAATCTTGATTTTATGACTTAACAAAATATATTAAAATAAAAGTCAGTTACCAATATTAATGTGAATTTATGGCTACTGTTTTTCATTGATTGTAAGATGCACTTATTTTATACATTTTAACATTTCTGAAATTGATATGCAATTTGCAGATGGTGGTAAATTATGTTTGCTATTGTCCAGGTGGTAGTTGAGACACTATGTATTGCATTCACATGAAGAGATTTTGTTGTTAATCCTTGTGGCATGACAGTAAACCTGCAACACTATGGTAGTTCTGTAAACAAACCATGAGAAAACCACATAAGGGGGAATATGATTTTTTTTTTTTTTTGAGACAGGGTCTGGCTCTGTCGCCCAGGCTGGAGTGCAGTGGCAGGATCTCGGCTCACTGCAAGCTCCGCCTCCTGGGTTCACGCCATTCTCCTGCCTCAGCCTCCCGAGTAGCTGGAACTACAGGTGCCCACCACCACACCTGGCTAATTTTTTGTATTTTTAGTAGAGACGGGGTTTCACCGTGTTAGCCAGGATGGTCTAGATCTCCTGACCTCGTGATCCACCCGCCTCGGCCTCCCAAAGTGCTGGGATTACAGGCGTGAGCCACTGCACCCAGCCGGGGGAATGGGAATATGATTTTTACATGTTATCTGAAAACTGTTTATTAACATCTGTGAGATCAAGAAAGTATCAGCTTCAAAACCTGCCGTATAGGTATAGGAAGCTTGGAACTCTCTTTTGAGAAATGCTGCTTCACCAATTTGCTTGGTGGCCTGGAAGAAAATTCTGTATGAAAAAAAGAAATGCATAAACATTTATCACTGTGAATTGTGAAGTGTTTCATAGAAGTTAGACTCTAATTATGAAAAACGTTTTAGCGATACACTTAATCTATTTTGCATAAATTTTTCAAGATGAGTTGGTAAAAATCTACATATAAATAAATCTAAAAGAGCCCTTTTTATAAATATGTGTTCTAAGTGGTAAGAAATCACAGTGTCAGAGTTTTAAATAGCAAATGTGTTGTTTTCCTTTAGTGGTACATAAAATAATGCAACATTTATAATTGATAGCATTGTATATTCAATAAAGTATGAAAAAATCTCTGTTGGCTGACAACATGAAAACCAAAATTAATTAATTGTGACTTTAGCAAAATGTATGACAACATCGATAATATTTGTTGAATGAATGAATGAATGAATGAATATATTGCAGTAACTATAAATAATATTAAATTCCTGAGAGAATATAACACTTTAAAAGCACCTCTGAGTCATTAAGGAAATACAGTCATGGCCTACGTAATGATGCCTCTGTCAACAACTAACTCCATATACAAGGATGGTCCCATAAGAGTATAATACCACATTTTTACCATACCTTTTCTATGTTTAGATACAAAAATACCTACCACTGTATGACAGTTGTCTGTGTCTTTGACACAGATCAACTGTATTCAGTACAGAAATATGCTGTACAGGTTTGTAGCCTAGGAGTGATAGGCTACACCATATATCCTGGGTGTGGAGTAGGCTATACCATCCAGGTTTGTGGAAATGCACATACTCCTTGATGGTTGTACAATGATGAAATAATCAAATGGCACATTTCTTAGAATATATCCTCATTATTAAGTGACATATGACTGTACCAAATAAAGTTCAAATAAATGATAATTATGTCTTATGGCATGTGAAATGTTAGTCCAGACATCACTCTCTACAAATGAGATAATTTTGTTACTAAATTAGCCATTCTGCAAACTGTTAGTTTAAGGAAAATTTATTGCATTTAAATTCATAGCACTAGAAATGACATGCAATAAATGGTTTTAATTGCATATAGCTAAAAATCAATCACATTATGTCCTTTCCAAAAAAAGACTCCTATTACTCAATCCAAATTTGTTTGAGTAATCAAAAATGCTGCTTTATAATGTCAAATTATAAAATCAAATAGAAAAACTATACCCAAATTTTCAAAAATTATCAAGTATTTTAAATTTGTAATCTGATGATATGCTTTGTCATCTGCAGAGTTTGACCTCTAGTCATAGTCTCTGGGGTAGTGTGAAGTTTTTTTGAAATTTCAACTTAAAGATAATAAACAGTTATAATACTACAGGTAAGCATCATAATTTAAAAAACATCTTTACTTAAAATTGAATAAATTAAGAAAAGTTAAAAGATTGAAAGATTTTAAATAAGATAGTAGTAGTATATTTGTAACTATAGTTACTTGGATTTTCTTTGTCCTTGCTTGGAGAAATGTGTCTATTTCTAGAAGTTAAACGCAAGTAGATTTCAAGGATAGCTTTTCCATGATCTTTCCTTCACAGACTATTTATATGACAGTTTGAAGTATTTAGCATAAAATAAATTCTTATCTTTCATTAAAGTATGAACACTTTTCAAATGATTTTTACTATTTGAAAGTATTTCCCTCTTTGAATTAAGTATAAATTAAATATTCATTTATTTTATCTTTAAACCACATAATTGAAATTCCCACTTAATATATTATTAGCAAAAATGAATTAGGTAAGTAATTAAGAATATTTGGAAGGGGACGTTCTTCTGTGCTTAATTTCTTTTGAAATAATTTTTTTCTTTTTTTCCATTCATGATTCTAATTTAGTGACATCACCAAAGTTGTGAAATGGAGGGTATCGGTTTTTGAATTTTAGGAATGCTTCTGAATACAAGTGCCTGCCTTTCACAAAGCAATAAGTTAGTAAACCTCAACTGTTTATATAACATTCTTATAATGAAATGTCTTTTTGTTTGTTTCAATTGATGAAATTTCAAACAATATGATAATTAATGAACAGGTCTCTTTGATTTTTTAGTATAATTATGGAAACATCATTATTCATCCATTCATCAAACTTGTACTGAGTTACTGGCAAGCTGTGGGGACTATTGAAAGTGCCAAGGATACAAGATGAATAAGATACAGTCTCTGACTGGAAAGAGTACATTTCTAGTGGTAAAATAGATATGAAGATAAATAGTTACAACTCAGTGTTGCATGCTATTATACAGACATATATGAGATGTGTCAGGGCACAGGAAAAGAAATGTCTGTGTGTGTGTGTGTGTGTGCGCGCTGGAGATTTTAAAACAATTTCAGAGAAGGAGGTGAAGTAGGAGAAGCTTTAGGGGAATACATGAAGGCATAGAATAATTAAGAAGCAATGAGTAGACATGGCTGAAGTGTAGACAGAAGTAGGACTGAAGTGGTAGAGATGAAGCTTGAAAGATAGACTGGGATTAGAGCATAAAGAGCTGAATATTTTGATCTTTGATCAAAGCCACTTTGATAAACCAAAAGAAAACAATGTATGGTATGATCAGATTTTTGAAAAATCCTTGATTGAAGGTGGGATGGTAGACTAGAGACTAGTAACTCATAGCCTGTGAGGGTTTGATTAGATGTGAGGGAAGGGAGCTGGACCAGCCAAGTATAACCGCTGTTGCTTAAATCTGGGGAATGATGGTTTGAACAGGTTTCTTTTTCTTTTTTCTCTCTAAGCATTTCTAGCAGCTCATTCACTCCTACCTGCTGTGACAACTCACCTCCTCTAATTCACAGAAAAGTGGCCACATCAACAAAATATATTTGCAAGTCAAATTCAACTTTAAAAAATCTGTTTCATAATGTTTATGAAAATCCATATGATGATTAATGTATATCAGATTTAGTTTCATTACCTTCAAAATCCAGATATCAATAAAATCTAAAACCATCTATAAAATCACAGAATACTAAACTACACTAGAAATTACTGCTAAGACTATATCAGTGATCAAAGCCACAAACGGAGGTTCACAATCTTCCTAGGATTGATATCATACAGCATCAAAAGTGGAAACCACTTTTCATTTATCATTAGACTCTAATACATAATGCCATAGACACAAGTGTTTGTTTTATAATGAACATTTATACATCCAGCCAGAAAATATCTATGGTAAACTAATGAGAACACCAGCTTACTTAGGATAACTTGAAACTTACTAAATTTGTTGAAGGAAAAATGAGTGTAGCAAATACCAGGAAAAGAAAAAATATTTTATCTGAAACATTCCAAAGCTCAAGCTTTCAAGATTTAAGGAATTTTTACATAGTCAATTCTAGCAAGTATAATTAAACCATTTGGAAAGACAAGGAATAAAAGAGAATTCCCAGTAATAAAATTTGTTTACAAGTTTTAATTGATTGAGAAACTAAACGTATATACCTTGCTGAGAGTCAATAGCAAATGCCAAAGATTTCTGAGAGATTAAAGTCAGGTAACTCTCACCTCAGAATTTTCTCCCCATGTTTCAAAAGGACTCCCACTCATGTGTCGAGTAGGTCTCTAGAAATGTGGTGAAAAATGAACATTTGGCTGGCATTTACATAATAATATATAACCATGGGGAGATAATTATAATTGTTGTATTTGAGGGAAATCTCTATTTTATTTATTATATTATCTACTAGTATGGCATTTAATCTAGCTTGAGGACTTTCAATTTTTCCCATTTTCTCTCACAATTAGTTTTTCATTAATTTTGCTTTCATACCTATTAATAGAAATTCTCATACTGCTGATTTCCTTTTTTTAGTTTTTGTTCGTTTAGCTATTCTTTCCCTATGAATACAACACAGTAACAGAATTGAATCTCCATCATTTAGATAAATCTTTGAGATTCATGTGTCTATCACTAATAGCCCTAGCCACCATTCCTTTCTTTTTTCACTTCATTCTTGCAATTAATTTCAATGGATTCCCTTTTCCAACCCTTACTAAGAATATTAATTTCAAGATCACAATTCTGACTTTTAATGTACCTTAAAGTTTTCCAAGTAGCTATAACTTTTGCGGTAAGATTTTGTTCTTCTACTTTTTTCTTAATCTTTTGCACAGTATCACTGGCTATTTCTAAACCTTATGAATACCCAGACCTCAGCATTAATTCTCTTACCTTGAGAATTGCAACCTAGGATTTTGAACCACATGGATCATGGATGTAATCTGCCTGTAACATTTTTGTATGCTCCCCACACCCACAAAACATTTCCTTTTTAAATACTCATAAACTACCCATAGCAGCCTTTGTTTAAATTGTATCTTTATGTTTCTGGGCCAGCTTATGTTAACCTAAGTCATATAATTCATTTCAGTATGTTCTGATTCTCTGAGAAATCAATTACTGTAATCTAATGGTTTTCTAAATGAATATCTAAGAAATTTTATTTCCACTTGCAAAACTTTATGTAATTATATGATCAGGCATTAACTATTCTAAAGAATAGATATTCTATTCTAAAGAATAACTATTCAGTTCTAGAGAATATTCTAAACAACTATTCTATTCTAAATTATTCTTCCAGAATCTCTTATGAAGACAAAGATATTAGTTTGCCATCCCAGCACTGCTTCTACCACAATGATGAAACAGATGATTTTCTTTTGCACCTCCTGAAGTAAGAGATATTGTGAAGATCTCAGTTTGAAGGAAGGGTTACTTTTCATTTAAATCCTACTGGGGTTGCACACAAAGTAATTAGGAAGAGCGATAAAGTCTTGGTGACTTTTTAAAAATTCAGCTTAGTGATTCTAAGGAATGCCTTGTAGTACAGCTTTTTAATCAAGATGTTCCATGACATCTTCACTGTTGTGAAACTGAGCGATATCTTACAACATGGCAACTGTTTTAAACTATATTGCCATTAATTTATCCTGGAGGCTGTCCTTTGGAGTGACAGGCAAGGAACATAATAGCAAAAACAGTGACAGGCAGTCCGTGACAAGTTCACTTTCTCTGAGGATGAGTTGTTTTCCTCTTCTTTCCACTCCATGAAAACCCAAATTTGACTATTAATGACAATGGACTTTGTAGAACCCTTGACCTGAGAGACAAATGACCTTTAATTCAGACTTCATTTATTTTATATATATATATAAATATAAAATTCTATAGTTATATATAAATATGTTTACATATTTATATAATATAAAATTATATTATTTTTAAAAATAAATATTTAATATAAAATTATTTTTTTCTTCTGCTTTTTTCTCAATCCTTTGCACAGTGTCACTGGCTACATCTGAACCCTAGGAATACTCAGACCTCAGCATTGAGTCTCTTTCCTTGAGAACTGCAACCCAGGATTTTCAACCACATGCAACATGGGTGTAATCTTTGCCTGTAACATTTCTGTTTGCTCCCTATACCCACAAAAAATTTCCTTTTTAAATCCTCATAAACTTCCTATAGCAGCCTTAGTTTAAATCATATGTATGTTTCCTGGCCAGTTTATGTTAACCTAAGTCATAAAACAATTTATGTTAACCTAAGTCATTTCAGTATGTTCTGATTCTCTGCTTATTGATTTATTACATAAAAATATAAAATTATTATATTTTATATTTTATATATATAATGGTTTGAACAAGAAAGTCTTTTCTTTTTCCTAAGCACTATCAGAAGCTCATTCATCTCCTACCTTCTATGTATACATATATATATATACACACACACACAGAGTACATATTTTTAGGAGATATTCCCATGGCTTCTAAGAAAATATGTGTTTTCTAAGCACACATTTCCATGCTTTTGTAGTATCAAGGAACCTGAGTCAATTTTCTGTTTGCTCCTATAACTTTATATTTTTTTCTGAAGAAACATAGTATTTTGTGAAAATAATTGGAATGAATGATTCAGTAATTATACATTAATTAGCATGAAACATTGCCAAAATATGTTAATAGATTTATGAGTAGTTTAAAAATAGATTTATAGTTATTTTTAAAAATGTTGAGAATTGATTTAAAAGTATGATACAGTTCATTGATTGTTGTATTCAATTTTTCAATCCTCATACAGAGCAGGAAACATTTGACTTTAAAAACAGGTCTATGGAATGTTTTATGCTGATCTCCTGTGTAAGGTTGCCGGTCTAAATATAAGTTTCATAAAAATCACTCCACCAGGGTATGTAACTAAAATTTCCCTTTATCTTTTGAGAGTTGAGCACAAGTAGACTACTATGCTAAATACTAAAAGATGTTCTATAGCCATTTTGTTGGAGCTATTTTGGTTTGTGGAGTATTTTCTTTATTGATCCTATCAGGTAAATCTTGATTTTTCTGTTGCTATATCATTATTTTACCTGTTTGCTTACTCTTTACTCACTCCCAGGCATGCTAAAGGGGTAAGATGAGACCCGAGGTAGTCCAGATCACAATTTTTTATGAGAAGTTCTGCTGGGAGAAATATATATGGCATTAGTTATCATTAATTTTTATTTCATACAATTTGTGGCTTCAGTTTAGGCTATTTAAAAAAAAAAGTACAGAGAAGGTAGTTTTTTATTAGGATATTCAACTTAAAAAATAAAATTAAACATTTTTGTTTTATTTTATTTTTAGAGATGGGATCTTGTTATATTGCCCAGGCTGGAGTGCAGTGGCTATTTGCAGGCTGAATCATAATGTACTGTAGCCTTGAACCCTTGGGCTCAAGCGATCATCCTGTCTTAGCCTTCTAAGTAGTGAGGCTACAGACACGTACCACTGCTTCAGACCAAATATCTTCAATAGTCAATTGTAGTTTAATTTTTAGGATCTTTTGTTATATTGAAAATAACAGTTTCCAGTGATATGTCTTATTATAATTGTCTTTGTTCTAAAGTGATCACAATTCTTAAAATTTACAATACTAGATAGATATGTAATTGTTCAGCAGAGTCAGGTAGTTTCTTATTCTAAAATATTTCTACACTGACACCTACAGTAGTCAACCTACTTTTGTAAAATAAACCATTGCTGAAGAGGCTGACATTTAATTTATTACTATGTGATGAGTTCATGAAAGAAAAACAAAATCAACCACTATAAAGGCATGTGTACTTTAGCTAAGTTTCCTGGGAGAAACCTAATTCTTTGGAAGTTAAAAAACCTCAACCATATTTGGGTTATTTTGTATCTAATTTTTTTTCATGTTGTATTGAAAATATGTGCTAAACATATACAGTATTGAAGTACTTGCTACTTCTCAATGTGTGTCAAAAAGAGATAGTTGCAATGGAGAAATACCTTTGTGATTTTGAACCCGTTGTCTTTCAACATATAAGGTAAATTCTGGTAGCTAATTAGGCATCTGTGAGGGGATGAGACTAGCAATAAAGAACAACCTAGAAATCAAGACTAAGACCAGTCTGTTCTTAGTTTTGTGTCTTTACAAGACTGTAGGAGCTATTTAAAACTAATTAAAAGTGTTTATGCAAAGTAGTTTTTCAGCTTTTTCAAGTTGATTGCTTCTTTAAAGATATGTAGCTAGAACCTGAATATTCAAATCCTTACTTACCTAATTGCCACAATACGTTATAAAGGCATATGTGCACCAAAACACTATAGGGCATCTTATTTCCTGTATAATTTTTCTACTCTGGAGAACTGAGCCAGACTAGCTTGTTCTTGCTCTCTCTCTCTCTCTCTCTCTCCCCCTCTCTCTCTCTCACTCTCTCACTTTCTTTAGCTTAAGGACTGGATTAAAAACAAGTTGAGCCACCTCCTAAATACCTTTTCATTTGGCCTATACTTACATATCCAAGGAATCCTCAAATTAATACATTATCAAAAACAATCCAGTATCACATTCAAACTAAAAATATGTATTTTCCGCCTACCCATTAAGTGATTTGAATAGCAAACCTCAGCATCTCAGGACCTAAGCTTTCTCAGTTTCAGTATCTTTTACCTCCAATTCATTGCTTAAATTGCTCCAATGGAATTGACCTTAAAATGTCAGAAATTAACCTTGATTGTTAAATACAGTTGTCTTTTTAAAATCATTCTCTTAACCACAAGTACCATTTGACATTTAATAATTCTCTCTGAACTGAAAGTGCTTATTGATATTTCTCATGATAATAAAATTACCTCATGTGGATAAATAGAATACATTAGACCAGAGCAGAATTGAAAATTCCTCTGCCTTGGGTTTCCATGATGTCCCCTTCTTCACCACCCTCTGCATGCACTCCCTCCTGAATTTTCTTCCATCTTCATTCTATTATGTTGGTTTTCTTTGGCGAGATTGTTTAATGACTCTGTTGGTAATTTTGGACTCCATTCTGCAATTTTCTTATTGTATACAATCTCTTTGGTTGATCTAACTGGCAACCACAGTGCCTTTAATGAGTACACACATACTGATGAGTTTCCAGGACTTTCCTGAGCTTCTAGCACTGCCAGGAATTCTCACTTGAATACTCAAAATGTCTCAAAGGGGATTTATCATGGTTGTTCCCCAGACCTCCCTCTTGTACTTTTCCAGTGTTCTATTTGTTAGTGAATATTACTGTCTTTTTTCAGTTTTTTCAGGCATCTTTCTTGAGGCAGGCTAGGAACACATATATATTGTGATGAACAGGTAAGAAATTACTCTACAGTGGCTTATATATGCTGTGAATGTGGTAGGGGAGGTGTGTTTAATATTGAGAAGGGAGGAAAAGAATGACATACTGAACCCAGGGAGTGGGTGAATAAAATTACTAAAGAGGAGAATTAGGCTTGTTGGACAACAGTGAATATCCATTGGAATTTTTATGTTGCTGATTTTAAATGGAAATCACTAAGCAAGGTTAAGTGATTTTTCTCTCTAAGTTCAGAAGTTTGTGTATACAAACCTGAATAAGATTTGTATTCAGTGGGGATGTAGTAAGGATTGGTATTTTTGTTCATTGAAAACTACACTATCTGGCCAGGCGCGGTGGCTCACGCCTGTAATCCCAGCACTTTGGGAGGCCGAGACGGGCGGATCACGAGGTCAGGAGATCGAGACCATCCTGGCTAACACAGTGAAACTCCATTTCCACTAAAACATACAAAAACATTAGCCGGGTGTGGTGGGCTCCTGTAGTCCCAGCTACCTGGGAGGCTGAGGCAGGAGAATGGCGTGAACCCGGGAGGCGGAGCTTGCAGTGAGCCGAGATAGCGCCACTGCACTCCAGCCTGGGGGACAGAGCAAGACTCCGTCTCAAAAAAAAAAAAAAAAAATGAAAAGAAAAATGAAAACTACTCTATCGTGTGAATCTGGTGGAGCTATCAAGTTAATACTGTTGCCTCATTTCTTTCACCATAAGTGAAGTCCTGAATCTTAAAAAGGGAAACAAGTTTACCCCATTTACGCGTCCACAGTAATAGATGCAGAGGCAGGTATATACTGCAAGTAGGGTCAGAGTCATTTATAAGTGCTCGGTTAGAGATTCTGGATCTTCTTTCTTCTAAGGTCATTGGTTTTAAAGATTACTTAAGTCTATTATTAGGGAGTCATCATACCTGCCTAGAAATAATGATCACACGGAAGGAAATAGAACGAAGAGTTGGACAGGCAGAGCCTGTTGAGCATGTTTGAACCTCTGAATTCAGATGTTCTGGTCTCTCAGATTTCCAAATTATGAGGAACAAGAAAAGTTTCCTTTTTGTTCAAGTGGGTAAAATCGTTCCACCTGTAACAAAAAGCATTCTGACGAAAAGACCAATGGAGTATTTTTGAGTAAAATAGGGGCAAGGGAGTTGAGAGTGTGTGGTAAGGGAGTATTTATAATGGCAAGTGAAGCAAGACAGTGGTGATGAATGGTGAGAAAGTAGTATAGGTAAATGTATTGGAACAGTGGATGAGGTGGCAGTACTGAGGTATTGGAGATGGTGCAACTGTTGGTGATAATAAGGTTGCAGGTTTGATCATGCCAGTGGGTGGCTGAGGTGGATACAGGTGAGGCGTTCAAGGAACTGAGGGTCCAGGTGTAGGTTGATAAAGTTGAAAGTTTTGAGCAAAGTCACAGTTGTTTGTAAATTAAAAATCTGGAGATAATACTGGTGAAGACAGTGGTAAAATTAGATGGTTTGTGTGTTGGAGATGGTAGGGCTTGAAGGAGTCAAATGATACGGAAATGAGTCAAATGATACAGAAGTGGTAGTTGAGGGCAGGGAATATATTGCCATGAGATGTGTGATGTGAGGGAGAAGAAGCAAACTCCATGTAAATGGGATTCAGTTAATATAAAAAAGCAAGCTTCATATTCAGATAATATAATGATTTATGCAAGTTTATAAGGTCGATACTAGAGGTCTATAGGGTAGAGTGAAACGGTGAATGGAATGAAGCCTAAATATGACATTGGGCCAGATGAGGGATGCATGCGACTGGTGTGGGGATTGAAAGCCAGAAAATCCTAGCCTAAAGGATATGACTGAGTTTTGCAGACGGACATTTTATAACGAGTTCAAGTCATTTGTTAGAAGAAGGTGGACATGCTGACTGGCTCTGCAGCTTGCAGTAAGGTGTGTATGACGGGCTGCCTTAATGGTAGACACTAGTGCTCTCTTTTATAGGCGATGGCTCCACAATGGTCTCATGTCAACTGCTTCATGTCGCCCTGATGATAAAGTTTTGAATTTAATGTGTTATTCAGGTTCTTCAAGACCCAGACCCTTTAGCTTTCTTGCTTGCCACTTCTCAGCATTGCAGCCCTACCAAGCCACTCTTAGTTCCCCTATAATTCTCCATAGTCTCTCTTGCCTCTGGTCTGTACACATATTTTTCTCCTACTTGATAATGTCTTTTCTTCTCATTCCAGCCCCCTCTGTTTTTGGATAACACTTAGAGTTTTCACTCATGATTCAACTTTAATATCAGCCCCCCAGGAAAACATTTTACTCATCAGTATTGTTATCAATGCTGCCCATCCACAGGTGCTCATGCAATGTATTTTACTCCTATCAGAGTGCCTAATATACTACATTCATTCTCTTTGACTTTCAATGTAAGCCCTTTGATGGAAGGCAGTATGACTTCTATATCCAGCCCTAGAAGAGAGGCATTTGATAGTTATTCAATATATATTTGTAGCATGAATGAACTGAACAAATTAAAATGTTCATGACACAATCAAACTTTTGCTTGACTATTTCAGGTGATTGATCGCATGATTCTGTCATGCATCTATTTTTGCAGAACAATAAATGATGCCTACATACCTGAAGATCATGCACCCTAACAGATACAGGAATATAACTGAAACACTGAGAAATATTTGAATCAAAATTTTTTTGAGTATTCAGGTTGATTGTAAACAATATGGGATTTTTCCATATTTTATGGAGGAAATTAGAAGACATTCCATTCAGTCCTCTCTTCATTCCCTAAAGTATTGTACAATTGCTCAATCATTCTCTTTGTAACCAGAAATGTTTATTCTAATAGAATCAGGCAAATTTTTAGGACTATACAATTACAATTAATATCTACCTACCTGGAAGGTGTGAGGTCAAGAATAGGAAAATAGAAATATGTGTTCTAGTTTTATCCAGTGGCATTCTCACTATCTAGCCACTTAATATAAAAGGTCTAATAATATTAGAAAAAAGAATTTCCCAAAATTTGAAGTGGAAAATGGAAGTTTCCATTTTTAAAGTGCCTCATATTTGTTCCTGAAATGTACCTAAGTTTGCGAAAACCAACCAGCCTTCTATTTTCTGGGTTTAGATGGCATGTGGAATAAATTTGGTTTCAATATTTGAACATAAATCTATAATCCATCTGGAGTTTATTTTGGTTTATGTCACAAGGTAGGAATCAATGTTATTCTTTTTCCAAATGGTTAGCCAGTTGTTTCAACACCTTTTCTTGAATAATTCATTTCTTTCCACTAATTTGAAATGCCACCATTACGTTATACCATTGTAATTTATTTAACTAGGTCTATTGCTACTCTTTCTATGCAATTTCACTGATTTTTCTATTATTGTGTTGGAATATGCAATTTGTTGTTAAAAGTTCAGTGTCTGAAGATGTATAGACTTAGGTTGACATTTCAATTCTGCTTTATGCTGTATTCATGACTTTGAGAAAAGATCTCTGTAAACCTATTACTAAAATAGGAACAATAATAAATTAAAGTTGACAATATATCCTTCTCACAGGATTATTAAGAGTATTAACTGAAATAATTCATATAAAATATGTCACTTAATATAACCAGTAGAGGTTTTTAACCTTTATAAAATAGGGTTAGAATTTGAAAATTAATCAAATATGCTCCTGCCATGTATTGAAAATAATACATAATTCTACCCTTTAAGTTATTGATGTGATAAAATATTTTAATGAATTCTCTAAAAATGAATGTTTTTTAAAATGTCCAGAATAATACATACTTAGTTGGGTATTTCATTCATATTATATAAAGCTGGTCTTAATTTGATAATATTCTATTTATAATTTTGATTTGTATCTTTTGCCATATTTAGTATTAGGTAATTGTAATTAAATTACACATAATGATTAGGGAGAGGTTTCATATTCTTCTAGTTAGAAATAGTTAAACAATGTAGTAGCTACTTTTTTAACATTTTACAGTTACATTTCACAGTTACAGTTTCAGAGACAGTTTAATACTTATCTAAAAATTTTCAATTTATGAAATTTTTTAATTTGACAAATAATTGTACATATTCATGGATACAGAGTGATATTTTGATACATTTATACAATGTCTGATGATCAAATCAGGATAATTAGCATATCCATCACCTCAAATATTTGTCATTTCTTTGTATTGTGAACATTCAACATTCTTTCTTCTAGTTTTTAAAATTTATAAACATTTAAATTTTATTACAGAAGTTTAAATTTTTTTGATTCTGAAAAACGTCATATATGTATGCAACAACATTTTATCATTTATTTATATATTTATGCATCTTTCATTTTAGTTTTGACAGAGATTTTCTATTTTATCATTATTTCAAAAGAACTCTCATCTGTATTTATCAATTATATTTCCCTTGTTTTTTCCTGGTATATTAATTTATTTACTTATCTTCTAAAAATCCTTCCATATAATCTGTTTATTTTGTTTCCTTTCTATAACTTCTTCAGTGATTACTTCTGTTTTATTTTCCATTAAAATATTTAAATCTTGTGTGAATTTTTGTCAGATTAGAAATTTAGGGCATTTCTTAATCTTCAATGTAAATAAAAAACTGGTCTATAGTGACAAAAAGTACAAATGAGTCTAATAAATTATCAGCTTTTTTATATGCATAGACATGCACAGATTTTGGTAAATATGTACATAGTGTATTGGTGAGCTTATTTTTATCATTCTTAACTCATTGCATAGTCTAAATCTTGGGGAAAAAATGAAATACAATAATTAGATGGTGTGAATAAGAAAGTTGTCCTAATGTTTGTAAGCCAAGCAACTGTTTTAACTGTCCTCCTCTTCCTGATTGACTTCTAAAAGGGATTAATCTATATTGGATCCTATCATATATGTTAGGGTATAACATTTCTGGCTATAAAATTGAAATTTAAGAATAACTTTGCTGCTACTCAGATACATTTTATTTCAAAAACATACACTAAGGTGTTGCTGTTGAATCTTTACAAAAACATATTCACACAGAACTTTCAATCACACTGAGCCATATTTGAACAATCTTTCAAGATCAACTCTGGCATAAACTAACATCATACCATTTAACTCAGAAATTACTTCAGTATTTGATTAATGGGTATATGTTTGACATGTAATGTAATTTTCTGAATGCTAAATCAAGTTGTAATTTTGTTAGTCAAGTTGATTTAGTGGCTTGGGAAGAAAGCCTTTAATGTTGCCCTAATTTTTCCTACCTTTAACATGACCCTTCACATGTCTTAATTTGCTTAGTGATTTTTCTTTTTTGTTGAGACAGGGTCTTGCTCAACCACCCATGCTTGAGTGCAGTGATGCAATCACAGCTCTTTGCAGCCTTGACCTCCCAGACTCAAGCTATACTTCCACCTCAGCCTCCCAGGTAGCTGGTACTACAGGCGCATGCCACCAAACTTGGCTAGTTTTTGTATTTTTTGTAGAGATAGACTTTTGCCATGTTCTCAGACTGGTCTTGAGTTTCCGGGCTCAAGTAATCCCGCCTTGGCCTCTCAACATGCTGATATTACAGACATGAGCCACAGCACCTGGCCAGTTTTCTTCTTTAAAAAAATCTATTGGTTATTAATTTGAAGCCGTCCTTTTCTTAGCTGTGCTCCTTAATTGGGAGCAAACATGAGTGGATCACAACTTAGCCAATTTTCTATATATGATCTTTGCCATCCTAATTTAAAGGAACATTATTAATTCTTTCTTTTCCTCTATCATTCTACAACACTGTATTGACTATAAATTCTAAATGGTGCACTGGATGTTGAAAAAATTGATGATGAGCAAGAACAAAATTCCTCCTTTCAGGAGACTTACAGTTCAATATGGGAAATATAATCTGTTAAAATATAAAAGTGCAATTGTGTTACATGCTGTACAAAGTACATGTTGACATGTGAGCATATAATAAATGGTCTAGAGGCCAGAGAATTGCCAGAGAGAATGGGCCTCCTGCTGAGATTAAAAGTTGAGCAGGGATTAGCTGGCGAAAGTGGAGGGATGATCCTTTCTAGGCAGGAGGAAGAACATGTACAGAAGCTCTGAGATGTGATGCAACAAAGTCTGTATAAAAAAACTGAAGAAAGGTCTAATGTGGCTTAAATACAGAAGCTAGTAGGAAAGGAGTTGAAAAGAGGCTGGAGAAGTAGAAAGTGTCTGCATTCTGCAGGAACTTACATTGTATAAAAAGAATTTCTCTTTATTCTAAGTGCACTGTGAAGCTAATGAAGTGCTTTAAACAGGTGATGTGATTTTATTGAATTTATTACTTCACTTAACAAATATTCATTACATGCCCACTGTTTGTCAGATACTGCTGTAGCCCCTGGTGATACAGTAGGGAATAAAACAGGCAAAAATCCCTGTCCTCTTGCAGCTTATAATGGACTGCAATGTTTAATATGTCAGAGGAGGTCCATAGAGCAGTGACTTCTAAGCAAGAATCTGAAAAAAATGAGGAAATCCAAGGAGTGAACAAATGGTTCAAAATCCCTTTAATTGCAAGCAGGCATGATGAAGCAATTGTAGTTTTTTTCAATTTATGAACTTTTTCATTTGACAAATCATAATTGTACGTATTCTTGGGATACAGAGTGATATTTCTTTACATGTATACAACGTGCAGTGATCAAATCAGGGTAATTTCCACTAATTTAACATGCCACCATTATGTTGTATCATTGTAATTCATACATATACTATATATACACACACATATATACATGTCCATATATATAGTGTGTGTGCACATGTACACACATGCACGTGTGTATATAATGCACAGTAATCTAAGCAATGTGCAAAAATAAAATTAGCTAACAGAGATAGTATAGAGTGAGAAGAGAGGCAGATTAATCTTTGAGGAAAAGCACAATTTTATGGCTGAATGGAGAAAGCTGAGGTGGTTTCTAAGATGGGGAATCAGATGAAAAATGTAAGTATGTTGTTTGACTGAATTCAATAAAGAAGGGTAAAAGAGAAGAAGGTAGTGGTCTTATCATTAAATGCCACTAAGAGGTCAAGATAAAAACTTCAACATATTATTTTGGGCTTAGTAATTTAAGGGTTACTAAATTCTGTTTTGGAGGAGGAACAGATTCCATGTCCACTAGAATGGAATGAACAAGAAATGGAGGAGGAAAATAGGTAGTTTTTCAAAACTTTTCAAAAATGTGAAAAGAAGAAATAGTACTTGGAAGAGATTGTTGAAATGGGAGAGACTATGGTGGCATGTTTAGAAGCAGTTGAGATAGATCCAATTGAGATAGAGGTATTGACTATATAAACAAAAGAATGACAAATTAATAATAGTGTAATGGATAAGTTGATTTTGGCAAATATTGTGAATTTTTGTGGAAGTACAACTAAAAGGCAATGTCACTCTAATAGTCACCAGAGTAATCAATTTGCTTATTGCTGTCCCTTTAAATATAGTTCTCTGGTATCAGCTAATATATTTTAAACTAATGGTGCTTCTTCTTAAGGAAAAGGGAAAAGGCCTTTTACTTTCTTTCAGTTTAGTATTTGGCTTCAGTGATTCACTGCTTCATCTCGCTCCACCAAAGATAAATGAAATCTACATCTCTTATACATTAACAATGCATGACAATTTATAAATAGCTAAATTTTTGGAGCTAACTTTAAGTACCTAAATGGAATTTAATCAACCCACTAATCTCCTTCTCACTTCTCAGTTATTTATCAAGTTTATGTCAAGGGACAAGGAAAAATTACCCAAACATTGTTTAGAACAATCATCATTAATTAGTAACACTTATCCAGAAGGGTTTTTAACCTTTCCCCTACTCAAGGATTATTCTAATGTCAGAGCAGAATAAAAAATATGTGCAGCGATACTGGTTTTTCCAAGCTTAATATTTCTCACAAGTCAATTAGCTTTGTACTGGGAGGAGGGTGTGAAGGGCTGCTTGTGGTAGTAGTCTCTGTAGCAGCAGCACAATGGCCGCAGATGAGGAAAACAGTTTCTAGGAAAATCATTCCCAATTCGTCTTATATAATTTTGTATTTTTGACAAGATTAATGACCCACGCTCCCTTCCTCTCCATTTCTTTTTTTGGAATGCTGTGTTGGCATGTAGTTACTATATTTTATTAAAGGAAATTAGCCTTATCTTTTATTTTATTAAAGAAAATTATTATATTACTCCTTTATGTTTTTATTAAAGGAATTTATTATTATTTTATTAAAGGGAATTAGCCTTATCTCTTATTATGTCTTTTATGACCTTCAAAGTAGTGTCTCTGCTTAAAAGTGTACCCTGAAGCGCACATCAAGCAACATGTAGAGTGCATAAATTCTGGCCAGATGGTGATACCTCAAACCTAATCAGCACCAGGGCTCTTTACTTGCACTAACAAATATGAACACTGGGGAATTTGGAAATGATCTCGCATCTAATATACAATAATTTTCAAGGTGATTTTCCTCTTAATCATTTTTTTTTCTGGCTGATTCATATGAATTCCTCTTATTAAGAAAAATAAACCATCCAGGAATCAATGAAGAACTGAGTATCACCTTGTTAATCATTCAGAAACATGTTGTAGGCTTACGCCATTTTTGATATAGATACTGAAACAATTACTTGCTAAGAGCAAACCTGAAGGTATGGATAAGACCTGAGTTACCTTCCTGAGCTGAATGAATGATAGTTAAGCTGCGCGTATGTACAAAGTATGATTTTCTAACCACTTGCTCACCAACAAGGAAAACTTTTAAGTAGAGCAGAACCTGAATAAACAAGACATTTCTTTCTTTTGGTAGAAATTGATTTACCATCACTGTCTAGTTAATTGTAGACTAGGTAATTTTAACTTTGTGATTTATTACCGGAGACATTTTCTTCTGTACTGTAAAGTGTGTGTCAAAAAATACAGTGATTTTGGAGGGTTAGGGGCCTTTGATAAATTGCCTGCAATTCTGGTAGTATGAACTGAATATTAATTTCTCTCTTTCAAGAACATTTTTATTTATTAATTCCTTACAAAAACTTCCTGAACTTTGGAAGAGCTCTCATTTGCCTGTATTCTTTTTTTCTTATTATGGTACTCCTACAGAGATTTGGCTTGCATCTTTGAATAAGCCAGGACATCTTCAGAAATTGTCTGATTAAAAACACCACCAATGGAGCTTCATTAAATTTGTATTGCTCTGACTAGTGAAACACATACGTCTACGTTGCTGAGGATATTTTACTGCAGTTTGAGTTGTAATAATAGCTCTGTTTAAGATCCGTCAGTCACTTGAATCTTCTCTATGGCTTTGTATGTTAGAAGTCAATTTGCTTTCGTAGAAGGCCATATTCTATCTTGTAACTAAACAACTGAATTTTATATCTTAGCATAGATGGTTTATTACTTTCTGGTTTTTCTTTAGTAAGAATCCTATAAAAACAGTAGTATTTTTCTCTGAGTTTAAAATTCAACACATGCCTACTGATATGGTTAGACTTTGTATCCCCATCTAAATCTCATCTTGAATTGTAATCCCCATAGCCCCCATAATCCCCACATGTCAAGGGAGAGACCAGGTGGAGGCAATTGAATCATGGGGGCAGTTTCCCCCATGCTGTTCTTGTGATAGTGAGTTCTCATGAGATCTGATGGTTTTATAAGGGATTCTTTCCCCTTTGCTCAGCACTTCTCCTTCATGCTGCCTTGTGAAGAAGCTGCCTTGCTTTCTTTTTGTCTTCCGCCATGATTTTCAGTTTCCTGAGGCCTCCCAAGCTATACTGAACTGTAAGTCAATTAAACTTCTTTCCTTTGTAAATTACCCAGTCTTGGGCAGTTCTTTATAACAGTGTGGAAACAGAAAAATACACCGACTATATAAAACTTAAAATACAAAAATGTCAAAACATTACCTCAATAATATAGGAGCTAATATTTTGGTGTACTTTGTTTAGTATTTTATATTAGAAATATGTATATATACATTTATATATAATTAAGAACATGTATGTACAATCTTGCATACATCAGGTACTTACATCTACTTAAGAAAATAGCTATGCAATATACCATTACTCAACTAGATTATAATTTTTTCTCCATTTCTTTATTATGTGTTATTTATCATTTTCTACTTTTTGTTTTCTCCTTTTTATTGTATGATTATGCAAAAATACATTCAATACATAGAAAATACATAATGTAGTTATAGGAATAAAGAACAATGGTAAAATAAATGCTAATACCCTCTACCTGACTTAAAGAATACAATACTATTTTTTTTCCAATTGAAATACCCTCAGCTACTCAGAATTACTGATACCCCTTTTATCCTTTCATTAATTTTCTTCTAGTTTTCTCACATGTGAATCTATTTCTAAATACATTTCTTTATTTTGCAAGTTTTTGGACTTCATATAAATGTAACCATATTGTATATATTCTTCTTCAGCTTCTTACTTTTTCACTAAACAATATGTTTTGCTGATACTTACATTCATATGTACAGTAATAATTGATTTATTTTAATGGCTATATATCATTCCATTGTTAGAATAGACCAGGATTTATTTTTACTTATTTTTTTATTTTTTTTATTTTTTTGCTGGAAAACTGGGTGTTTTTTTTTTATTTTTTGGTATCACAAACAATGTTGTAATCATTTTGTATTTACTTCCTGGTCCACTCCTGTAAGTTTCTCTTCAGTACAAACTAGCAATGAAGCTGCTGAGTTACTGCATATACATACTCACAATTTCACTGTATAATGCAATATTCTATAAAGTAGCTGTATCAGTTTATACTTTAACCAGTAATGGACAAGATTTTCTGTTACTTCCCATCTTTGTTAATTATTACTTTTAGACTCTAACTTTTATCGAGCTCATGGACATAAAAAGCATCTCAGGGTAGTTTTAATTTGCATTTATCTGCTCATCTATGAAGATGAGCTTCTTTTCATATAATTGTGAGTCATTATTTTTGTTTTGCCTTCTTTTGTTTATGCATTTTGCTTGTTCTATGTCTTATTTTTCCTGTTGATTTTTGGGAGTTCATATATTATATATTCTAAATATACATTTATTCATTCATATGTATGTTACAAGTATTACAGTTTATGAATTGTCTTGTCACCTTGTGATATCATCCAAATATAGAAGCTTTATATTTTGATGTAGTCATATGTTCATTTTTCCTCTTTAATGTTTGTTTTTCTTGGTTTTATGACCTACCAAAGGTAACAAAATTTCTCATTTATTTTTAATCTAAATGTTTTAAGTATTTTCCTAGAGTTCACCTTGAATTGATTTCTATTGGAGATAGGTATCCAATCTAATTTGCCTCATATGCCTCACTTGTTCTATTACTGCTGTAACAAATTCCTACAAACTAAGTGACCTAAAATAACACAAGCTTATCATCTTATAATCCACACAAGTGAGAAATCAGGCATCAATTTTAGTGAACTAAAATCAAGTTGTCGACAGACATGTTTCTTCCTGGTGGCTAGGGTAGAATCCATATCTCGGCCTTTTCTATCTTCTAGAGCACATTAGCATTACTTGCCTCATTGCCTCTCCTCTCTCTTTTTAAAGCTGGCAATGTCACATTTCTCAGACCATTCTTTCATTGTCACATCTCTTTCTGGACTCAGCTTCGAAAGGTTCTCCATTTTTAAGAGCTCATGTGATTAGACTGGGCCCATCTGGATAATCCTGGAAGATCTCTCCATCTCAGTCTGCATCTTTCATCATATCTGATAAGCCCTTCTTGCCATGCAGTGTAATATATTCACAGGTTCCAGGGTTAGGTATGGGCGTCTTTGAGGGCTATTATTCTCCCTACCACATTATTTGCCTAGCATCTTTTATTACATGGTCCATCTATTTACTTACTGATTTCTAATGACATCTCAATCAGTTATCAACATTTTATATAAGCATTGTTTTTAATTTTTATTTTATTCCATTAGTTTATTTTTCTACTCATGAATTATGGTACATGAGTTTATTTTTGCAAATTTAAACTCAATAACATGTTTTAAGATTTCCTCAACTTTCTTTTTCTACTTCTTCAGAAGTTGACTATTTTGGCCCTTTAGTCTTCTATACATTTGTATTCTAAAATACAAAGCATTTTAGAAATGCTTTGTTAAGGACTAAGAGGAATGCTACGATTTTGATAGGAATTTCATTGAATTTTGGGTATATTGGCATTGCTACAATGGTTAGTGTTTAATACATGAAAATAATATATCCCTTCCTCTTTTCCTAGTATCATGAGATGTTTGTTAGTCAAGCACGAATATTGAGCTTTATCAAATGTTTTCTTCTGCCATTGTGGTGGTGATGTGATTTAGCTCCTTTAATTAGTTAATGTAATGAATTACATTTGTAGATTGCTCTAACTATTGAAACAAGCTTGAATTTCTGGGATAAGCCCAATGTGATATTTAGTCAACAAATATTCATTGAGTACACCCAGTATGTAACATGCTTTAAGAATATACCAGTGAACCAAACAGACCGAAATATCTGACATAACAGAACTTAACATTCCAGTATTTGGAGACAGATGATAAAAAAGTGAACATGTATATTTACAGTTTGTCAAGGAATGATAAATGAAGACTCTTAAAGTAGGTGGGGAATTCGGAGTGAAGTCTGTAATTTAAATAGGGTGGGCAGGAAAGATTCACAGAGAATGGGACATTTAAGAATAGACTTGAAGGACGTGCAAGAGCAATCGCTGTGTTTATATGGGAGAAAAGGTTCCAGGTGGATGCAGTAACAATGGCAAATATACTGAAGTAGGAGCATGCTGGAGTTTTTGTGGAGCAGCAAGGGGGCCAGTGTGACTGCCGCAGAATCAGCCAAGGGAAGATGAGAAGATCAGACCAGACCAGCACTTGGACATCTGATGGGAAAAGTTTCTCAAGTCATCATAAAGATTTCACTTTTACTATAAATACTATGAGAAACCATGAGATGTTTTACAGAAAGAAAGGAGGCATCATATATTTTAAACAAATTCTATAGCTTCTGAGTTGAAAATAGATTGTAGGGGCCCATAGCAGAAGCAGAGGAAACATTTAGGAGGCTGCTGTAAAGAATATCATGAAAAGAACAAACAAATAACGCTATGTAACGTGCTTAAATGGACTGAAGAACATGTAGAAAATCAAAATCATGTTACCTTTGCATCTTGAATCAGTACGATAAATCCCCCTTCCCAATCACAAAAGAAAAACTAAACACAAAAATCAGGTTTTGGTTGCTCAGACAATTTTACAGGCGAGTTCTAGCAAATATGCCAAGAATGTTTAATTGCACTGTTACAGAAACTCTTCTGGAGACAAGAAAATAAGACACATCACCCAACTAATTTCATGATAACAATGTCAATGTATAATAACAGAAAAAGTGGATCTCCAAAGAAATAAATTTATTTGGAAATAAACAAGGATTATAATCTGAGATATTTGTGCTATGATGAATCATAGGTGCATCCCAAGAGGTTGAGGTAAGGAAAACATTTAAAGACAAAAAGAAGTCTATGCGAGCTGTTTTGAAACAAACATCACTGGTCATAGGGCCTGATGCGGGAGCTGGTGTTAACTTAATGGCAGAAACAGCCATTGCTAGGCAAGTGTTCTTGTGAGGGTGGCTTATCTAAAATGCTGCAGTCTTGAGGAATTTTTTATGATAGGTCCTATTTTAGATACACCTACAGGATGAGCTGGACAAACAGAGTGTGCTGGGTAGGCAAATTTCTTGTGAGTTTATAGAAAGTCCTTGTGATAGTGCTTATCTTGTATACACACAAGATCCTCTTTTTCGTGACCCAGCTCCACTTTGCTTCTGGTCTGATGTAAGTGACTTTGCCTTATCATTGGCAACTTTCACTGTAGTATAATCTGCACATTAAAGTTACCTAAGAATAGTACAAAGAAAGAAAATTAAAGGTATGTCTCTTTAAAAAATATAAACCCCCAAATTGTTAGGAAATTGTAATGAGTATAAAAGATAATTCATTATAATAGGCACTTCAAGCTTCACAGAATTCTGACCTTTGCTATACTCTCATCCACAATCTTTTCTCCTAGTAAATGGCAGCTCCTTCTGTTAAGTTGTTGAGGCTTCTTATTGCTTTATTCTTCAAATAACAGTGAGAATTGAACAACTGTAATCATCCTAGTCCATACAATTGTTATATTTTAATTTAAAGAAGATCAACGTGTGATTCTTTTTTATATCTTTCTGGACAATTCTTTATATTTTAACAGTAGTCAGGATTTGATCAGGAAAGCAGAAGACATCCTATGTATTACAATGATAAAGGTTTAATATTAATTAGGGCCTTACACTATTATTGGAAGAGCTAGGTAAATAGATATTAGAAAAGCAGCTAGACAAGATCAGAAGAGGTATGCTTTATATCAGAGATCTTAGCCTGACAGTCTAGAGTGTGGGCACAGAACTCAAGCTTGTAGGAATTTCTGAAGGGTCTGTAAATCTTATCCAGATGGACAGTGGGAGCTCATAAAGAATTCTGCAAGCCATCACATCTGTCAAACCTGCTATGTCTAATCCTTAAGCCTGCTTTATATAAAGACCTCCTCTTCACTCCTCACTTCCAGCTCTCATGAGTTTCTTTCACAGGCAAACTCAAACCTGGAACAATATGTCTGAAGACTTTGGGTGACACAGTACCCAGACTTAAATAGGAGGGGAGCCATGGTGGAAGTTGGCCATCCAGCACAATTTTCTTGATCTTTTCTCGTAGTTTTGATTCCTTAAAAAAAAAACCACATTAAAATGTTTGTTTCATAATCTATATCTAATAATAAAAATATTTAAAGTCTTTTCAAGTTTGAATATGCTACCCATGTTGTGGCTACCCCCATTTTGTGTGTGTGATTTGTGTGTGTGTGTTAGAAGCTCATGACCTTTGAAACCTGATCTTATGAGTTTGCTTTGATGGTGTATTTGTCCAGAGAGGATTTTTTTTTTTTCTACCCAGCATTTTGGACTGCTATCAACCTGAGACCACTTTGAATTAAATTCTCAGCCTGCAAATTTGGAAGCCACACAGATTGTGTGAGTTCAGGCTGAAACCTGTTTGAGAGCTGAATTCTGGCTATAAACGCTACAGGGAACATATTCTCTCTCTACTCAGAACTGAGACCATAGGGAAATTTATTTGCTGGCTCTCTTTGCAGATTTATTTATTTATTTTTTTAATTTCTAGTACATACGCTCACTGAAGGTATAGTACTTATGTGAGAATCTCAGAATCAATTGTGTTCTTTGTATGACCCTGGCTTTGTTTCCTCCTGCTCTCTTGCTTTCAGTGTGACTCAATATGTCTGCTGCTGCTATGATCATCTTAAATTTCAACTGAGGGTGGATCTTCTTCCAAGCTCACTCACATGGTTCTTAACTAGATTCAGTTTCTCTCTGTTTGTAGGACTGAGGACCTCAGTTCTTCACTTAGGGTTGGCTACAGGCAATCATCAATTTCTTGTAACAGGACTTACGCTGGGCCACTGACAACATGCCAGTTGGCTTCATTCAAGTGAGAGGACAAGGGAAAGAGAGAGAGGGAGAGAGCACAAGATGAATTTCACAGTATCTTATAACCTAATCTCAGAAGTGGCATCTCGTTACTTTTGTTCTATTGTATTCAATAGAGACAAGTACCTGGGACAGCTCATACTATAGGGAAGAGATTATATAATGGTGTAAATACCAAGAGGTAGAGATCATCAAGAGCTGTTCTGGTAACAGCCACCATATCTTATCCAGAATATTTCTTATTCAGGCCTTCAAATGTGCTGTCTTTTCTGGTCTAATGGAAATGACCCTTCCTTCCATACAATTTCTTCTCCTAAATTGTACTCTGGCTGTCTTACCACATACAAATGTTTATGTTAGATATTTGTGTCTGTCTTGATTCTTGGTAGGTTTCTAAACTCTGTGAATATTGGTCTGTGATGTACACATCATTTCAACCGACCCTGTGTAACCACCAAACCGTAGCAGCTTATTCAGTAAGCACATACTTGGCTCGTAATGAGTATTGCTTGAATTGATGAATTGAATTAGTATTTTACCTTCTCCGTTGCTTAGCTAAGCAGAAGAATTTGTCATTTCTTTAATTTAGTGACTGGTTCTATTAAAAGTTACCTTTGTCTATATTATTTTGTTATACTAAAACACAAATGTACAAGGGCAAACAACATTCTCAAGATTTTGTTTAAACCACAGATCTCATTTTTGTATATTTATCTCTTGTTTTCATACACACAGTTTCTCCTGAAATGGGCAACAATTACAGGAGTTTTGTTTCTTCTTCTGAACTAAGAAAATAAATATTTAATTCACAAATTTAGAAAAGTGAACCTGAAAAGTCACAGGGCTAGGTGGGTTATGAGGCCCACTGGTACATGTTAGTGATGAATGTGGGTCCTAAGAACTCCGTGGATTAGAATCTCAGAGACCACAGGCAAACATTTACTTGTTTTAGAATAAGCACATTTGAGTCTGCAATGAGTATTACTATTTTTAGGTTGAAAATGTAATTGGTTTCTAATAATAACCTTATTGGCTAGCATTATTTCAATCGTGTTTAATGTCATTTCCAATGTCATTTCGTGTCAGATATCTCTCTTGATTCTTAATAACAATTTAGACAAGACAGCAAATGCTATTGTCCAAGTTTTTTAAAGAAGAATCTGAAGTGAAATGACATCAAGAGACCTATCAAGACCTGTATCCAGGAAAAGGTAAACCTGAACGGAAATTGTATCTCTTGTAAATGACCTACGTGACATATCGGATAGTGTTCATGATCCATTTAGTGCTCTGTTCTAAAAACGAGACTATATCCATTTGTTCACTTGTTCATTTATTTAGTTTTTGTTCAGCCCTTACTGCATATTCCAGGCACTATTCTGACTGTGGCAGTAGTAAACAAACAGGCATGGTTCTTACTTGCGTGTAATTACAGTCTTATAGTGAAAACAAGTGTTAAACAAAAAAATCTCCCAATTATTTTAAAATTATAAATTTGATTTGATACTACATGGCCATATAATTGTTCCTGATTTGGTTGGAGGAGGGAGGCAGTTATGGAAGCCTTCCCTGAGTCAGTGTCATTTAAGCTGAGTTATGACAGATGATAAGTAATTTGTCAGGGGAAAAATACTCCAGGAATAAAGAAGGTACAAAGGTCAGGGTCTGGGAAGAGCTTGTCTTGGTCCAGGAACTAAAAAATGTCAGAGTGGCTGGATCTGAGAAAGAGACAAAGAGTTATTAAATGAGGCAGCAGGCTTCAGCAGGTGCCGCATTGCTCAGGGCCCTGTAGGTCATGCTAAGGATTTCGGATGTTAATGTCAGTGCAAACAATTGAGTCATAAGCAGAAAGTAAAAGCATGATTCCATCAAATGTTTATCTCTAAACAGTAATTTTATAAATACAGGTTAAATATATTCAGTATTCCTTTTCAACAAATATTAGGTGCCTACCATTAGCCAAGTACAGCCCTTAGCTACTTTGAATGAAGCATATATTCCAAACTGGCAGAATTTCTTAAACAAAGAATCTAAAGATTATACACTATAATCTTGGTATTTTATAAATTTCTTGAAATTATTTTTATTTACACGGCTTTGCAGAATTTTAATTGGCTTTGAAATAAGCAATGACAATAGTCCTCCATGTTACTATTTTCAAATTTTTCCAATACCTACTAAGACATTACATAATATATAGATTTATTGTCAATAGTCTGTGTCAAATTAGGATGACATATTTGAAATTAATATTTCAAATTAAAGCAAAATCACAAATTTATACTTTATGTTATGAATTAGATTTACAAAAG
Organism: Theropithecus gelada; assembly: GCF_003255815.1. Lineage (NCBI taxonomy): Eukaryota > Metazoa > Chordata > Mammalia > Primates > Cercopithecidae > Theropithecus > Theropithecus gelada. The sequence continues at coordinate 161,253,088 of NC_037672.1, read as the reverse complement.
GAGCATGATAATATATTCTGTTGTCATTGCATACAAAATAACATATAGAGTATGAATCAATAATTTTTCAAATACAAACCTATTACAGTTAGGAATACAGAGAAATCATAATTAGGAATACTTCTACAATATTAACTGAGTTTAAGAGCAATTCTGAGCTCCACAACAATGGTGACACTTGCAAAATGATGGTGGGTTTTTTTTTGTTTGTTTGTTTGTTTGTTTTTTTTTTTGAGACGGAGTCTTGCTCTTGTTGCCCAGGCTGGAGTGCAATGGTGTGATTTTGGCTCCTGGATTCAAGTGATTCTCCTGCCTCAGCCTCCCTAGTAGTTGGTATTACAGGTGCCTGCCACCACACCCAGCTAATTTTTGTATTTTTAGTAGAGATGGGGTTTCACCATGTTGGCCAGCCTGGTCCCGAACTCCTGACCTTAGGTGATCCTCCAGCATCAGCCTCCCAAAGTAATGGGATTACAGGCATGAGCCACCACACCCAGCCAGTAGTGGGTCTTATATCTCAATTTGGGCTTTTACTAACTCCCAATGCCTTGGTTTCCTCATCACTTGAAAGGAATGAATGAGAGATATGTGTTTTTTATATTACCAGGTAGATGATAAGGAGATTTTAATTTTCTTTTTAACTTTTATTTTTAAGTTTAGGGGTATTTGTTACATAGGTAAACTGGTGTCACAGGGGGTTATTGTACAGATTATTTCATCACCCAGGTATTAAGCCTAGTACTCAATAGTTATCTTTTCTGCTTCTCTTCCTTTTCTCACCCTTCACCCTCAAGTAGACCCTAGTGTCTGTTTTATTCTTTGTGTTCGTGAGTTCTCATCATTTAGCTCCTGCTTATAAGTGAGAGTATGCTGTATTTGGTTTTCTGTTCCTGCATTAGTTTGCTAAGGATAATAGCAGGTCTATCCATATTCCTGCAAAAGACATATCATTTTTAATGGCAGCATAGTATTCCATGGTGTATATGTACCACATTTTCTTTATCCAGTCTGTCATTGATGGGGATTTAGGTTGATCCTATACATTTGCTATTGTGAACAGTGCTGCAATTAACAATTGTATGCATGTGTCTTTATGGTAGAATGATTTATATTCGTCTGGATATATACCCAGTAGTGGGATTACTGGGTAGAATGGTAGCTCTGCTTTTAGTTCTTTGAGGAATCACTATACTTTTCACAATGGTTGAACTGATTTGCACACCCAATAGTGTGTAAGCATTCCCTTTTCTCCACAACCTCACCAGCATCTGTTGTTTTTTAACTTTTTAATGATAGCCATTCTGATTGGTATGAAATGGTATCTTATTATGGTTTTGATTGGCACTTCTCTAATGATCAGTGATGTTGAACTTTTTTTCCATATGTTTGTTGGATGCATGTATGTATTCTTTTGAAAAGTGTCTGTTCATTGCCTTTGCCCAATTTTAATGGGGTTGATTGTTTTTCTCTTGTAAATTTCTTTACATTCGAAATGTTTTTATTATTAAGTTGAGCTGCCTCATTCTTAGCCTAGTTTTTCACTTTAAAAAGCATAAGGGTGGACATGGTGGCATGTGCCAGTAATCCCAGCTATTGGGGAGACTAATATAGGAGGATTGCTTGAGGCCAGGAGTTGAAGGCTATAATGTGCTATGATCATGACTGTGAACAACCACTGTACTGCAGCCTGGGCAGAGCAACATAGCAAAACCACATCTCTAAAAAAAGAGAAAATGTAATTTAAATCTTTAAATATATATGTTTATGTGTGTATATGTGTATATATATTGCATTTATCAAATATGTTTTATAGTTTCCATTCACAGCACATAGTAAAATGTCTTAACCTCCTCCCTCGTGTCCATTGCTGTGTGGGTTTTTCTAAGTGTGTGTCTTTTTTACCTAACTTTTCTGTTAGTGTCTCATAGTCTTCCTAGGTCTCCCTCTTTCTCCTGTCTTTCATACATACACACACACACACACGCACGCACACACACCACACACACGCACACATACACACACGTACCTTGAAAAATAGCTTTTCTTTTTCTTAAAACTGCCCAAAGCTTTCATAAAATTAGCCCTGAGGAACTCTTATGTATCTCATCCATTCTTCTTCCTCCTGTCTTCCCTTCCTGAAGCTGTTTGTAACTTACTCTATTACACTAGGAAGGGGAAGCAAATTTTCATATTATCTTCTTGTTATATCCTTAGCATTACTGGACCTTTGTGGTTTCCATGGATGAGGGACACAGTATTTATTGATTTATTCTAAACTTCAGTCACTCATAATATACCCACTTATTCCTCCTTCTTCTGTGATATTGGGAGTGTATAGTTGTCATTGTGACAAACCCTTTGGTGTCAGTATCTAAAGTGGATGGGGAGAAAAGGAGAGCTTTGCCAATCATCGTCTCCAGTGCATTTCCCACTGTCAGCATCAGAATCTAACGCTGTTTTCATCCACACAGCCTAAGGGAACCGTTTGAGTGACTGACTCCCTCCCTTCACTTCAGCCCATCACTTGAGCATTTCTCTCCCTTGCAAAAAGACAAGTGGTACTTCTAAGACTTCAATAATTCTGAATATAATTGAGGACTAGATGTTCCTGTTTTATATCCTATAGGGCTGGCATCCCTAATGCTCAAAGTACAATAAAGTGTAGTGGCAGTCACTGAGTGTTCAGCCATGCTGGGTCATCAAAATAAAAGGAGATTTGCTTCCCATTCCTATCAGTGACCTCATCTCTACCAGATGTATAACTGGAAGAACAATGCATTTGCTTAAACATCCAAAGTGAGCCACACTTGTTTGGTGTTGTGGGGAAATGATGGAAAAGCACCTTTGTTTATTAAGGATCCAATTTTGATAGACTGAGGCATATTTTTCCTCCCAAGTCTGCACATAGTCATGCATTAAATATTAATAAGCATCTTCTCTGTATCAGGCTTTGGGGGATATGTTCACCTCTTGGGAGGTGAACATGATAAATAAGATCCTTTCTCTCATGTAGCATTCTCTGCATTCTTTTTTTTTTTTTTTTTTTTTTTTTTTTTGAGATAGGGACTAGCTCTGCCACCCAGGCTAGAGTGCAGCAGTGCAAACATGACTCACTGCAGCCTTGACCTCCTGGACTCAAGTGATCCTCTTGCCTCAGCCTCCTGAGTAGCTGGGACCACACACACACATCTACAATGTCCAGATAACTTTTAAAAAAATTTTTGAAGAGAAGAGGTTTTGCCATGTTGCCTCAGCCTCCTGTGGGATTACAGGTGTGAGCCAGTGCACCTGGCCACATTTTCTTTCCATTCTTATGGAAGGGAGTAGTCATCAAAACAGTTAATCAATTGAGACTATATTCAGTTGTTATAGGAACCATGAAAAAATAAAATAGAGCGTGTAAAGAAGTCTTGACGGACAGGAAGCTTTTACAGGGAAGTGACATTTGAACTGAGACCAAATACTTAAAGGAGCCAGTTCTTTGAAGAGTTGATGGTAAAACATTCCAAGTAGTGGGAATGGCAAGGAGAAAGGATTTAAAGTGTAACCTCAGGATGATTAAGGAGGAGCATGGTACAAGAGGATGTCAGAGACATAGCCAGGAAAGAGATCATTTAGAGCTATGCATAAGTATTTGGATTTTATTCTTTGGAAAATAAAAGCCCACTGAAGCTTTAAAGCAAGGACCTAAGAGTTAACATAATTTGTGATACCTTAAAATATTTTTTAAGGTACCTTAAAAATTTTGCTGAATGAAGAATTCGTTGAAGTGAGTCAGGAATGTATGATTTTGGACAATTGACACAATGCCTGAGGCATAGTTTCTTCATATGGAAATTGGAGACAATGATCATATCTACCTTAGCAGATTATATAATGAATTATTTTCCTAGGGCTCCTGTAATAAAGTACCACAAACTGGGTAACTTAAGCAACAGAAATTTATTGCCTCACAGTTCTAGAGGTGAGAAGTCCAAGATCAAGAAGCTGGCAGGGCTAGGCTCCCTGAGAAGGTGCTAAGGAAGGAACTATTCCAGTCCTCTTTCTCTGCTTCCAGGAGTTTGTTGGCTTGTGGCAGTACAGTGTGAATTCTCATATGGCATCCTCTCCGTGTGCCTGTCTCTATGTCCAAATCTCCCTTTTATTTAAGGACACAGTCATACTGGATTAGAACACCCCCATAACATGAAGATTGCATGAAATTATATACATAAATAATTCAACAACATAGCTGCCAAATAGAAAACACTCAGACTATGTCATCTCATCATTATTTCTTTACACCTTTGTATTATTGGAATAGCTCTAGTCTTTTTAAAGGTACAGTTACTCATCTTTGTGTTTTCCACTCCTTTATAGCTAAGGGTAAGATGTTTTTGCAAAATCCAGTACTGCATATTTGAGAAATGCTTTTTATTCATACATATACTGCATATACGGTTACACAATTCGATTTTGTAGGTCTAATGAAGTTGATTTTTCTAGGAGTTCCTATGGCTAAAAATAGTCACAATTGTGTACTCCAGTAAATTGTCAGAATGAAGGAAAATAGGTTGAGTGAAATTATCAGTCTGGTTTTTCCAACTTCAGCTGTGTGTCATGTTTGGTTAGTCAAGAGAAACATCTAATGTGAGGCCCCTGGAGGACAGTTGATAAGTAAGCACACCAAGTAGCACGTCTACTGGAAAAAGTGTGCCCGCCAGAGAGAGAGAAAAGAGAGAGTTAATTTACCATTTGCTCAAGTAAGGAATGATCCACAAATTCAACAAAATCTAAGTAGTCTTAAAGGACATGTCATTGGCAGATTTATCTTCTAGTCTCCTACTTTGTCTAACACTGCTTCAAAACAAAGCAATTTACTGAACCCAGTGGTCTCATTATTCTGAAGGTTTATAAGGTTAAAAATACCTAGAGTGTTGGGAGCAGCAATAGCACTGAAGTGGGATATTGGTAGTGGTGTGTGTGTTTACAGCACCTATGAACACACAGAGACTGAAGCTTGAAGGCTGATGACCCTGAGTTAGGAGAAAAGAATAAACTTTTTATTAGATTTTTTTAATGTCAAGAAGAAAATTATTTATCTCCACATTTCTTGAATATTACCTTCTTACAACTAGGTCAATGATTCTCACCCCAGCTATATATTAAAATTACCTGGAGATATATAAAAACTATCAATGTTCTACCCTTCTACAGATTAAATCATCATCACTGAGGGTGGCCCTCCAGCAACCAGGTTTGAGAACCACTTTAGACCAGAATTTTTCTCTGTGCCATTCAGTAATAACAGTGATAGCTATTGGATATGCAAATTGTAGAAAGACAACTGCAAATGGTTTAGCTTATCCCCAAAAAGCTGAACTATCTTAATCCTCATGGCTACTTTAGAGTAACCAAATCCATGTAGATGTCAGAAGTTGTGTCATACACCTATTTCAAGGGACACATAGAATTTACCTGTATATACCTACCTCAAGGGTCACATCGGTTTGCCATTCCCCCAGACAACAGCTTAATAGTATAAACTGCTGAATTGCTGTCTGCCTAATATTTATTGTGGCTATACTTCTTATTTTTTTTCTTTTTTCTTTCCTTTTTTTTCTTTTTGAGATGGGATTCCACTTTATTGCCCAGACTGGAGTACAGTAGCGTGATCTCAGCTCACCGCAACCTCTGCCTCCCAGGCTCAAGCAATTCTCCTGCCTCAGTCTCCTGAGTAGCTGGGATTATAGGTGCACACCACTACCTCCTGGCTAATTTTTGTATTTTTAGTACAGATGGGGTTTCACCATGTTGACCAGGTTGGTCTTGAACTCCTGACCTTAAAGGATCTACCCACCTTGGCCTCCTAAAGTGCTGGGATTACAGGAGTGAGCCACTGTGCCCGACCCAGTTGTGGCTATACTTCTGAATTAATCATAACAGAATAACTGTATTGATGGGTAGGTGATACATAGGGATGGAATGAATTTAGGAGGAGTGTGATCTGCCTCTTCAGCATAGAAAATGAGGTTCAGTGAATTCAGTGTAATACAAATTTATTGCTTACTGCTAAATCTTTTACTGAAAAAATACTTGTTTTATCTCTAAATATTATAAACATCATGCCTATAGTAAAATAGGTTCTCAGAAGTTTTTATGTGTTTTTTAAAATGAATTAGCCAATTGATATAAACTATGAACAGACTTTCAGTTACTATAATATATGTTTGATTTTATAATCTCATTTTGTTGACACATAAATACTGAATGTGGTTCCCAAAAGTATTTATTTCTATAATTCTGACATGTCATTGTTTTTCATCATTAAAACACACCTTAGACTCTAAAGATAACAATTCCCCAGAATAATCAAACTAGAGCTACTAAAGTGAGCAATGAGAATGATAAAAAATAAATTCAAGTATTCTTTGAATACATATGTATAATCAAAGAAATACACTTTATTTTGATGCCCAAGATGGAAATGTATCATAAAATGTCTGGATAAAATGATCAAAACATGAACCTTGAAGTACATTTCTTTGATATTGTGATTCTTTACACATGGCAGAAACTAATTTTAACAATTACATTCACTGGGAAAAGAACTCCAAGACTGAAAGGTAAAATGACCTACAATCCCTAAGATAGAAAATAAGGCTCTGAATGAGGAAGAGGGTGCCACACCCATAATTAAATGTGAAACAGAAACTAAGACACAGATTTTTTTCTATTGTTTTGTCCTTTGTTATTATTATTATTATACTTTAAGTTCTGGGATACATGTGCAGAATGTGAAGGTTTGTTACATGGGTATACACGTGCCATGGTGGTTTGCTGCACCCATCAACTGGTCATCTACATTAGGTATTTCTCCTAATACTATTTCTCCCCTGTTCCTCCACCCCGCTGCAGGCCCTGTGTGTGATGTTCCCCTCCCTGTTTCCATGTGTTCTCATTGTTCAATTCCCATTTATGAGTGAGAACATGCAATGTTTGGTTTTCTGTTCTCATGTTTGCTGAGAATGATGGTTTCCAGCTTCATCCATGTCCCTGCAAAGGACATGAACTCATCCTTTCTTATGGCTGCATAGTATTCCATGGTGTATATGTGCCACATTTTCTTTATCCAGTCTATCACTGATGGGCATTTGGGTTGGTTCCAAGTCTTTGCTATTGTGAACAGTGTTGCAATGAACATAAGTGTGTATGTGTCTTTATAACAGAATGACTTATATTCCTTTGGGTATATACCCAGTAATGGGTTCAAGCGATTTTCCTGCCTCAGCCCCCAGAGCAGCTGGGACTACAGGCACCTGCCACCATGCCCCACTAATATTTTGTATTTTTAGTAGAGAGAGGGTTTTGCCATATTGGCCAAGCTGGTCATGAACTTCTGACCTCAAGTGATGCTCCCACCTTGGCCTCCCAATGTGCTTGGATTACAGGTGGGAGCTGCCACGCCTGGCCACACTATTGATTTTATTATGGTTTTTATTTCATGTTTTATTAAACATTAAAAAATATACATTATATATCATATGTTATATATTTTATATTTTTCATATATATATTTTATCACTATCTCATGGTTTTTCAAAGAAATTTATCTTACAGCTAGTTAGTAGATCAGAATGTAATTTAGCCTAATTAAATACAAAACAAATGTGTTAGAAAAAAAGGATGAAACAAAACTGACAATTTATCATACTACCTAACCTATTATTTTTTATATGGTTTGGCCTCCAATATATCTCTAAGGTTTTGGAGTCACACTAAAAAGAAAAATCTAACTTACAAAATGTATTGTATTCATAAGAGAAACAAGAAAAATTATCCAATTATTTTTTAAAAATTAAGATAAAATTAAAGGTAAAACAGATACATAGATGAGCCTAGGTGTAGATATGTTTGTGTTTACATTCTGAACAGGCACCCTTTTGCTGCTGCATCACATTTCAAAGTTTTACTGAGTAACTGCATTTTAATTTTAAGAATTAACTAACCATCAATTTTAATGTTTGCAATTTTGTATATATTATGTGATGAACAGTTTATTTATAGCTTTTCTTTCTTTTTGAGTTCTTCATAAGGATAAATTTCATGGTTATGGAAAGATTTGGTTCTTGAAATGTATCATCAAATGACTGTCTACAGAATTGTGACAATTACACTACTATAATTTCTTCATGAGTATAACAGCTTCCCCACAGCTTCACCATCTTAGAGTATTATTTCCTTTTTAAATAAAGTATTCTTGGAAATAGAATTAATCAGTGATATGGTATTATATTAAAAAAATGACCAGAATACACACCAAATTGACTACCAATTTATGTTCCTAGCTGTAAGTATATGCTTTTGGGCATAGCTACTAAAGCCTCCTTTTGATTTATTTTATAGTAGTTAGTCTAGTCATGTTTTCAACTTATTCTTGTACACATTCTTAAGCTGTTCATAGAAACTAAACTGTCAAAATTATTTTCATAATATTTTTCTTGATATTCTCCTGTGATGCTTAAAAGTTTTCTGTCTGTATTCATGTCTCCTTTTCATTGATAATACTTTGCTTATTTTTCCTTTCTTTTTTTTTTAAAAAAAATCTTGTCTATTCAATTAATTCTTTGGAAAAAGCCAATGCTTTTTATTTTGTTAGTTCACTGTCTTCATTATAATCTTTCTTTTTCTTTTTCTTTTCTTTCTTTCTTTCTTTTTTTTTGTTTTTTTGTTTTTTTTTTGTTTTTTTGTTTAGCTTCTTGTGCTACAAGTTAGTTCACATTTTTAGTTTTTTTGTTTTCACCAAAATACATTCAGGGCTATAAATTTTATTTTGAGCACCACTGTGGAGATTTCCTGGAGTTTGGAAAAGAATGATACCATTTCTATTCAGTTCGAGGTAGTTCACAGTTCTCTTTTATTTAACGTCTAATATATAAAATTTTCAGATACTTAGATTTTTGACTTCTTGTTTTCTAATTTTATTGCATTGTGATCAGTGCTTAGTGACTTTTATGATACAATTTAAACATATTTTTCTTTTATTTTTATTTTTTATTTTTGTAGAGAGAGGGTATCACTATATTGGCCCGGCTGGTCACCAATTTCTAGCCTCATGAAGTCCTCTCACCTCGGCCTCCCAAAGCTCTAGGGGGACAGGCATGAGCCACCATGCCAGGCCAACATTTTTTTTGTGTGGGTGAATGCCTTTGTGATCTACTAGGTGGTCAGATTTTATAAATATTCCTTCAATGTTTGATTAGAAGATTTATTCTTCATTTGAGTCAAAGCAATTAAGTTTATTAATTATGTTGTTCATAACCTCAATACATTTCTTATTTTTTAGGTATTTGGTCTATTAATTTCTTAGGGTTATCTCAAAGTATCAAATATGATTTATAGTTTGTTGGCTTTTTCTTGAAATTGCATCACTTTTTCTTTATATATATATATATATATATATATATATATTTTTTTTTTTTTTTTTTTGAGACGGAGTCTTGCTCTGTCGCCCGGGCTGGAGTGCAGTGGCCGGATCTCAGCTCACTGCAAGCTCCGCCTCCCAGGTTTACGCCATTCTCCTGCCTCAGCCTCCTGAGTAGCTGGGACTACAGGCGCCTGCCACCTCGCCCGGCTAGTTTTTTGTATTTTTTAGTAGAGACGGGGTTTCACCGTGTTAGCCAGGATGGTCTCGATCTCCTGACCTCGTGATCTGCCCGTCTCGGCCTCCCAAAGTGCTGGGATTACAGGCTTGAGCCACCGCGCCCGGCCACTTTTTCTTTATATATTTTAAGGCTGTTCTACAAGGTACATAAAGACTCCCAATTGTTATGTCATTTGACTTTTTTTGTTCATTTGAAAACTTTCTCTTTTTTATTTTAAAAATTCAACAACTATTACATTTTGTCTGATATTACTTTTTCCATTTTTTTTTTTTTTGTTCTTTTCAACATTACTGTGCCACTTGATTTTAGGTGGATCTGTTGTAAAGCGTAAGTTGGATCTTGTTATCTCTGATATTCTCCATCTTTTAAATTGGTAAGTATCTCATTTTCATGCATGGTGTTGTTGAAGAATTTGGACCTATTCTTACCATATTACTTTTTTCTTTTCTACTTTTTTTTGTTCATTCATTGATTTTTATTTTTCATCTTTCTTGCCTTTTCATTGATCATTGTATTTTGCCCTTCACTGGTTGGGCAGTTATAATTTCTGTTGTTTTAGGGGCAATTCTTTATTTTTTGTTTCTGTTCTTTATTTTTTAAACTTCATATATTGAAATAATTAGAGACTCATGTAAGCTGCAATATGAGAACAGAGATATTTATGTATCTATCATCCAGCTTTCCCTGATGGCAACATTTACATAACTACACCACATTATCAAAAATCTTCAAATTGGTATTGTTATATAGAATTAGATAGGCTACAGTTTCACCCGTTTTGGCATGACTCATTTACATATGTGTATGTATATAGTTCTATAACATTCATGGCTAGGCGTGGGGGTTCACGCCTGTAATCCCACCACTTTGGGAGGCTGAGGTGAGTGGATAACCTGAGGTCAGAAGTTTAAGATTGTGATGGTTAATACTGAGTGTCAGCTTGATTGAATTTAGGAATACAAAGTATTAATCCTGGGTATGTCTGTGTGGACGTTGCCAAAAGAGACTAACATTTGAGTCATTGGGCTGGGGACTGCAAATCCACCCTTAATCTGGCGGGCACAACCTAATCAGCTTCCAGCAAATATAAAGCAGGCAGAAAAACATGAAAGGGAGAGATGGGCCTACCAGCTTCCCAGGCTCCATCTTTCTGCCATGCTGGGTGCTTCCTGCCCTTGAACATCGGACTCCAAGTTCTTCAGTTTTGTGATTTGGACCAGCTCTCCTTGCTCCTCAGCTTGCAGATGGTCTATTGTAGGACCTTGTAGTCGTATAAGTTAATACTTAATAAACTCTCCTTTATAGATATATATTAATACTTAATAAACTTCATATATATGGGAATTTATTAAATATTAACTATATATGTATACACATATATATACACACACACTATATGTGTTTGTGTATGTATATAGTTAATACTTAATAAACTCCCATATATAATATATATATAAACTCCCCTTTATACATATATATAAAGTTAATACTTAATAAACTCCCATATATAATTAAGTATTAACCTTATGTATAGCTACATATATTATATATAGGAATTTATTAAGTATTAACTATATATATAAAGGGGAGTTTATATATATAATACCCTATATATAGGATATATACATCCTATTCTGTCCCGCTAAGAGAAACCTGACTAATACAGAGACCAACCTGGCCTTCATAGAGAAATCCCATCTCTACTAAAAATATAAAAACTAGCCAGGCACGGTGGCACACACCTGTAACGCCAGCTACTCAGAGCCGAGATCATGCCACTGCACTCTAGCCTGGGCAACAGAACGAGACTCTCTCAAAAAAAATTCATAACAAATATAAATTTGTATGATCAACACAGCAGTCAAGATACAGAACTGCTCTGTCCACAAAGGAACTCATTCACAGAACCTCTTTTCAGTAGCACTACCTTCCATACCTTCCACGACAACTACTAATCTGATTTCTATCTCTATAGTAATGTGACTACTAAAATGTTATATAGATAGAATCATGCAGTATGCAAACTTTTGAGATTGTTTTTTTCCCCCTTGGCATCTAAACTTTGTGTGTTCTGTAATTTGTTTCATTTTCATGCTGGGTAGTATTTCATTATATGGATGTGTCAGATTTTCTTTATCCATTTATTCCTTGAAAGACATTTGGGTTGTTTCTAGTTTCAGGCTAGAATGTTTATAACTGGTTATAAACAAATAAACTGGTTTATAACAAATAACTGGTTTATAACAAATAAACCAGTTATAAACATTTGTGTATACACTTTCATATGAATGTAAGTTTTCATGTCTCTAGAGTCAATGCCCACGTATATACTTAACATTTTAACATAAAATTAAATAAACAAATATAAGAAGATATAGATATATACACAAAGCTTAGCTTTAATCAATATTTATTTTTCCCCCAAGCAAATCAATAAACTGAGTATACTAAACAGACTGTAATCCACTGCTACCCTCCTATTGTCTGTTATTTTAGTTCTGACTTGTTATTAAAAGCATTTTAAAATCATTACTTATTTAAATGTTACAATAGATTTTATTAATTCATTGAGCTTACTTTATTTTACAGCTTATTTCCCTCTGAAGTTTTTCTTCTCAGTGGAATATAGTTTTACTTCAAAAAGGTTGAGTAGTCCACTTTCTAAGTCCTCAAATGTCTGAAAATGCCTTTATTGAGCTCATCTCTTTTGAGTGGAAGTTGAACTATTTCAAGATTTCTCGATTTAAATTCTTCTCACACAGTATTTTCAAGACATTTTTACAATCATTTTTGTATTTCATTTTGTAAATCACAAGATTGAAGTATTATATTTCCTTCATTTTGGGGTAATCTATAATTTCTATTTGAATGTTTTTGAGTGTTTCTTCATGTCTATTATTTTCAAGTTTTATTTTTAATTTATTGTTATACCCCTGTTGTTTTATTTTAATCCTTTTCATGATACACTGGACTTTTTCAGCTGGAGAATTTGGCTGTCCTCTCTTCACCCACTCCTGGCTTTGGAAAATTCTCAGGCATTATTTCTTCAAATATAGATTAATTTACATTATCACTGACATTATCTCTCTTGTCCACTCTAGGACTGCTAAGAAATAGATCTTAGAACTTCCGAATCTATATTCCTCATCACTCTCCGCTGCCACTTTTTGAGTTTGTCTGATAATATTTACATTTTTATTTATAATCATGTTTATTACTATTAGATTTTTGTTATATTACCATTTACATTTATTTCAGATTGATAACATTTTCCTCCTTTCTCTGAGGATATTAACTTGTTAAAGTAAATGATTGATTGATTGATTCATCTTACCATGTCTAAGGATTTTACTATGTAAAATTCATTGATTCTTTTTTATGGTATTAGTGTTTCTCAGCTTTGGCTTCCCAAATGGCTTTGTTTTGAGGCTGAACTCCCTGAGCTGTGGATGCTTTTTGTTACTGATGAGGGTGCTGAGCATGAGGCACAGCTGTGGGGATGGAGGAACTTTAGAAGGAGGCTATATTGGGAAGCAGCTTCCAGGGCTTCCTGTCTTGTGTGAAGCTTTCTGTGTCTTCTCCCATTCCTCTAGTGATTTCTTTCCTTTTTTTTTTTTTTTTTTTTGGTGGTGGAGAGAGACATATAGTTATACATTTTTAAAAATACCTGCTCTACCTATTCTTTGGTTTGATGCAAGAGGGGAAGATTTGAGCATATGCCTAATTTTTTAAATAAGCCAAATATTTAGATATATTCACAGTAACACTGGCTTAAGCTATACTTGGCAATATAGTAAATTCTCCTTTTAATTGTATGGCTCAAGTTATAGAGGCTAATCATCTCTTTTAGGACTTTTTAAAATACTCATATATAGGCAGATTTTTAAAAATTCTAATGCATTTTAGTTTAGTAATATTATTTCTGAAAGTAATTTGAGAGTTTTTCTCCGTTAGCCTTTATTTTGTGATTTATCTAAGATGAAAATTATTTTCTTAAATAATCAAATAAAAATTATTTTTAAAATCTATTGGTGCTATGTGCTCTTTTTGTATACAATTACTTATTTTTTACACTTTTCCTTTAATCTTTCTTAAATTTGAATCGTCAGTTTATTATGGTGTTAATTTTGAAATGTATCTTTTTTGTTCTAGTTTTATTTTCACCCATCGAGATTTTAGTTATTAGCATGCAGCTATGATGTGATGTGTTCTCTCTGTTGAGGATTCTGCTGGAAGGGTTAATAAGGTAATGAAGAAATCGTTCCCCTTAAGCCAGGCCTTGAATTTTCAAAATCACTGTGAATTACAAAGGAGGCAGCAATAAAAAAGTTTTGTTTTATCAATACATGAAGTAATTTGCCTTTACCATCATCCTAGTACCTAGAGTGCAAAACCACATTCGTTTACATACTTTGTAAAAACAAAATTTGAAGTATTAAAGGGATCATTGTTTCCATGTGAATTTCTATTTGGCCTGAGGCTAAAATTTGGCATCTGTGGAGCTATACAGGATTTTACTAGAAGTGCCAAAGAAGAAAGGCTGCCATGGCAAACATTATATTTCATTACACACAAGCATTATCAAATGTTCTCAACCTCATGGCTTACTTACCATCTCATGAAATAAAAGTAAAACATTGTGACTTTGAATCTGCTCAGTATAATTATATGTTCTGTGTGTGAAACGGTATTATGCCTTTGAACAATAGAAAAAGTGACTTTTTATGCCATGTTAAGGAAAGAGCAAATTCAAAGAGGTTTTGTTAGGGAAATATATTTCAGAAATGAATAACTCAGAGGAAAGAACATAAGGTTTATACCAAATATTTAATCTTACATAATGGCTAGCACATTGGTGATGATTATGTATGTTAAATCATTCTGCTAATAATAATCGTTCATAGTAATATGTTTCTTTATTATTGTTGTGGGTCTATTAAATATCAGGAAGAAAGGACATTACTCAAGTATTTTCAATACTGCCGGACCCAAATGAAAACCAAAACCAAAATCAAAAACCAAAAAGAGGCGGGGAGTAATTTAGTCCCATTTTAAAAGTAGCAACAAGAGCATACATTCAGATATTTCTGGTTGATAGATTTGAAGGGTTTAATGGAGGCTTCCTCTTCTTGATTTCCATTTTCCATTATATTTGTATCCTTTTCTTGTTCTAGGTGATGTTGTTAAAATAACTTATCATCTTATTTTTATAGCTTCTAGTAATTTAAGAAAATTTAAATTGCTTTAGTTGTAACAGATCCAAACTCCAATTTATCATGTTTTATGAGATTTATGATAAATTGTCAATTATTTATTTAATCAACCTGGGATGAGAAATAACTTCCCAAAATATAATTAAAATGCCACATCATTTATTAGTATAATATATGTGATGTTAACTTTATTAATTAAGAAATATTGAAGTGGAAAATTAAAAGATTTTTAATTTTCCCCTAGTTATATCTCCCAGTTTACACAATAAGATCAAAATAGTACTGAAAGTATTTGGCCTATACCATGCAATTTCAAGGTTTATATTCCACAGTGTCCACATTCAGAGCATCTTCTATGTTGGCTTTATGGGGGAACATTCTAAAATCTGGTGACAAATGAAAATCCTTGAGATGTAACAGTTAATTTGAATATCTACACTGAAAAAGTGTTGCCTTCTATTTTCTTTGACCATCTCTCCTGCCTCTTTGTTTTAATGCCATATTCTCTCCATTGACATTGTTTTAATGCCATATTCTCTCCACTGACATTCTGAAACATCATGACTTTAACCATGCACATAACTCACCCCAAATCTATCTTGGAGGATCTGCTCTGTTTCTGGAGCTCCAATCAGTGCTGCATGTGGTCACCCAGGTTTTCCACCTCTTCCTCTAACTTAGCATGATACAAACTGAACTGATTGTCTTCTCTAGACCTGCTACTATCTGTGATCTTGGACAGATAACTTCAACTACCTCAGTGCCACCATCTATCATGAGGTTAAATAGGATAAAACTGGCAATATGCATAGAAATGTGTGTGGAGATGCTCAGTAATTGTTTGCTCTTCCAACTCTTCTGTCCCTGAATTCCTCTCTCAAAGTTTTCTATTTGTATTTTCCATTTCTGTCAAGGGAAGCTCTATCTAATCATCAAATAATCATTTTTCAGTTTGTTCTTTTCCTTGCTTCCCACATCAAATGTATGAACTCTCTTAAGACTTTTTTTTTTTTTTTTAAATCCTAACCGTCTGTGTTCTAGGTTGGAATCTAATTGCATGGGTCATGTTTTTTAGCTGGCTTTTGTTGTTCTCCCTGACCCCTGGCACTTTTTTTCTTAATTCATTCTTACACACTGCTAGGAAAAAAACTTCTTGAAATGTAGTCCTATTGTGTCCTTCCTCTACTAATAAATTTTCAAGGGATTCCCCAATATCTACAAAATAAAATTCAACTTACAATGTTTTAGATTTGGGACCCTTAGTAATGGGGAATCTAGGCATCTCTCTTTTTCTTTCTTGCCTACTCTTTGGAAACTTCCCCTGCTCTCTACGTTAAACTGCTTTGATTGCACATATACATCACGTATTTTCATTTCTCAGTCTTTATTTATGCTCCTCTCTGCCTCAGGGCCTCAGAATGTCTTTCCCATTCCCATACATCAAAAATCAAACCTATATTTTAAAGGTGCAGCTCAGAGCCTTCCTTTCTTCCAGTGACTTCAAGTCACTTCAAGTTATCCAATCATTTCTTCACCTAACTTCCCACTTTACTTGTATGTTTCACTACCTTCTGCCTTAATTACATGTCTTCTTGCTCTGTTAATCTTTAAGAGCCTTGATGGCAGAACCTTTATCTTCTTCATATTGGTATCTACCCAGGGATTGTAAATAAATAGTTTCATTTAGAACTTTATAACTATTTGTCGAATAAATAAATAGATATAAATGAAATGCTGGCAACACTTGGGGGAAAGTTTTGGTAAGCAGAAATTCTAGCAACACTTGGTAAATATAAAGCATCGCTTTAGAGGTTCATGTTTGGTTTATTTACATATTCCGGTGAATGAATTATGAAATTTAAAATTTCCTGGCCCTTATATGAAGCAGTATATTGTTTTTATGATCTTTTGTCTTGAATCCTTCTGATTATATGAAGAAATAAATATAAAGAAATGAGAAATAATTAAGGATGAGATGTTGCCAGTAATATTTTCCTTTTTTGTGTTTTACAATTGTTTTCCTAATTTTATGTGGTCAGTGCTAAACATTGAACAACTTATCCCTAGAACACAATGGAGAATATATTACTGAACTTCTTTAAAACATTATTCATTTATTCTCATCCTGTTTACATTCCTCTGAATATATAAAATAATCCTTGTGGATATGAAAATTTAGGTTGTTTCAGAAGCTGCTTGAGAATATGTTGAAACCTTTGATAACATGGAGGAAAACTGTGAGAGGTACAAAAATAAATTTCTAAGAGAATCGTTATAATCCTTTTCTCTCCAAGAATCACTGTCACCATCCCCATTATAATAATCTTGTAGCCATTACTAGGCAGATATCTAAAAGGCTTTAACAATGGGACGTTTACTCTCACAATGCACCTTGGGATTGGTGCATATATTTTGATTTTTTAATTAAATTCAGCTGCTAAGAAACTTACCCCAAGTCACAAATTAATAACAGAGTTACGGAAAGAACTCATGAAACCACATGACTAGCTCTAGTATATTGGTCACTAAATAACTTTATTGTTGTGTCAGTGTTTAATTAAAAAGTTGTATGTTGCAGTTTGAGACTTGGAGCAGTACTTCAGGTATAGTATAGGTCCTGATTTTCTCTAGGTTCTGACTTTTGTGTGGTTGTAAGAAAATAACTTCAATTTTATAATCTTCAAGAATGTGATGTTGTTCTCCAATGGCTTCCCATGTTTACTAAGTGTAGAGTATTATGAGACAATGTGGTAGATTGTATTTTCCAATATGGCTGTAACAACATCTCACATTCTCAAGCTCTTAAGCAATGCGACTTGACCAATTCCTCGTCAGAAAGGGAAGCCTAATTCTGCTCCCCTGAAATTTAGACTGGCAGATGATAGATGCAAATATCTCCTTTCCCACGCTAGATGGAATGCTCCAGGATGGAGTTTATCTGGCTATGCAGAAGACAGTTGCATAAGATCTCAGTTACATTTAGCCATGATCAGTTTGAAAAAAACAGTGACATAATATCTCTGCTGCCATATTTCATTCCTCTTGTCCTTCTTTCCTATTGCCTGGGATTGCATTTCTTTATATAATAGCATATGTGTCTGTTCTGCTTTCTGGGAAGTGCATTATAATATACACAGAAAGGAGAAATTTCTTGATTTTAGGCCTCTTGACAAAACCACAAAGACTTATCACTGTATACTGGGAAGGGAAAGCGAACTATTGTCAAAAAAATTAAAATATTAATAAATCTAGGCACTCAGGACAACGATGTGTGCTGAGTGATTGCTAGGCCAAAGTAGCAAAACTGCAGTGGTGTTACAGCAAAGATCTAGCTTAATTATTGCAAGGCAGCTGAGTGGAAGGACTGGAGGTATTTCTCAAATCCACTTCCTCAAGAGTTCTGAGGCTAGGGTTTTTAAAAATAATCTCAGGGTCCTAGGGAATGTATACTGCTGATTGGTTGGGGATGAAATTATAGGACTGTCCAAATGGTCTTCGCAGGCTGAGTCAGTTTCTGGGTAAGGGGGTCACAGGACCAATTGAGTCAGTTCCTTCATACGATTCATGGATCCCAGTGAGGTCAGATAAGATTGCCTTGATGTAAAAGTCTAAAAAAAATCTCTGAAAGACCAATCTTAGGTTTTACAAAAGCGATCTTATCTATAGGAGTAATTGGGAAAAAGTCCCCAATCTTGTGACCTCTGGCTAAATGAGTCCTGAGCAGTAAGCAAGCTAGGGAAGAATGGCTGGTTACTGCCTAAATATGCATAGGCCTTAACAGAATCCAGCCCTCTCTCATAATTCTAACCCTGTGGCTTTTTATTAGTTTTACAATTGTGGTTTCAGTCCCCGAACAAGGAATGGAGGTAATTTCCCCCAACAAAGAATGGGATGATAGCTACTGAAATCCTTGCTTTAAGTTTAAACTGTAAACTAAATTTCTCCCATAGTCAGTTTGGCCCATGCTCAGGAATGAGCCAAGGCAGTTAGCTTGTGAGGTTAGAAGCAAGATAGAGTCAGTTATGTCTGAATTCTCTCACTGTTACAATTTTTGCAAAGGCGGTTTCAGTTGGTGGGACCTAAGATAAGAATGCCTGAGGACCACTTATTTTCAGAGGACTTAAGGGACAAGCAGAGGAAGAAGAGACCGCTTTTATGGTAAAGGATTAGTTGGAATGGTGGGAGACACCCAGGTGGGAGTAACAATCTGGGAGCAGAGGTCCAATGATGCAGACATACAGCAAGATGAGGAATGAGGAGTCTCCATTGGAGTTGGTCCTGGAAGCTTATCCAAACACCAATATACATTGCAGAAAGCAATCTCTAAAAGATGGCTAAGGTTATTTCAAAGTGAAGCCAAATAAAACGTAGTCAAGCCCCTCCCACGTGCTGGTACTTTGTGATCACCTCTAATGGATTGTTTGTTACTAATAGGCTAATAGAAAAATTCTAGAATTTGTGAACTGAAAGTGAACTTGAAGAGGCTTATTGACAAAACAAGAATAAAGGAACATTCCAGTCTCATGGCTCATTAGAACTGGAATCCAGGTCTCCTGGTTCTTATTTACATGCCCCTTGAAGTCATACAGATCTTGAGATGAACAAGTCTATTTCATTTGTCCTGTAAGTCCAGTTTATGTCAATGCTTAGCACCTAGAAAATGTGTAATGACTGTTTATTGAATTAATAAATGGCTGTGACCACACTGTGAAAGTTTAAAGCAAGATGCTCTCTTTTTCTACTTAAACATGTACTTATCAATGCACGAAATAGAAGAACATATTTTCTATAAAATAATCATAGTATTACATTAAAAATGGTTTCTTGCTGTCAGAAAGATTTTCATAAGTATAAAATCAACACTATGTTCTGTAAAATTGCTGAGGAAGTCAAAGAAATGAAAAGAAGAATATGACATATACATATCCTCTTTTAAAAATTATTTTTGGGGATTCAAGTTTTTGAGAGATGATCAAGTTTAACATCAATGCTTACTTAAGGTGTCATGGTTTAATTACTGGAAATGTTGATGCGCCCATCATTTAGGTGGGGTCGGTAAGCAAAGTTCCTAAGTACGAGACATTTTCAAATTTTGTCAAAACACTTACTTGTGCTCAAAGTATGTTTGAACTACTCATACTGTAGGGCTCCCTGACAAAGCAGTCTGAATACTGTATAATCCAGCAGGAAAATCAAAGTTGTCAAGGACTGTGTGTCTATAATAATGTCAAACCACATGATTAGGAAGATCTCTAGGGATACTAAAGTTTTAAAAAATTACCAAATACTAAACGTCTCTTAATAGAAATTATCTATAGGTAAATTATTTAAAAAATTTTAAAACTATAATGATAGTTCAATTGTCTGCCATACAGGTAGGAACTATCAAATAAGTAAACTTAGACCTTTATCCAGTGATAATGGATGCTTCAGAGTTCTTGTAAAGTGAATATACTATACTTTGATAATGACACATCTATTTTGTCCCTCACTCAGAGACTATTCACTTTTCTTTGATACACAATTTCTTTTTTTTTTTTTTGAGACGGAGTCTCGCTCTGCCGCCCAGGCTGGAGTGCAGTGGCCGGATCTCAGCTCACTGCAAGCTCCGCCTCCCGGGTTCACGCCATTCTCCGGCCTCAGCCTCCCGAGTAGCTGGGACTACAGGCGCCCACCACCTCGCCCGGCTAGTTTTTTGTATTTCTTAATAGAGACGGGGTTTCACCGTGTTAGCCAGGATGGTCTCGATCTCCTGACCTCGTGATCCGCCCGTCTCGGCCTCCCAAAGTGCTGGGATTACAGGCTTGAGCCACCGCGCCCGGCCAATACACAATTTCAATAGGACCTAAGGCCACCAATTATGAAGGATGCTGGAAAACTTTATATATATATACATGTGTATATATACACATATGTGTATAT
Source organism: Theropithecus gelada (assembly GCF_003255815.1). NCBI lineage: Eukaryota > Metazoa > Chordata > Mammalia > Primates > Cercopithecidae > Theropithecus > Theropithecus gelada. Next base: position 161,232,309 of record NC_037672.1, on the reverse strand, counting down.
AAACACATATACATACACGTATATATACACGTGTATATATACACATATATATGTGTGTATGTATATATATATATATGAAGTGATTAAATAATAGATAAAATGTAACATATCAAGAAGCTGAGAAGAATGAAATACCCCTATAATCACCTGAAAGACAATGGTGGTCCATAGGCATTCACTATACAGGTGAAAAGCCCAAAGAAACTGTGAACCTTGAGATCCTAACTCTAAGTAAAACAGAATATGAGGTTTCCTTATCAGGGTCTCCAATTATCCAAACAAAGTCAAGTATATTATTTCTATTCATAAGACCTTATAGAAATACATAAGACATTTTAAAAATAGTTTCATCCAAAATGACCTGATTAAAAAGAGGTTTTATATTCATAGAAAATTTATTTAACCAGAAAAATAAGTAGCAAAATTGACAAGAATTTGGTTAATTAGGGTTTTATTTCATATATTTATAAATACATATTATTCATTAAACATAATTTCTTCTATTGTAGGAAACTCAGTAACTCTTTTCTGGATTCAATGTTAAATAGCTACTATAAAAATATCTTAACCATAATTTGTTAAAAACATAAAATGGAATAATGGACTTTTTTATCTCTTTTTAGATAATATTTAGCTTAAAATCTACCCTCCAAGGAAGGTTAAAGAAATAAACAAATGTAAATTTACTACATTAGTGATTAAAATATAAGGCCTTCAAAGGATGTACAGTTATGGAGGACTCAGTTCTTTCCTTGTAAAGTCATGCAAATTGAATTTTGCAGAATATTTGGTATGCAAAATCTGGAAAATGTCAGTATGAATAAGCCCAGTCAATTGTTGATTCAACTTTCTAATGGATTTACTATTGTTTTTTCTCTGTAGATTCTCTTTGTCTATTCTAATATTTACTTCACCGCTATGATAGAGACGAATGGGTTCCCAAGTGCCCAGGGTTTCTAAATTTGCTTTTGAACTAAACTGACAGTTATGCACTCAGTGGAAATAACTTTCAAGAAAAGGTAATGAAAGCTCTTCTCTAAAAATTGGGAAATTACCAGTGTTTACATAATTTTAAATACATTTATTCTATATGGATTTCTACTTAAAGCTCATAATGGAGTATTTCCTTTTAGTGGTTTTCCAGAATCATTGAATTATATTAGGTTAATTGTTTTTAATTTTAAAGTAGAAATAACATCCTCCCAGGTATAGATAAATCAATAATTTTTAAATTTCTTGAATATTCATTAAAATATGTCACATGAATCAATTGTTGTTTCCCAAGTGTTTTTTAGCAATTTGTTAATACAGATACTAGGTTGTATCCAGTCTGTTTAAGAATGCATATTCTTAATTTCCTCATTTTAATGATGATAAAAAACTTCATGCCTGAAATTTATGTTTTCATTTCAACTTTAAAACCCCTCTCTAGGTCAAACACAAAGAACTATGCTGCATTTTGGAGAGAGAGTTTAAGTTCAGAAAGAAGCACTTTCTGAGCAGCATTAATATTTAAAAAGAAAATGAATTCCATAGAATAAAAAGCAATATCAGAGTGTTTTGCAATCAATAAATATAATTATTTTGTAAATTTTATTTCCGATATGTTCATATTTCTGTCTGTGTGTGTATATGTGCATGTACTAAGTCATAATATAAAATGTATTTCTTATTGTGGGTTGTGGTCCAAGTGTTTGAATGTTCCCGGTCTTTTAAAAATGCCTACACATAATAGGTAAGTGAGAAAGGACAATGTTAGCAGAGAGAAAGAAGCAGCAGCATAGAACAATGTCAAACAAAGAAGAAAAGCATGATACACAGAATGGGCAAAAATATCAAATGAAATAGCAGTAAGTGCCTCTTGTTTAACTGAGATCTTAGACAAAGCCATCAGACTTGACAGAAAAAACGGTTTCTGGTGTTAGTGAAGCATGCAATGTTACTTGGGTGTTGTATGTAACAGCCAGATTTTTTAAAGAATTGGGACTGATAGGGAAATAATTATGTCATCAGGTGTAAATGATTTATTCAAAGATTTCCAAATAAAACAGAAAGAAAATGAATAGTATTTAAAGACATGGCATGGTCAAGGAAAAGTGTGCAAAATGGTAGAAAATTGGGTGTATTTGAAAGAGGTGGTTGGATTTGAAAATCTGAAGAACCAAACGATAGATATAAAGGTAGAGTCAAGTCCTGTGTTGCTGAAAGCAAAGGTGGATTTTACTGTTGTGCAGTTACCAGAAATAGACAATGAGCAGAGAAGTGGAAGAAGGCTCAAATCAGAGGAAGCATTGTTAGAAATATATAAATTTCACAGTTTTTAGGGGTCAGAGAGAAATTATATTTTTTAGATTTCAAAGCTGCTATTTGAAAGGTGTTCCAAATAGAGCATTATTAATCATTTGGGTTATATAAAATCAGTCTTCATTATTCTCAACTTCTTTATTTGTGAATTTGACTACTTGCTAAATTCTTTGTAACCCCAAAACCCCTTGGCACTTGTGTGGTCATTTGCAGATACGTGCAGTGTTGCAAAAACTTTGAGATGTTCAGTGCACATGTTCCCACCTGAGGTTAAACAAGACAATGCTTTGCCCTCTTATTTCAGATCTCATGACGTGAACAAGCATATTTTTGGCAGCCTATTTAGTGGCATGTTTTTTTCCCATTTTAGTGCTTTTTGTTGGTGATTTCACTGTTTAAAATGGCCCCATCATAGGGCCAAAGTGCTGTCTAGTTTTCCTAAGTGCAAGAAGGCTGCGATGTGTCTTACAGAAAAAAATATGTGTATTGGACAAGCATGAGTCCTGTTGCCTATGAGTTCAGTGTTAATGAGTCAGCAGCATATTTTATATAAGGTGTGTTTCAACAAAAGCATGAATAAAACAAGGTTATATATTGATTTATTAATGGAAATGTTGCAACCAGCTGCTGTGGAAACCTAACCCAGTATTCGCCCTAGAAGCAATGGTTCAATGTTTGCTAATTTAGTGTTGACAGTGGCTTTATGGAGCATAAACTAGTGGGATTGACAAAATTTGTGTCTTTTATTGTTCATTGTGATTTGTGAAATGTGATTAAAATAAGCTTGGTACTAAAAAATTAGAATCCTTAGGACATCAGGAAGATTCTATTCTTGAGCGTATTGCTTCCGACATATCAGGAGACAGTACATACATTGAAAATAGCACACAAACACCTAAGCAATGTGGCCTCTCCTTGTATAAAAGTCAAGGATGTGAACTAGGGGAAAGGAGGCCAAAAGAACTTTCATAGTTTTTATTACTTTTTATTTCAATAGCTTTTAGGGTACAAGTGGTCTTTTGTTACATAGATGAATTATTTAGTGGTGAATTCTGAGATTTTGGTGCACCCATCATCTGAGTAGTATACATTGTACCTAATGTGTAGTAGTTTTGTATCCCCAGGGCTCCTCCCACTCTTCCCCTTCTGAGTCTCTAAAGTCCACTGTATCACTCTGTATGCCTTTGCATACTCATAGCTTAGCTCCCACTTATAAGTGAGCACAGACAGTCTTTGGTTTTCCACTCCTGTGGTACTTCACTTAGAATAATGGTCTCCAGCTCCATCCAAGTTGCTGCCATGCCAATTTCTGCATATAACCAGGCTCTTCACTAATAGTTCCTGATTTTTTTTTTTTTTGGAGAAAGAAGAGTAGAAGGGAAATTAAACTAGAACTTAAGAAGTAAATGACAACTTCAACTTTATCTGAGAAGGTTCTGAATCCTCAGCACTTATAGAAAGGGAAAAACAACAGGACTAAAACAACAGAACTCAAATTTCAGTTTGAGTTCAATAATTTTTTGAAACATATTTATTTTTATAATGGTTCAAACACTTTAGATCTAACATGAAGAAAACATTTAATATTCTAAAGAATAAGTAGATAATTTTGTATATTGTTGTTATTTAGCACCATTTAGAATTTGAAATTTGAGATACAGGGAAATGGGGACCTATTCCCATAGTCCTTGTGTGTAACTACAGAAACTAAGCTGGATAAAATCAAGAATGTTTTCTTGAAAAGTTGATAATTACGTATGAGAAGTGAATGATTTGGAAGAAATAAAGAAGAGGCCTGGGGAAACGTTTAGAGAACACCCTTCTTTAACGCATGTGAGGAGAAAGAGACATAAAGGAAGGGAAATTGGAACTAAATTGTAGCAGGAGAAACAAAATAAACTGTGACAAAAGTATGGATACCTTAGCCTGATTGAAGTTGTAATAAAACTTATTTTGGTGTGAAATCACTTTTTTTCTTTTCATCAGGCCCCAACAAAGATGATCAGAATCTGTGTAAATCAATAGCACCGCTGAGTAGAAATTCAGGTGCTGAAGTAAATATGGATTCTAGTTAGGGTAGTTTAACTGAAACCCTTTTTCATCTTGTCTGCTGAGACTGAAAATCTTTTAAAAAGTTTTATATCTGCCTTTGATTTAAGATGTTAAGATGCCTCAAAATCACCTCATTTTCATTGTACATTTCTGTGGATTTAAGAGATTAAGGCGAATTAGTTCTGATAACAGGGTGTAACTTGAAAAAGCTTGAAAAAGGATCCCAAGTCAATCCGTTATAAGATTTCATCACATTTATCTTTTAATGTTTCCTTTAGAAATGTGTTACAGTAATGAATTTTGTAAAGAAAAATGGGAACAAGTAGGCTGAAACCCTGTATTGATCATTTATTCTATCATAGGAGTATCAGTAAATTAATTTCACTGAATAAAACAAGGTTTTATTATATATTATATTTATATTATAATCTATAATATATTTATCTTATAATCTATAATATATTATATTTATATTATAATCTATAATTATATTATGTATTATACATTATAACATAATTTATAAATTATAATTATATAATATTTATATATTAGAGGTTTTATGGTTGTTTTATGGCCATATCTTATTAAAAAATGTTTAAATAAATCATAGAAAAGATAAGTAGGCATTGCATTATACCTTTCTAGCCATGACCATACATAGTTATTGTATAGCAATTATTCAGCATATCATACATGAATCTATAAGCCTTTTTGAAAGAGTTTTCAGAAGATTGTCAAATTAAATATTTTTCAATTGTTTACCTGGATATTAATAACCGTAGCTTGTTAAATCATTCTGCATCCAGAAGGTAATTATCCTTCATAGTAAGTTTAGATAGGTAGCAATTCCACTGTGACTTTCCCAGAGGTTCTCTATTTCATCTTAATTCAAAATGTCAAAATAGACCGCAATTGATAGAGACAATTCAGAAGTAAATGATGGACAAACATAAATTCTTATTTAAAAATGCTTCAGAAATAATTTGCTATTTGATTTGAACTTTAATTGATAATACTCATGTGGCATCTAAATTATAGGAAAAACTTGGTTTTCTTGTAAACTGAAATATTTTAAAGTGACCTTATAGAAATACATTTAGATTTCATGTCACTATTTTCTTTCTTGGTAGTGATGATGGTGTTGGTATATCCTTTAAATTTTGCCAAAATATTTACATGATTCAATTTACAAACATGAAAGAGACCTTCATTTTTTAACAGTTTGCACTGACCATAAAAGTAATAACTCATTGACTATCCTTCTTGCCTAGGCTAGTTGCAGAGAAAATGGGCCATCTTGGAGGACAGGACCTACAATTTGGAACCTAGTGGGGAGACAATCTACTCAAGCCATGGTTTTAAAGGCATGGATATCATCCACAGCCACCAGTCCTGTCCTGTGGTTGGCCTAGAGTAGTTCAGTCCAGGATAATGGTTTGTCATGAGAGATAAACAGACCAAGGCTCTGAGGGGTGTAAGAGGGGAGATGAATAGAGAAGTCAAGAAGTCAGCCATGAAGACAAATTTTAGTCAGTGGTAATATCTTAGACCCTGAATTTTAACTAAAGCCAAGCTCTGGGGATTCGGGGCATTGAGAAAAATGGCAGGGCCTTATACTCAAAACAATTATGTCATTGGGCAGGTTAATAAGACAGAAATTCCAGAAAAATAAATAACACCAGGATCTGATTATCAGTAACTTTGAACAGCAGAGTAATGTTTTTATGAAATAAACAGAAACCCAGTTATAAGAGTTGGACTACAAAGTAAGAGTTAAGAGAGTAAACCTGCTGATAGGATTTATTTATTTATTCAACAAATACATATAGGGGTACTATTAATTACCAAATCCTGTGTTATAATTCTGAGTCCAAGACTATTACTTTTTAGATGCTTAAAAGCCTCTTATATGGTGCTGAAATTACTTCTAAAACAGCTGAGCCTGCAGATGGGGTTCCAGGAGAAGTTTTGCACAGGTAAGGGTTGTAGCTAGTTTTGTGTAGGCGGTTTTATACAGGTAGTTACAGTGTTGAAAAAAACTCATGTTCACTGTTGAAGAAGTTTTATAAAATGGACAAAAATACAGCATGTGTCTGTGTGTTTCTGTGTGTGGCATCTGTAGTTGTGTAAGTACTATTGCGTCTTACACTGAAATTGAAGATGCAGAGTTGTATGTATATATGATTTCTCTAATTTAAATACTCTAACCAGCCAAGCAAAGGATAATTTATTTTACGGTCACAATTCAATATAACATATTAGGAAGCATTTTTGATATGATGCATAGAGTTTTAATGTATGACATTAAGCATATTATTCATGATTAAAAGGAATAACCACATGTGAAATATATTATTACCAAAGAAGCTGTAAATCAGTTGGTGACTGCATATTGGCCAAGGATGAGTTTATAGTTTAGAAATAGTAGTTCTAATCTTCAGGATAGGGAGACAGGTGTTTGTGTTTTTGATTATTGGTTATCATTCATTGCTCTTAGTGTTCAGTGTCTTATGTACTTAATATAAGGCATGCTATGCTCCCTTGACTTCAGATACTCTTTGGTCATTATGTCTATCTGTGTGTGTGATACAACTTTATAAACACAAAGACACCTAAGAACATCCAGTGATAGTCCCAGGAATAATATTTATTCATTGTGAGGGATTTACAGTGTTTTCTAGTAATAGGCATACATGTAATGTGATAACTATATTAACCTTCAAAAATTATCAATCCCTTTTGTTTGGCAGTGATTAGAACCAAGAAATGATGAATGAAAATGATGTTGCTTGATTAAAATTAGGTTTTACTAAAATTAGTACTGACTTTGTTCTTTGTGAACTAATCAAGCTTGTCATGTGAGTGACTGCCTTCTTTTCTTTAGAAAAGATTGTATGCAAATGAAATAATACAGTGGCTTAACTGCAAATTTTCTTACTGGTCAATCACCCTATTAAATATTTTATAATATCTTTGTAGGCATTAACTCAAGGAATTTGTTTGTGATATGACTAGGGGTAATTCAATCATTTTAATTGCAATTATAGTGTCAAAGCATGTAAGTTGTCCATAATTAGTCATTAGGGCCTGAAAGTAGAAATGGTTATAGATTTAAGAACTTATATTTTTCTGTCAGAATTTATTACTTACCATTATGAATCTTTCTTATGATAGTAGAGGTTCAGAGAAAAGTATATAGAAAGAATGCATGCTTTGGATACTTTAATGTTGGTTATTTATGTATAATTTGGGCTGAAAGACTAGAGCAAAAGATAGGACCCTTCGTTCTGAAGCCATGAGGTTTGATTCTGAGCTCTTAGTTCTCCACTGCATATCAAAATGTCTATACTCATTTCTAACTCTTTCGTTCTGTTTTCTCACTTAGTAATGTGTGTGTCAAGCACTTCTGAGTGTTCTTTTCACACATCTCTGCTAAAATTAAAAGATGTCATGTTAACCGTTTCAAAATATGAACAATTTTACACACTAGATTTGTTCTGTTTTGATCCAGATTGCAGAAATATGTCCAAGGGGAAAAGAAGATTATAACCTATCAGGAATATAACAATTGGCATTTCTAAATTTTAGCATGCTGTAAAAAAATAAATTGGCCATTTCTCTATCCATAGAAATATGAAAGAAACCATATTTTGATTGTCAGGAACAAATACTGTGAAAGAAATTTGTGTGGGAGGTCAGATTGGGTGACATGTGCTTTTATTTCACCTCAAAACATTTTACTATTATATTTTTATTCTTTGTTAAAAATATTTTTATCCTTTTCTTTCTTCACCAAAACAATATAGAGTTATTGGTAGAGACAGAATTTGATGAACTGAAGAAAATACATCAGTTCTTTTCACTCCTCACTTTAAGTCCTAGACCTTTATATCCATCCGCATCCTATTTAATAAGAGAGGATTCTGCTAGTTGCAAGGTGAAAGGATTTGCTGAGCATTTGTGTTCTACTTTTTACATATCTATTGTTCCCAGAATTTCTAGGCGGCAGTGTTTTCAGGAACAGGATCATTTTGACATTCTGGGGATTATGAAATTTCAATTATTGTCTCAGAAATCAGTACACTGCACAATAAAAGCAAATACACATTCTAACCCTTTACCAATAATAATAATAATAGTGACATGTAGTAGTTATTCACTGCTGCATAACAAATTCCTTCCAAATTGAGTAACTCAAAACAACTCAGGAGTGGCTTAACTGGGTGGTTCTGTCTAAGAGCCTCTAATGCAGTTGTGGTCCAGATGTCAGCCTGTAGGTAGATAGTAGAATGGTGACTACCAGAGGCTTAGATAGAAGAAATAAGTGTTAATATTTGGTAGTAGAGTAGGGAGATTATAGTTAATAATAATTTATTATATATGTGAAAATAGCTAGTAAAGAAGAATTGTAATGTTCTCAACACAAAGAAAAGATAAATAATTGAGGTGATGGTTACCCCAATTATTCTGATTTGATCATCACATATTATATACATCAATCAAAATGTTACATGTTCCCCCCAAATATATATAACTATGTTATATTAATTTTTTTCTTTTTCTTTTTCTTTCTTTCTTTCTTTCTTTCTTTTTTTTGAGATGGAGTTTCGCTCTTATTGCCCAGGCTGGAGTGCAATGGCGCGAACTTGGCTCACTGCAACCTCTGCCTCCTGGGTTCAAGTGATCTGTCTCAGCCTACTGAGTAGCTGGGATTACAGGTGCATGTACTATGCCCAGCTAATTTTTATATTTTTCGTAGAGGTGGGGTTTCATCATATTGGTCAGGCTGGTCTCAAACTCCTGACCTCAAGTAATTCACCTGCCTCAGCCTCCCAAAGTGCTGGGATTACAGGCGTGAGCCACCACACCCAGCCTTATATCAATGTTTTTAAAAGGATGCTTAACTTGGGACTGGGCACAGTGGCACACACCTGTAGTCCCAGCTACGTCAGAGGCTGAAGTAGGAAGATTGCTTGAACCCAGAAAGTCAAGGCTGATGATATGGTTTGGATCTGTGTCCCTGCACAAATCTTATGTGGAATTGTAATCTTCCATGTTGGAGGTGGAGTTTAGTGTGGGGCGATTGGATCATGATCATGGAGGTGTTTCTCATGAATAGTTTAGCATCATCACCTGGTGCTGTTCTCTCGAGAGTGAATGAGTTCTCATGATATCTGCTTGTTTAAAAGTGTGTAGCGTCCTCACTCATAGGTGGGAACTGAACAATGAGATCACTTGGACTCAGGAAGGGGAACATCACACACTGGGGCCTGTCATGGGGAGGGGGGGAGGGATTGCATTGGGAGTTATACCTGATGTAAATGACGTGGGTGCAGCACACCAACATGGCACAAGTATACATATGTAACAAACCTGCACGTTATGCACATGTACCCTACAACTTAAAGTATAATAATAATAAATAAATTTAAAAAAAAAAGTGTGTAGCAACTACCCCCTTGCTCTCCTTCTTGCTCTTACTTGGGCCATGTGAATTCTGTACTCCCCCTTTGCCTTCTGCCATGACTGTATGTTTCGTGAGGCCTCCCCAGAAGCCAACCAGATGACAGTATCATGCTTCCTATGCAACCTGCAGAACGATGAGTCAATTAAACCTCTTTTCTTTAATTACTCATTCTCAGGTGTTTCTTTATAGCAATGTGAGAATGGACTAATTCAACTGCAGTGGCCATGATTGTGTCACTGCACTCCAGCTTGAGTGACAGACTGAGACCCTGTTTCAAACTTGGTCTGGGAGTTCCTCTTTCAAGAGGCACCACTCTCATGACTATTGGCCAAAGGGCCTCAGTCCCCCATTGGCTTTTGGCAGCTGGCCTCAAGTCCTGGTCTCACAGACCTTTCCACAGTGTTGCTTATGAGAGGGCAGTTAACTTTCCTTAGAATGAGCGATCCAAAGAGAGAGCACACAAAGGAAGGCACAAAGCTGCTTTTATAACCGCGCCTCTGAAATTGCAGCCAGCACTTCCACCTTATCCTATTCATCATTAAAAACAATACACTAAGTCTAGTCCACACGCAAAAGGAGGGTAATCAGGCTTTGCTTCTTGAAGGGAGATGTATCAAAGAATTTGTTGATATTTAAAACTACAAGGTAACACTTCTGTTCATAATAGCTGCCATGTAGTGACAACTTTCTATATATTTGAGATCCTTCTTTTTGGGCACAAAGTTAGGTCTATGTAACTTCTCTTTTAACATCCAATTTTCCCTGATACAGATGCCCTGCCTTAGCATATACTCACAAAGCTATGCTTTCCCTTTCCCTTTGTTTCTTTTACAGTCCTGATTTAAATACCGAATTTTCTTTATCTGTTGATTTCATTATAGACTATAATGTGATCATTATTTGGGCATTACTTTGTCTTCTTCTCCTCCCTCTATTACGACTAGGATTTGGTCCACTGGTCCTAGAAACATTTGTTTGATTTCCCTTATCAAGAAAACCAATAGATTTTCACCCATTTGTTCACATGAGCTAAACTTTGTCAAGAAATCCTGGACAAAGGGGTTAGAAAATAAAAATGTACCTCCCTTCAATTTAATGTTTGAGGGTAAGTAAATTGTAAAGGGCTATGAATTCCCTCATATATTCTTATTTTCATGATCACCAAGATTTTAAAAAGTCAGATATACAGTTGGGTTTATCCTTAATTTAGAAAAATATGTTTTTCTCAACATTATGCATTTTACCGTCATTAAATCTTCTGCTGTTTTGGAGGAACCTCCATGGTACACCAAAGGGTTCCACTTGCAGATTAACTACTAAAAAGAACTTTTCAAAGTAAAGGCTTTTAACCATAATAATCAACCAAGAATAAAGCTACTTATTATAATATTCCATTTAACTCAATTAGGGCAACTCGTGTTTAATTCAATCTATAGGTGTTCTCTAACAGACTTAGGAATTTTTAAGTTAATGGGACAAATAAATAAATTATGGTGAGAGCAAAGCAAATTTAACCCACTGTCATCTAGGGGAGAGTCTGTACTTCTAACCTTAGCTGGAAACTTTGTAGTATCTTGACTACACAATTTAGTAAACTGAGGCGGTGCTTCCCCCCAGGTGCTTATGTTGCCACCAATATCGTCAGTATCATCATCGTTATCAGTTCACATTTATTGAGAACTTATTAGATGCGTAATACCTTGCTTACATTCTGTAATTTAACCATAAAATATCTATGAAATAATTCCTCTTAATATTTCAATTTCGCAAATGAGAATCCTGGGTCATAGAGAGATTATGTGACTTGTTGTCCAAGGTTACATTTCTGGGAAGCAATAAAGGGAAATAAAATCTAGGATTTTCTATGTTATTAATCACATAGAAAATATCATCATCCTCTGGTTATATTACAGTGCTTCCCCCATGGATGACATTGACTTTACCAGCTATACTGCCTCTACAATTCATCACAGTGTAATGAAATATATCTCTTCTAAAACCTTTGGCAAAGGGAGTCCTAAAATAGTTGAGTGTAAACGTGTAGTTTTTTTTTTTTTTTTAAATTAACAACCTTGAGTAGGTACAAGAAGCACATGGTGGGAAATATGTGAGATTACAAGGGTGCTCCTCTTGTCCTTCTTTCCCACACTGTTGTTTAAAATTTTTGATAAAATAACACTGAGGTAAATAGAAAGACGTTTGCTAGTTTCAAGATATTTGTCAACATTCCTGCCTTTGTCTCCACCCCCAAACTTTAGCATAGTCAATATGATGAGTGCCTCTGTCATCCAATACCAGCAAATGCCATATTCTTCAAACCCTTTAATGTCATGGCCTTTGATATGTTTTGGCTATGTGTCCCCACCCAAATTTCACCTTGATTTGTGATCCCCATGATCCCCATGTGTCAAGGGTGGGACCAGTGGAGGTAACTGAATTGTGGGGGTGGTTCCCCCATGCTGTTCTTGTGATAATGAGTGAGCTTCATGAGATACGATGGTTTTATAAGTGTCTGGCATTTCTTCTGCTTGAACTCATTCTCTCTCCTGTTGCCCTGTGAAGAGGTGCCTTCCACCGTGATTGTAAGTTTCCTAAGGCTTTCCCAGTCATGTGGAATTGTGAGTCAATTAAATCTCTTTTCTTTATAAGTTACTCAGACTCTGGCATTTCTTCATAGCAGTGTGAGACTGGACTAATTCAACCTTCTTGACCATAGTTTTTGGATCACTATTAGCAAATTTATTATTCAGTACTCTTCAGTTGTAAGATGCTGTAAAAACGTGGAATAAAATAAAAACCACCCCCAAATCTCTGTTTGCTAATAATCTAATTACTTTTGGTTTAATCCACCAATTCCTTGGTGTTGAAATAAAACCTGCAGTTTGGTATTTTCATCAGTAGATCTCCTTGGCTCCTTGGTTACACTTTGATTCAGCTGTTATGGGTAAAAACCTTTCACCAGGAAGCAAGATAATGAGAGAAATGGGGATGAGCCATGGCAAGGGAAGAACATACTGTTATTTGAAATGGGCCATGGTTGTTTGCAATGTATCTATACTCTCTATACATTTAGTGCAAAGTTTTATATAATATTTTATATATATACACAAACATACACAAATATTTATGCATACACATACAAACATGTATATAAAAGTATATAGATATATGTTTTATTAGACATATTTTACAAAGTTTCATATGCTGTTTTCTATGTGTTGTATCTATTTTCTCCCACTTTTCATTTATTTCGGTTTTTTTTTCCTGCATTTTGTGAGGTTTCCTTGTGTCAATCTTTCATCTCACTATTTGTGATTTTCAGTTGTCTTTGGTCTACTATCCAATCTATTTTGTTTGTTCATTTACTTATTTTTGTCTGTGTAAACAATCCCCTCCAACAACTCTAATAGCTTATTTTTCCCTCATAATAATTTATTGTTGCTGATATACGGAGGTGATACCCCTTGGAATATCTCTGAGAATATCTATTACATTTATTTATTTTCTGCTTCATTTGTCCACTTTATTTTTCAGTAATTAATTAGTCTGTTTGTGAAATTTGGCTGTTCGTGTAAATGGGTTAGTGAGGCTTCTTTTATTCTTAATGTTAATTTTCATCAACTTTTTGGTGATTGAGAACATCCAATCAGATGTTCTCCAAGGAGAATATGAGAAAAAAATAAAATAACTGGAAGATCATAAATGGTGAAGGTGAGTTGATTGTGTAAAATTCTTCCTGCAGCAGTTGATTGTGTAATCCTGCAGTTCCCATTTCTTGATACACTAATAATATTGCCATCAGTTACTTCTCTGCAAATTGGAATGACTGAAATTTGAACAGGTTAAGAAAACATTTAAAATAGAAAACAATAGTTGTGATTTACATTTGTGAAAGACATTAAAACAAGTAGGAAATCTTTTAAATGAGTACTTAAGCCTGATAAACTTGGTGAATAATTTGATGTTTAATTAAAAAGAAACTGCCAGGCAGGGTGCGGTGGCTTACACCTGTAATCCCAGCACTTTGGGAGGCCGAGGCGGGCGGATCACGAGGTCGGGAGATCGAGCCCATCCTAGCTAACACGGTGAAGCCCCGTCCCTACTAAAAATACAAAAAATTAGCCGGGTGTGGTGTCAGGTGCCTGTAGTCCCAGCTACTCAGGAGACTGAGGCAGGAGAATGGCATGAACCCAGGAGATGGAGCTTACTGTGAGCTGAGATCGCGCCAATGCATTCCAGCCTGGGCAACAGAGCAAGACTCCATCTCAAAATAAATAAATAAATAAATAATAAAATAAAATACAATAAAATAAAATAAAAAGAGAGAGAGAAAAAAGAAACTGCCAAACTGTTTTTCAACATGGTTGTACTATTTTGCATTCCCAATAATAATATATGAGAGTTCCAGGTATTTCACATTCTCACTAGCACTTCGTTTGTCAGCTTTTAATTTTTGAAATTTTCAACCATTCTAGTATGAGTGTAGTGGAAAATACAAAAATGTGAATAACTCACAAAAAGTGAGTAGGACTTCTTCCTATTCAGTTAAGGTGCACTTTGCCATTTGATCTTTAATGCACTGTAAGATGACCTAAAAGGAATAATTAGGTCTAAGTTATTGAAGTGCATTTTTCCAAGTTCTTTCCATGTTTACTACCTTCAATTTCAGTTATCTCCCACCAACCATCCCTCCCCCACAAAAAAAAATCCTCCTTTAGAGGATATCAGTCTTGTCACAGGTAGTTTCGACATTGTGGGAAAATAGAAATAGGCAGTTAGAGGAGTTACTTGAATTTGTATAATTATACACCATTTTATTTTATAAATTTTTTTTTATAAAAACGTTAGACAAAAGAGGATATACTTGAGACAAAAAACCTATTCATTGCACAAATGTTTCTTAAATGTCTACTTTATAGAATACATTATGTTAAGCACTGATGCAGACACAAAATAGAATGTAATTTGGTACGTGCAGGATAAAGCAATTATACAATTATCTCTGGTCCAAAGTAGATTGTGAAATGTACCATGAGAGGCGTACACCATAGAGCCCTGGAGTTGGGAAGCAGAAGCAATGACATCTGTTAGGGAGATTAGGGAAGTCTTAGTGACAACAGAGAAACCAATTCAGCCCTGAAGAATGCATGCGTGTCTGTCTGTTTTGTTTTGATTTTTAGTCATAAAATTAATGTTTTAAAAATCCAGATGCTTAAAAAAAAAACTAAACTTTTACCACACAAAGAAAAACTCAGCATTGAAGCGTGTTTCTCTTTCACCTTTTTCTGTATTCCTTTATATATTTGAGAAAATAATATGCATATAACTTTATATGTTGCTTTCTAAAGTTAATGCGATATTATTTAAATAAATAAATGACTAAGAATTGCACTATATTAAAAAATTTACAAACTTAACTGTTTATTCTAGCATTCTACATACCCTAAATGCTGAGCCAGCCCTCTTCTATAAAGCATTTAGGTAATGTCTTCTGTTTTGCTATTATAAGTTACAAACAGAAAATGCTTTCATGTAAAAGCACTTTTCTGTAATTTACATTCTTTTAGAATAGATTATTAGGACATAGACTACTAGATCAGAGATTGTGAACAGTTTTCATGCTAGCGAGATGTAGGTAGATGGATGAAAGACAAGGTAGGAGTTTGGGTAGAGATTTTTTTAAAAAAGAAAAGAGTTAAATTCAAATAGTAAGACAGGTAAGAAATCTAGGACACACATGGAGAGTGTATAAAACTCCATTTTGATGTCAGGGGTGTCCAATTTTTTGGCTTCCCTTGGCCACATTGGAAGAAGAATTGTCTTGGGCCACACATAATATACACTAATGCTAATGATAGATGATGAGCTAAAAAATCGCAAAAAAAATCTCATGATACTTTCAACGTATACTTTATAAAATACATTATGGTAGATACTGCTGCAGACACAAAATAGAATGGTGTAAAATATGAATGTCGCCCAATACGAATTTGTGTTGGGCCTCATTCAAAGCTGTCCTGGGCTACATGCGGCCTGTGGATTATGGTTAGACAAGCTTGGACTAGAGGGTAGAGTATACGGAAAGACGCTGTAAAAGAGAATCCTAGAAATGTATACTGAGGTAAGACTAAAATTTCCTGGAATATTAGTTTCTTTAGGTGCTAACAAGTCATACTAGATGGTGCTCTGGGTATAAATAAATTTTAAAATGTAACAATTGAACAAATTAAACAGGTTTTTAGAAGAATTTTCAAAGCCGTTAATATGTTAATGTGAATGACTATTGTCTAAGAAGATACTACAATATGTAGGGTTTCCTATGTGTATTTTACTAAGGAACACTTTTTAAAAGAGCAGCATTAGTATTTCAGGAAACACACTTTGAAAACTGGTAGGCAAAGACAGTAAGGATTTGATTACTAAGGAATTTGAATTCAGTTTGATGGGCATGAAAATCACTGGTGAGAACATTAGTAGTTTATATCTAATAGTGCATGAAGGCATTGTGAAATGAGAACCTATCTGCCAACACTTACAATAAATAGTGAAATGTTTTCTCTTTTGATCTTCTGCCTAAAACATTGGACTTAGAATACATAAATATCCATTGCTTGAAGAATGAAGGCAATCGATATTTTTCACTTGCTTCTCCAATAAGTTTGTTATTGCACTCATTATTCAAACTTTCAACTTCCTGGTTGAAAAAATGCTCATCTTCAAAATTTGCTATTAACTGCCACAATTGTCACTATATATATATATTTGTTTGCATGACAGCTTCTAGTTTCTTCCCTCGCAGTTTTGGTTAATTTGGAATAAAACAATAAAATTATATATAATCTTTTGCTGTCAGTTTAAGTTTCTAAAACTTCATGATTGGTTCAACTCTACAACATTTCATTTGAAGTTTTCCTTCAAATATTCTCACTGATATGGTTTGGCTGTGTCCCCACCCAAATCTCACCTTGAATTGTAATAATCCTCAGGTGTCAAGGGTGGGGCCAGGATAAGATAATTGAATCATGGGGGCTGTGTCCCCTATACTGTTCCTGTGGTAGTGAATAAGTCTCACAAGAATCTGATGGTTTTATAAATGGTAGTTCCCCTGCACAGGCTCCCTTGCCTGCTGCCATGTAAGAAGTTCCTTTGCTCTTCCTTCATCTTCTGCCATGATTGTGAGGCCTCCCCAGCCATGTGGAACTTTGAGTCCATTAAACTTCCTTCCTTTATAAATTACCCAGTCTTGGGTTTGTCTTTATTAGCAGTGTGAGAACAGACTAATATACTGACATTCTTTATTCCTTCTGTGTTATCAGATACATAGTTCATGTCTTCTATCTAATAATACATATCATAAACACTGAGATATCATTACTCATTATTTCTAAAACCACCATCAAAATATATAATCTATCCTTCCTGTTTTTGAATAGTCTTAGACATTTGTTACAAATGAGCTCTTTCTCTCTATATCTTGCTAGTTCCCTCTCTCCATCCTTTTTCTCTCTCCTTTCCTTTCTCTTTCCATTTTCACTATTTGGCTGACTCCGTAGAACTGCCTATGGGAAACACTTATGAAAATTTGGGCAAAATGGTGTATCTTGCTAGCATGTGTTAACAGGGCTTATCATTTTTACAAGTCTACACTAATAAGCCATTTTTCCCTTTACAAAATTATTTTACGTAGATCCAGGCTCCTTTCCTTTCTAATATACACAAAATATATTTCTTATATATATATGAAATTATAATTTCTGTGATGTATTTTTGAAATATTTCCCATAAATTAATTTCCTTATATGCCTAAAACATAAGAAACATAATCAAAATGAACAGCAAGACAGAAGTATAAAGAGACGCATGTTGACCCTAAAAATATCAACAGTTATTCTTAAAAAAAAAACCACGATGTTGACAGGTGGTGTTATATGTTTTTATACTAAAATGACAAGAAAACAATTTACGTTTATGCTGCTAAAGAAAGTGTACCTACCTAGTAGATTGAATTAATTTGAAAGGCACCTACATAAAATTTCCATTCTTCTTTCTTATTAAATTATAGGGTTAATTTCTGAAGGACATACATGGCAGGCACCAGATGTAATCTTCCCATCATCTTGTCACACCAGGTGCAATTTTTTTCTTCACGACCTGAACCCTGATTCCTTTAGGTACTGGCAGTTATCCCTTGAACCTAAGAAAAGTGGTTCAGGAAATGATTATAATTGATTCAAACTAGGCATGGTAAGCTCACTCTGCTGGGCCAGTGATTAGTCTGGAGTGGACATATGACTCATTGCTGACTGACAGAATGTAACCAGTCAGCTGGCTAGCATAACCCTTTACCCTTTCTTCTTTCCACTGGGAACACTGATGTTCCCAGGTGCAGCAGCAGCTGTCTTGTGACCATGAGGCAACAGGGAAGAGTATAAAAATCATCAAAATATTGATGGTGAAGGAGAAAGATAAAAAGATCCTATATTTCGGAAGGCATTACTGAATTTCTAGCTCCAAATGTCTATGTTAAAAAAGAAACTTATTTGTTTAATTTACTACATTTAGTTTTTTTTTTTTTTTTTTTTTACTTTTAGCTAAAATAATTTCTTTTTTTTTTTTTTTTTTTTAAGACGGAGTCTCGCTCTGTCGCCCAGGCTGGAGTGCAGTGGCCGGATCTCAGTTCACTGCAAACTCTGCCTCCCGGGTTTCCGCCATTCTCCCGCCTCAGCCTCCCGAGTAGCTGGGACTACGGGTGCCCGCCTCCTCGCCCAGCTAGTTTTTTTTTTTTTGTTTTTTTTGTTTTTTTTTGTATTTTTTTGGTAGAGTTGGGGTTTCACCGTGTTAGCCAGGATGGTCTCAATCTCCTGACCTCGTGATCTGCCCGTCTTGGCCTCCTAAAGTGCTGAGATTACAGGCTTGAGCCACCGCGCCTGGCCAAATAATTTCTAATGAATGCAAAGTTGATGCTATATTTTTTATTTATCTTTTATGTGGATGTAGGGAATTTGTTACATTAATTTTTTAATGAATTTTATTTTCTACTCTTTCTTTAGATCTCAGTTGCTTTTTCTGAGTATTTAGTTCTTCCACTATTGTGTGTATTTCTCCTTATACATTTTGTAATTTTTATTTTATTTGTGTAATTTCTTATTTAATGTCTGGTTTATCCACTAGATATCTGATTTCTCTAATGTTGTGAACACTGGGACACTATCCCATAATGTTTGCTTTAACTTATGCATTTGAAACAATAGTACACAGGTTACTTCCAACATGTTCTCAAGAATGGTTTCACTGTAGAAGTGATGCCATTATTGTCAACAATTCTTCAGCAAATTCACAAACTATTTTTAAACAGCCTAAATTTAGTGCACAAAATGTGACAATGCTCATTACTGTGTATAAACATTATGGGATACATGTTTTGAAGGTTAAAATCAATTCTGAAAGGAATGGGAGATTATGTTCTTCTTTCTTTTCCACATGTTTTTCAGACTTCACTAGGATGAAGATCAGAACAAACAAAAATGATTTGAGGCATTTTTGCTTAAAATGCCCCTAAAATACATTATTCAATGTCTACTACTGTTTTTTTTGAATAAATGTATTTTATTTATGATAACTGATATGTAGGAATGACAGTACAATTTTCTAAAAGTTTTTAATACTTTTCAGAAAGTATTATTTCCAAAAATATAATATGAATTTCTGTGTATATAGGAATGGAATATATATGAGAATATATATATCTAGGAATTCATATATATAACAAAATTCATATATAGGAATTCCATTCCTATATATATGTATGTGTGTGTATATATATGGGAATATATACACATATATAGGACTATATATATATATGAATCTCACACAAATACATGATGATAGCTATTTCATTCAAATGTTTAATTACGTAGAGACAGATAAGATAAATGTGATTTTGAATGCATTTGGGAAGGAGGGCTTTAGATAGTCCATTTGTAAAGGCTTTAAAAATGTTAGAATAAGATTGCTAGTTTAGATACATACAAAGTGACCTATTGTCTTACAAGGCAATAAAACCATAAACTTTGGGGATATAATATCTACAGGACAGAAATCTGTAAATTGATGTGTAACTTCACCGTGTCTGGGGCCAGGGCTATAAATAAACAGTAAATAACAAAGTCAAACACATGTATGTTCTCTTAGAGACAAGTAATTCCGGTGTGGGTTTGTTAAATAATGTCCTAGCGTAGCATTGAAAAGTCATATTGCCCATCATTTTTTTATCCTTTTTATAAATTTTGATTAAATTTTAAGAGAGCTGATCAGAGTCATTGGACATTTAATAACTTTAGAAATGTATAGAGGAACCGACTTTTTAAATCGCTCCCTTCCAGGCTTGACAGCTCTTGTGTTTAAAATCATTTTAGTGTTATGAAGGCATAACTAGATATACTCTTCTACTCTGTGTTAACATTTCATCAGTGAGATTGGTTTGAAATATTGAAGGATTCATATCTCTGAAGTTTGTAAAGAGAAAAGCTGGATTGACATAAATGTAAAACACACTGGAATTTCAAGTTTTATATTATAATTGATTCTTCATTGTTATGATTCAAATGATGTATGTTCCCTATACCCATATATTACCACTTTGAAGAAAGGTTCATTTGAAGATCATTGGTTTTACCTGAGATGAAAAATAACATCTGAAGTTTAAAACTGAATTTTGAAAATTGGGTAAGAAGCAACTAGTGAGTGTGGAAAGCGGATACATTTTGTTTATTAATGAATCCGTTGTTTTTGAAAAATCTTATTGTTGTTCTTAAGACACTAATAATGATCACTATATAACTAAATATTTAATTTTAATATGTCTTCCACATGATTAATAATAACAATAGACTTCAGCACCACTGTAATCTTCCTTGATGAATGCCCAAACCGAGGCAGCTGCTAGGAACACTCATGTGTAGCCTTCTTCACAAAAATGCACAACTCTTGCAAAACAAAGCTAAGTTTGTATTTCTCAAGAAAGAACTAAGTCATAGGAAATAATGGAATAAAGTAATTGTTGTGGTAACCTACATCAATATCATCTATATATCCTTGGGTATTTCAGCCTCCTGGGGATACTTTTTACATTAATTGCTATATAAAATGGTTCATGCCCAATTTTCTTGCAAGGATTTCCCAAAGGCTCCTTATCTACTGTTACTTCTTTACCTACTCGTTTCTCTGGCTCATTGCGTCATTTCCTGTGGTTACTGTCCTGTCACCGCTTCCCCTTCTTTTATTCTCTAACCTCATTAATGCAACACTATGAATTTAATACTATTCATGAAAGTTTAGGAGTAAGACCATTTCCATAATGAAAAAGAACAAAAATGCCACTTAAGTTTGAATACTCAACACTACAATTCTTAGGCTTTTATGTCCCCTCCTTGTTATAGAAGAGTAATTTTCTACTAGGTATTTCCAGTAAGGTCTCTCCATTACCTCCTGATACTTCTCTATAATTTTATTTTATTTTAATGCCAAATACTTATTTCCCTCTTTCTGACCTCCTACCCCAAGAGTTATAGTTTTACCTTATTATGCAGCGAAATTTAGCACATTGTCTAAATGTTTCTCATAGTCTTTGTCCAGTGAGCCTTGCCTTTTTAAATAAAAAAAACTCCTTAAAAATATTTTAAAGAATGTCTAAGACCTCTATGATGAAATAGTTCCCTTTCACAAAATAGCAGAAGTTAGGTCATCTTTTTTTTGAAAAAATTTTTTTCCTCGCTCTCTCTTTTTGTTATAATAATACCTCCACTAAAAACCCTTCTTATACTCAGGGCGAGGGCAATTCCCCAGCCTATTCTGTAATTGTTTTCTTACCATATAGGCAAAAAGAACAGGGAGACTGATGAGTGGGGAGCATCTTTTAGGCTTCAGTTTGGCTTTCTGGGGATGCCCATGTTCTGGAGCACAGGAGTCTACCCTTCCCTCTTGAGTTCTAGTTTAATAGACCTTATAAATAGTTGGGGGCAGAATGTGCTCCTGGGACAGGAATTGCCCATCAGTGCTAGCATCTGACAAAGAGTCTTTATCATCCAAGGTGTCACAACATAAGTCATTTGTGGGAGCATGGCCTTTATTTATGTCATTGTGATTAAAATGACTGGTTTGGGGTAAAAATTATCTTCCCCTCCTGATAGGCCATCCTCAATCCTTAATAATACTAACAGGCACATTTCCCAAAGGCTTCTATAGAATTTTTAGCTTTTGATGAATGAATGAATGAATGAATACACAGAATCATTTTGTTTTGTTTGTTTGTTTAACAATGTCTCAAAACTGTGACCTTTAATCGAAGTCTTATTTTACCCCAGTCTAAATCAATTTAAGCCTCCATAAGAATCCTAGCTAGTTGGATATAGCCACGTGACACTTGTTTCAAAATTGTTTGGGGAAATTGTTTGGTCTAGTTGAATGAAAATGTCTAGAAAAATAGGTTACTCATAAGTGAATGGTAATTTAGTAATAATACTTTAAAGAGAGCTGCATTATGGTCAACAGCAGGATAAAATCACTAGCAAGCAGCTGAAACATTGTCAAATTATCATCTCTAGTAAATAAGAGTGAGAGGTGATTGCTATACAGGTTTTTAAATTTCTTTTTGTCCTAACAGTTCTAATTCTACATTTGGACTCCAGCTATATTTGTTTTCATGCCACTGGTTAAGGTAAAATATCCTACTTTCCTGGATTATTTACATCAGTAAATTTGGTGAATTGTAATCAGCTGTATTTAAAATTTAATAGTTAAAGTATTCTTGGGTTACAGTACATACTGACCTTTGCAGATAACAGAGAACGATGGAAATATTATTATGTTTGTAAAGTCAGGAATGTTCCCTGCAGTAACAAAGACTCCAGTAGAGCCCTGCTCTCACATGGTTTTCTCAAGGAATGAGACAGCTGTAGGCCATAGATAACTCCTTTGTTTTTCAAATTGGTAAAAGCATAGAGTATGAACTCTGTATTCTATCATGAGGCTCAGGATAATGAAAATTTAAATATTTTTCTTCATCAGTAATTAATCTAATCCAAGAAATGACTTTGCTTTATTAATAGAAAAATTAACTAAATCATTTCTTTGTTTGCGATTGGGTTCCAACTAATTAAATTTTCACATAATTATTTTTTCAATCTACTGCTATTCCTTGTAAAGCATATTTTTTCTTCTCTTCCCTTATTAGCACACATACCCTTTCACCTTAAATTCAGAGATTTAATGAAGTACTAATGAGACTTGCAGATTTAAAATAATGTTTAACAATATTATTTTCCAAGACATTTAGAATAAAGAGCTGTAACTGCACATTATTTATACTTTGACTACCTGACAGTTTCTCCTAAAAGACATTTTCATTTCTAAACAAATGAATCAACTGCCAGCATTTATACTTATGGTGTTTTCTTGGATAAAGGTTAAGGGCAAAGAAATGGCCAAACCATAAAGGGAAATACATTCATGAGTTCAAATGCTGGTCTCATTATTGACAGATTTTGTTTGTTTGTTTGTTTCACAGAGACTTTCAATGCAGTTTAGGTTTGTTCTATTATTGGGAAACATTTCCTATGTCTCTGACTCTAAGCAAAATTGAAGGCCAGGTGTCCTCAAGAATTATATAGGCATTATGTGAGAACCTACTTAAATACAGAAATAATATTTTCTCTACTTTTTTCATTGTATATTCTTTGGTCACTTCTGATTATATTTAAAGAATTTTATCTTTTTAAATAAAACAATAAGATAGGTCCGAATTTTCTCTAGCATGGTTAATGGAAAATTGTTTTTACTGTTGTTAACATAGAAAAGTATATTTCAACCTCACAAATCATCACTGGGAATGTTATATAGTTCTTCAGGACTGTTGTCAACCTGCTTGGCTTTCGTCCTTGTGCTCTGGCTATTCTACCTTGGCCTCATCTCCCCCTCCTAAATCTTTCAAATTTCAAATTCTTTCTCAACCTTACTTAATTTTGTTGCTTGAAGTTCTTGAAGCAATGACGTGATTTTGATACAGATGTGCTGGGAAGGGAAGGGCATGGTCCCTTTAAATGATCTGGAAGGGAGAAAAGGGCATGGTCCCTGGCTAGGGCTCCACCCCGGGGCCTGAGCCCACAGACTAGGTGAACACGACCATTTTTGTTTTCCTGCCCAAATGTTGCATTTCCCAAGACCACTCTGGCCTGTCACATCCCCATCCTGTGCCTATAAAAACCCCAAGACTCTAGCAGACAGATACACAAGCAGCTGGACATGGAGAGGAACGCATCGCTGGAAGAAGACAAGCAGCTGGACGTCAAGGGGAGCACGCCAGCAGAAGAGCACAACAGACGTCAGAATGCTGGCAGGCTATCCACCTGCGGAAGGAGGCGGGGTTTGGCGAATGCTCCAGGGGAAAACCATCTCCCTTCTGGTCCCCCATCTGCTGAGAGCTACTTCCACACAGTAAAACCTTGCACTCATTCTCCAAGCCCACATGTCATCCAATTCTTCTGGTAAACTAAGGCAAGAACCCCAGGATACAGAAAGCCGTCTGTGATAAGGAAGGGTCTAATGGAGCTGATGAACACAAGCCGACTATGGAAGGCTAAACTCTATGGAGAGTTAAACTAAAGGAGCACCCTGTAACATATGCCGACTGGGGCTTCAGCTGTCAACATTCATCCCTAGCCACTACCATGGGGTCAGAGCCCCACAGCCCGCCCATGTGAGGTTTGAGCAGCGGGGGCACTGAAGCGAGCCACAGCCCCATCGCACGCCCTGCAAGGGGGAACAAGGGAACTTTTCCCGTTTCAATTTCAAGTGTCAAATAGTAATGGGGATGTGATGAGAAGTTAAGACAGAAGGGAAATGGTGGGGATTGTGGTAAACCGTAAAATGTGTGCCCCACATTGTAGACATTAATGAATTGTAATTTAAAAGGAATTATAATTTTTTAAATATACAAAAATATTTTGCTTACCAAAGACCCTTGACCACAGTCACCCAAAAATCTGCCAATTTGTGAGCTGGCTTCTAAACTGACAGAGATTCTGAAGATCAGAATTTTAAGTACCTTGTCCAATGACATAATAAGCTATGATTTGGATCTATGTCTACCATTTACACAATCTTTGATCTTAGCCTGATAATATATTATCATGTCATATTAGACATTTACAAAGTGGAGGCTTTTTTTTTTTTTTTTTTTAGAATAATGGGGATTCAATGAAGTGAAGTTATATAAACTTTGTAACATAAACAAAGATGTGTTTTAGAACCAACTTATAGTGACAAATGGATTGTAGACTTGCAATCACAACATGGTTTCATGTTAACCAGATAGGAAGCAGTTAGGAATTTATATAACAAATTATCATAAATGTAATAACTTAATACTCATTTACTGTCTCACAGTTCTGTAGATCAGAAAGCTGAGTGACCACCACTCAAAAATATATGAAAACAACATAAAATACACAATTCTTTTTTTAATATAATTTTTCTTACTTTTTCATTAGTTATTTACTTAAAATATCATTATATGTGTCATGAATACAGAAAAATATATATTTACAAGGACTATGTTTGGTTTTTTTATTTTTATGGGTACATAGTAGGTGTATATATCTACCCATAAACATATACATGAGTTATTTTTATATAAACATACAATGCATCACAATTACATCAGAGCAAACGGTATAACTATCACCTCAAGCATTTATCTTTTCTTTGCGTTATAATCCAATTATACTTAGTTGTTTTAAAATGTAGTATAATGTAACTCCTTATTAAGATGAAGATTATTAACATTTTGCCTGAAGTTTCAAACTCCAAAACCCTAAATTAGATTTTAATAAGATTTTTATTGTTCATTTATATATTTAAATTTCTAAATGTACTTTCATTTATATAATAGACAAAAAAATAACATTTGAAGATATTATACTTTATTATATCGTCTAAAGGACATCTCATGTATAATAGATACATTTTAAATTTTTAAAAATTCATTTTAGTTTTAATTTTTTAAAAATATTGATGACCTAATTCTATTAGCATATGCCTATTTTATTAATATTCATTTTTTGTTGTCTATAGTCAATGTGTTATGTAGAAGTTTTAAAAGTAAAATACCAGGCCGGGTGTGGTGGCTCACGCTTGTAATCCCAGCACTTTGGGAGGCCAAGGCAGGCAGATCACGAGGTCAGGAGATCGAGACCATCCTGGCTAACACGGTGAAACCCCGGCTCTACTAAAAAAAAAAAATACAAAAAAAAAAAAAAAGCCAGGTGTGGTGGCGGGCAACTGTAGTCCCACCTACTGGGGAGACTGAGGCAGGAGAATGACATGAACCCAGGAGGCGGAGCTTGCAGTGAGCAGAGCTTGCGCCACTGCACTCCAGCCTGGGCCACAGAGCGAGACTCCGTCTCAAATAATAATAATAATAATAATAAAATAAAAATAAAACCCCAGAGAAAAGTAATTAAAAGCATTATTGAAAATTTAGGAAATGAATTACTTACAATAGGCACTGTTATGTGACATAAAAATACATATATAACATAAGCACACATCTATATATATGTAATATATATGCTGGTTTGTCATTTACCCATTTGCTTTAGTTACATTTTTGCCCTTTGCTGTTATGACCTTTCTTTCAAAACACCGATATAAAAGTATGTGTATACAGTCAATCTTTATGCCCTGGAGGCCCTGAAGACAGAAACACTGGCACTTTCAAAGTCTGACTCACAACTTACCGGTGGCATGATTGCATAAACACAATGCCTTGGTGTTTCTCATTTTTCTCTCTTGTAAAACGGGGAGAATAATGGCACCTCATATGGCTAGCATGATGATTAAATGGGAGAATTCTTAGCATCTTGGATTCAACCAACCTTGGAGGAAATTTCTAGGGATACCGAACCCATGGATACATAGGACTGACTTAAGGGACTTGAATGTCAGTGGATCTTGCTCTCTTATCTTCTAAGGACCTGGAACCAATCTCCCATGGATATTGAAAGCTGATCATATACATACATATTTTTTTTTCTGAGTAAAAAATAATACGTGGAGTATGAAATAAGATGTTAAAACAAACACATGTGTCTTTGTTTTCTCTCCTATTCTCAAACACATGAAAAAACAGAAAATATACTTAAAAAATTTTTAAGTCTGTTAACATCCATGGAAAGATAGCAAAATAGAAAAATGTCTTTAAATAATTCAGAGCCTAAGCTCTGACGACAGAAACACTGGCACCTTGAAAGTCTGACTCATCGCTTACTGGCTGGATGATTGCATAAACAAGATAACTTGGTGTGCCTCATTTTTCTCTCTTGAAAAGTGGGGAAAATAATGTCATCTCTTATGGCTATCATGACGATTAAATGAGAGAAATGTGTGCCAAGAGCTTTGCATAATGCTTAGGACAGAGCAAATGTTTGATGAATGTTGATGGTTGTTGTATTAAATAGTTGTTATTGTTTTTGTTGTTGTTTCTATTCCTTCTCCTCTTTCTCCTCCTCCTCTTCTTCTTCCTCCTCCTCTTCCACTTTTTATTATTATCATCATCATCATCATTATCACTTTGAGAGTAAATTATTAGTTTCTTTCAAAGGAAATAATATGCTACATGACCCCATAATAGTATTCTTTCTTCTCAGGGACTTTGTTCCATGACTTTTCACAATGTTTTCTTTATCTCTCCCTTTTCAATACTTCTTTCCTATAAGCATTCAAACATGTTGGAGCATCCTCCATATTTTAAAAATATTCATTTAAATTTACTTCTCCCTCTGGCTACTGCTCTATCCCTGTATGTTTCAATGCAAACTCTCTCAAAATAGTTGTCTAAACATGTCATTTCTGCTTGCTTCTTTCCACTTCAACTCATTCCCAGATGGTATCCATACCTACTACTTTACCCACACTGATTCTTCTAAGGTCTTTAACCATTGTCAAGTTTCTATAAGGCCAATATAAGACCATGAGGGCAAAGAGTTTTTGTTTCCTCCTACAGTTTTAGTACCCAGGATATGCCTTGTGTTGCCAAACAGTCTATAAATATTTGTTGAATGAATGGATACAATTTTCTGTCTTTTTCTCATAAGAACTTCTAGCATTATTTCCTATTTTTAAAACAGTCTCTTAACTGGGTCTTTGACTTTTGCCAAACCACATTTGATGTTCTTTTCATGTTATTTTTATTGACAAATAATAATTGCATGCAGTTATGGGTTGCAATGTGGTATACACACACACACACACACACACACACACATAAAGATTAAATCAAGCTTATTAACATATCTACCACCTCAACTACTTATTATTTTGGGAGTAAGAATGTTTAAAATCTAATATTTTAGCAACTTTTGAAATATACAGTGCATTATTACTATGATCATCACTCTCCATGATAAATCACTAAAACTGACCTCTCGTGTCTAAGAGGAACTTTGTACCCTTTGACCAACCTCTCCCCTCTCCCCATACTACCCATGTTCCTAGCCTCTGGTAACTACTGTTCTACTCTCTGTTTTTATGAATTTTACTTTTTTTAGATTCCACGTATAAATGAGATCTTGCAGTGATTGTCTTTCTATACCTGGCTTATTTCACTTAGCATAATGTCCTCCAGATTCATTCATGTTGTTATAAATGATAGTATTTCTTTCCTTATAAAGGCAGACTAGTTTTCCATTGTGTATATATGCCACATTTTCTTTATCCATTGTCCTTTGATGGACACTTAGATTGCTTTGTCTTGGCTATTGCCAATAATGTAGAAATGAATATGGGAGTCAGATTCCTCCTGCCTTTCTGACTGCATCTCAGTCAACTTTGCTGGCTCCAATTCTTAATATAACTGCTACATATTGAGATCCTTAACTGAACTTATCCACTCATTTCTTAGCTTCATTCATATAATATCATAACATGAAACACTATCTATATGCCAAGGAATGCCAATATTTATACGTCCAGATGACTCAGATCCTCAGAGCTCTGGCCCGCATCTACGACAGTCTTCTTGACTTCCCCAGCTGGGTAACATACAGGTATCTCAAATTCAATATGCCTCAAACTGAACTCCTGACCTTTCTTCCATATCTATTTATCTTCTGATTTTCCCTCTCTTGGTTAATTGAATTTTCATTTGAGTTGCTCATGCTAGACACTGAGTAATTATCTTTGATATCTCTCTCTTCTGCATCTTCTCTATATAATCTGCCATGAAGCTGTGTCAATTTTACCTCTAAAATGTTCTTCAGCTTTAAGCCGTCAGCTTTTTCTCATCTTCACAGACGCTGATAAATGATCCAAAGTCTCTCATACCTAAGAAAATGTCATAGTTTTCTTATCAATCAGTTTATTCACACTCTTGCCTCTTTCCAATTAATATTCCATACTGTAATCAGAGTGATGTTTGTTTGTGTTTAAATGCTTTTTCATTTATAACTGAAAACTAGAATAATAGAGCAGAACTTTCTTTTGTACTGTTCAATAAGAATAATTTCATTAAAAAGGTAGAAAACATTTAATTATATGTAACTGCCTAACCAAGATGTTTATTCAAATAACTCATTAGCCAATAAGGCCTAATTATTTACCCCTTTTCACTGCATTAAAATTTTTTTTTCTTCCTTTAATGTTGGGCTTTTTCTCATCATTAATTATAAAGTACACACAATTTCCATGAAATCTAAATTTTCTTCTAGAGGCCACTTAGTAAAATTAATTAAGAGATTTTTATCCTATTAGTAAAATATTCCAATTATACAAATGCATGTTAAATGAAGAGGACTGATTTTATGAGAAAAGCCGGTGGTTCAAATAAGGGAAAGGCAATTTGTAACACTGTTTTATACAATGAGAACAACGTTATTTAATGTATAAAAGCACAATATTAAATATTTCCTGTTTTGTTTTGCTTTTTGGCCATTCTTTTTTCTCCATAAATCTGGATCTCTCTGCTATCATGTTATTTGCTTTGCACTGCAGGATTTTTGAACACATATGTCATATGGCACCCTATAGTTTCAGAGACTATCTAGCTTCTAATCAATCCATCTCCTCCTCTTGTTGGGTGCTCCAGATTGACTTGTAGTTAAGTATGACTAAGTTCTGGCCAGTGCACTATGAGAAGATTCCAGCCCTGGGCCATAAGAACCTCCCTGGCATGAAACTCATGCTCCTCCCAAAGTTGGATACAGTATAGATGAGGATGGAGATCTTGGAAGATACATTGTCCAAGTGGTAGACCTATAAATTGGAAGAAAATCATTCCTGAATTACTATTTGGAGGAGAGTCTTCTGATCAGGCATCACATTTTGTTCTTGATTGAGCAGAGAAACTAATATGTTAAGCCACTGAGATTTTTCCTCTTTATCTGTCAAGAGCATTGTTTTAACTAATGTTAATGCAAAACAATGACAACTAGTTTCACTGGCTTTTTCAATTAATGTTTAGAATACAAGGCAACTTTTATTTTATACAGATAAACATTTTACATATGTAAATGTATATATATGTGTGTATATATATTTTATATATATATATAGAGAGAGAGAGAAAGTGAGAGAGAGACAGACAGAGACAGAGAAACAGTGTATCACTCTGTTGCCTCGGCTAGAGTAGTATAATCTCAGCTCACTGCCACCTGAACCTCCTGGGGTCAAGTGATTCTTCCACCTCAGCCTCCCAGCAAGCT
Source organism: Theropithecus gelada (assembly GCF_003255815.1). Classification (NCBI taxonomy): domain Eukaryota; kingdom Metazoa; phylum Chordata; class Mammalia; order Primates; family Cercopithecidae; genus Theropithecus; species Theropithecus gelada. Next base: position 161,201,733 of record NC_037672.1, on the reverse strand, counting down.
GGGACTTACAGGCTCACACCACCACACACACCTAATTTTTTTTTTTTTTTTTTTTAGAGATGGGATTTCAGCATGTTGCCCAGGCTGTTCTTGAACCCCAGAGCTTAACCAGTTTCCCACAATGCAGCTTTTAAATGCCCATTTCAATATCCAGAGCTCTCACTCATTTTCTTCTCTTGAAATAGCCCTGTCTTTGTCTGACACTACTTGTAAAGAATCTTCTTTTCTCTCTTGCTTGATCATTTATCCACGTTGAGAGGAATGACACTTATTCCTTCTATAGACAAATCCAAGTAAGGAGGCAAAGGTTACTACTTCTTTTTGGGAAATAACTTTAGATAGCATCGGGGAAGACTCAGGAAAATGTCAAACTTCTGCAGTTTGTCTACAAATACTCAGCGTTGGGTTAAACTCACTTTAGATGCTTAGGGCTGTGCATTACATAAAGTTCATACTTCCCAGTTTATAAGGGAGGTAGGGGAGGCAGGAAGAAAGAATCCAGCCCAGAGTGTCAGCAGAGAGGATCTTTTCTAGATGCAATTTAAATTCTGTCACTCTCTTCCATCAAACCCTTCAAATACCTTTCCATTGTACCTGAGTTGCTTTCCACAGTCTTGATATGACCTAGCAGGCCTGGGCCCTTTCCTGCCTCTCCAGTCCCTTCTCAAGCTTCCTTTATTTTGTTCCAGCAACATTGATGAGTTAATCCCTTGAAGATACAGAGCTCTTTGACATCAGGGATTCATACACAATCCCCCTTGCCTAGAAAACTTCTCCCTGAAACCTTTGCCTGGCAGTTCCTATCCTCAAAGCTCTGCTTAAATATCCCTCATTCAGTGAGTTTTTTGTTTTGTTTTGTTTTTTCAACTTTTATTTTAAGTTCAGGGGTACAGGTGCAGGTTTGTTACGTAGGTAAACTTGTGCCACGGGGATCTGTTGTACAGATTATTTCATCACAGGGTTATTAAGCCTAGTATCCATTAGTTATTTTTCGTGATCCTCTCCCTCCTCCCACTCTCCACTCTCCGAAAGGCCTCCGTGTGTGTTGTTCTCCTCTCTGTGACCTTGTGTTCTCATCATTTAACTTCCATACCTGGTCCCAAACCAACTCTAGTGCAACACTGCACACAGTCTTCAGCAGGGGACCCCCGTTCCCCCTATAAGTGCCTTGACTCCGCTGCTGTGGTGAGCACCAGCAGGGAGGCAGGCACCCTTTCATCTGCTAGCTCTAGGCTGCGGCTGCCTCACCTCAGTCCCCCCAGCACAGTAGACTCCAAACCTTCAGTGAGGTTTTATCTATTTCTGACTCAGTCAAAACTGGTTTCTCTTTAATGTTTTCTTAATAAAATATGCTTTACCTTTATTGAAACGATCACAATTTGTATTTATAAATTTATTGCTGTGGTAACTGGTTGAATACTGCCTGTTTTCTTCCCATCTGGATTCATTGCCAGTGCCTGTAACATAGTAGGCCTCCAAGAAATACTTGTCAAATGAATAAATAAATAAACTTAAAATAAAAATTGAAAAACCTATTGAATTTATTGGCCCACAATAGATTAAACATTTCCAAATTGGCAGGGCTGTAACCAGGAGATCATGTTATACAGACATATCAGGAAATAATATTTTTATGCATTGTAAAACACAAAATAATGAAGACTTATCTTTGTATATATTACTACTCTTCACTTCTTAATAATGGCTTCTATTACCCCTTCCTCACTTGCAAAAAAAATCAATGAGGAAAATAACTTTCTATTGTTAAAAGAGTTTATACAATAAATGCTTAGAACATGGCCTACATCCTAGTTAATTCTCAGTCAATATCCCCTGTTACTATTATATCATCATTTTTATTTAGTATTCATGGTAAATTTTATGATCAAATTAATACAATTTTTATTTGGTATTATCATACTTGTTAATGATAATTCAAAACTTGGCTTTTCTCTACTGTTTACAGAGTTTTCTCCTGTTATTGATTTATATTTAGCTTGAACAATTATTAAATAAAAGTATATAGTGACTAATTCCCAATATATATTTGAATATCTTAGAGTTACTTGTATAAAAAAGTTTAGCCTAATCATTAGTAATAAGGAATTGTCAAAGGAATGAGGCCCCAATTCAAAGTCAGGTTTATAGTCTTTGAAAATAAAATATTCTTCCTTTTATACTTGAAACAAAGGTGAATGTAGAGACTGTATTACAGTAAGTCAATGGATAGAATTTTTTTCCTCTTTTACATTTCTAATGCTTAGTTTGATGTCTGATGTAACAAAGCACTTTCAAATTTTAGAAACTGAAGCTTCTTTTAATTTGTGTTTTAATGAACAAGTTTTCTGGAACAACTCTGGCCCATTCAATTAAAAAAAATAGTAAAAAGCTTTAGTTCGGTTTGTGTATTATGAAATATAATTTATTTATTTATTTATTTGTTTGTGACTGAGTTTCACTGTTGTTGCCCAGGCTGGAGTACAATGGCATGATCTTGGCTCACTGCAACCTCTGCCTCCTGGGTTCCAGTGATTCTCCTGCCTCAGCCTCCTGAGTAGCTGAGATTACAGGCAACCGCTGTCGTGCCTGGCTAATTTTTGTATTTTTAGTGGAGACCAAGTTTTGCCATGTTGGCCAGGCTGGTCTCGAACTCCTGACCTCAAGTGATCTGCCCGCCTTAGCCTCCCAAAGTGCTGGGATTGCAAATGTGAGCCACTGCGCCTGGCCAAAATAAGATTTATTATTTTTCATTTTCACTTTTTAACAAAGATAAGTGGAGGATGGGATGTCATGTTACTTTTAGTCTTTAGAAGTAGAAATCTAAGAATACCAAATAGAATAGAATAGATTAATAGAGTGGGTCATTTACAGTTTCAAGTATTTTTTGAATGTAGTTTTTGTTTCATATTATTAAAGCTGAGCCTATTATTAATGGTCATTGTCAATGAAGTTTGAGTTTAATTGTATACTGATCAGAAGATATTACTGTGAAGTATTTCATTCTGAAAAATTTTATCAAATTGTGTAGTTCAGTTAGATTTTCCTTTCTTTGGCTACCTTACAGATTATTTTTCACTATTTTTTATGGTTGTAGAGATATGGTACTCTAGGTTAAATTAAATTCCAGAATAGTTAGAGAGATTTTTTTTTTTTTAAAAGCAGAGAACGTTGGGTAGTAAGAGCAAAGAAATAACAGAAATGTTTCAAATTTCTAGCAAGTATTTCAAAGAAAACAAACGAAAATTATATCTTCATACTATCACTAAATTGATAATCGGCAGATAGGATAGAACCTATGTTGATTACTCATTTAGAACAATTTTGATTATTTTAAATTAAATAGGAAACTTTAAAATCTGTCTTTTTCTTATGCAATCAGTTGAAGACTATGGACATGCCTGTTTCCTGTCAGTTTATTCCCCAGCAAAACTGTTTATAGTAGCGAGTTTGCACTGGAGTTTCCAGAGTTCAAACCCAGGTTCCACAATATGACTCTGGGGAACTTATCCTACAAAAGCCTTATTTTAGCTTTTCAAATACAAGTGTCAATAGTGCCTATACTTTTGTGTTTTATAAACAGTAAATAATCAAGTAAAGTCCTTTGCACAGTTTGAGGACATATTGACTGCTCAGTAAACATAAGCAAGCTCTCATCATTACTTAGTGGCAGAATGTAATCATTATACGTAGATGGTTTTCTTTTCTGTCAATTACTAACAATGCAATTAATTCTTAGGTATCAATCTTTTATATAGGATTAAGAATAAAGTGTTTATATAGAATTAAAATAAGAATAGTAGATTTAAAGTCAGTAAATCAAAGGAATGGATACAGTAAAACACTACATAAAAATTAAGACATTTTCTCAAAGAAAATGTTCACTGCATTTGGATCATTTCAGTTTAAAAATAATTGAATACTATTTTATTTAACTGTTTATACTAAAAGAAATTAGGTTTCTTGATTGTACAGAGACATGAAAATGCTGAAATGGCAAGAGAATTTCATGTTGTAATTGTAAAATTAAATATTTAATGCTCCCATTTAAGTTTACAAGGCCTTGAAGAAATTACCTTCTGATGAAACTGAATAAGGCTGGAAGTGTCACTGAAGAGAAAATTCTCAGTACTTGGCTCTGAATTGTCTTTTGACACCTTCAGCATTACCTTTGACATTCTTTTCACAGCCTCAACCATTACCAGCTTCCTGATGCCTGTCATAGTATGCATTTTCAGGATTCCAGGGTTTCTGAACCAGACAAGCTTCCTGCATATTTCATTAGGCACAAAGTTTTTAACACAAAATGGTTAGCTGTAACTGGGTCATTGCTACTGAGCAAGGAATGACACATTTAATGTCATTTTTCACTGGCAAAATATGTTCTGTACTTACAGTAAAATGTGACTTACACAATGTAAAAAGCTCATATTATTCTCCCTTTGCCTGGCTGTCTCAAAGAGCAAAAGCTAAAGTCGTGATTTTTTTAAAAAATGGATTCTTTTGTGGAGGTACATGTCTAAAATTTGAAGGAAAACATTACTCATCCAAAACAATTTTTGTAAGTGAAAAACAGTTTTTTTGATTTGACTGCTCTTATATGTCAATTTCTAATATTTGTTCTACTTTTAACCATGTTCAAAATGGTGAACTATCAGTTTGCTGTTTTTTAGTTTGATGAGATGATATTAAATCTGAGAATTTTTGACGTTTGATGAGACTTCATGCCACATACTTCAATTTAGCATCTATCAACCAACCATGCTTAGACACGTAAACATAATCAAGCCTGTTTCTCATATATAGTAGGGAAAAAAGAAATCACATCCAAACAATTCTAATAGAGGGACTGGGTACTAGTAGAGTGATGCCCAGAACACTACAATGAAGTCACAGTTTTAGAATTATAAATGTAAATCAGTTGTGTAAATACATATTTTTATTCCTTATCATCGAAGTTAACTTTTCTGTAGATCTGTATTTAAACATGATAGTAGAACAAAACACACTTTACAATTGTAACCCAGTTACTTCCCATTTTTAGTTCAGTCTCAGCTTTTTTGTTTCTTTTATTTTCTTCTTGAGGTTACTTCACAATGATGCCTACTCTCAAGTGAGGGTGTTTTCCCTACACTCCAGATTGAAAGTCAGGCAAATCTCTACTATTTTCAAAGTCCTTCAGTGATGGATATATTATGTGTCAACTTGGCTGGGTCATGGTGCCCATATTTGGTCAAACATTATTCTGGATGTTTCTATGAAGTTGTATTTGTTTTGTTTTTTGGCCCAGGGTAGGGTGGTAAAATTAACATTGAAACAGCCGGACTTTGAGTAAAGCAGATTAACCTCCTTAATGTAGGTGGGCTTCATTCAATCAGTTCAAGACTGCAATCGAACAAAAGACTGTCTTCCATGGAATCGAACAAAAGATTATTCCTACTTCCATGGAGTAAGAACCAACAAGACCAAGAGACAGCCTTTAGACTTGCACTGCAACTCTTTGCTGAGTCTCCAGGCTGCCAGGCAACCCCATTATATTTTGATTTACCAATCCTCCACACTAGAATGAGCCAAATTAGCAAAATAAGTTTCTCCCTCTCTCTGTCTCTCTCTCTTTCTCTCTCTCACACACAGCCACAGACCGCCCCCCATCCCTCTCTCCCCTTCTTTCTCTTTCCTAAATGTCTAATAAAACTGCTCCATTATTATACATCCTTCCTTCCCTGTGGTTAATATAAGCTGTTTGTTTGAGTCTGCCAATGTTTAAAACGCGATTTTTACAATAAAGCTCTAAAAATCCCATAAAACCCCAATGGGTGTCTGATTCTAGGCACTGAAATCCAGGGCTTTCATTACTATTGTCTGTATCAAGGAGAGAGAGGAGGCGAACAACTCCAAAATCAGAAACTCAATATACTCTCTTATTCTCTCTCTCTCCCTCTCTCTCTCTATCTGTGTATGTGTGTGTTTGTGTGTGTGTGTACATTTGTATATGTTTCACCATTTTGGTTTAATGGTGGATGGATATAGGTCAAAAGGAACTAAGAAAATAAACATTACATTGACTACCTCAAAATATTGTTCCACTACAGTTACTATAACTTGAGAAGTAAATTCATGTTTCCAGTATCTTGAAGGATGCTTTTATGTTTTATGAAATGGCATGAGCAAATAGTAGAACTATGACTACCATTGTGTAGATACATCGGAAAGAACTAACAAATTATAAAGCCGCGAGGTGTAATGGAAAAGCATGGACTTTAATCAAGTCAAATTTGACTTAAATCCTGGTTTGAGTACTAGCTATGCCTTGAACAGGTTTCTGAAACAGCCTAAGCTTTGATTTTCTAACATATATAATGGGGATAATAACAAAATCTGCCTGATGAGGATTTTTTTTTGAAAATTAACATTTTACACATTCTAGTCTTTTAAAAATACAAATTATTTTATACCACTCTTCTGCTTTAAGTGTTTTATTTCCTTACCAATATACTCCATAACTTCTTCCTGCCTCTGCAACCATATTTCACACCACTTTTGCCGCTTACACTCTAAGATACAGTCATATGGAACATTTTATAGTTCATAATATCTACTGCATTCTCTCACTTTTGGGTTTTGGTGTAGATTATGTCCTCTGACTGGAACTCTCCCTCCACCATCTCCTTAGCTTAGACAATGCCTCTTCATCCTTCAAATTATCCAAATGTAACGACGTTTTCTTGGGCAGGCTTTCCTGATCTCCAAATCAAGGTCAACTCCCTAAGCTCCTTGGCTCCCATACTGAAACAACTTCTTATGTAATTCTCATAAACAATAGCATATTTTTTTGCATGTTTTTCTTCCCTATAAATTGCAAATTCCAGCAGAGCTGCTATATTTTCATTTCTTCCTGAGTGTTTTCCCACAAATTCTATAGCCTGTGAAAAGATTGTTTTAGGGAAATATTATTTTTTAATATACCATATTTAGTCAATGTAGGATATATGACTAGTACCTGCTGAAAACCATCTCGTGATCCTTGTGTAAGAACTAATTAACACTAGACATATTATTTTCCTTGCTCACTAAAAATATAAATGTCTCAGAAAGTAGAAAATTATTCCTCTCTAAATAAACATACATGCCATTCAAATTTTATTCCTCTACCATTTGCCATATCTGAACCTAGTTAGATACTTTGGTTTTAGTTATAATCTGATAGAACAGATACAACCAAGATCACATTGTGAGTCAGAAGTGGAAAATTAATAATTCATTATGATACCAATAAAAGATAGATTCAGCTTTTTACAGGATTTTTTTTTTTTTTTGGCATTTTATTCTTTCATTTGAGGGGAACTCTCACCAAATATGTCTTTCATGGTTCACTGTGTTATTTACTATCTGTGATGCATATTCTCAGGTTACTTTAAACCTAATCTATAGATTCAAAGATATCCTGTGTCAGGTCTCTAAAAGTAAAAAGAAAAATGGGTACTTGTGAAGGCTGATTCACAATTAGTAGTGTAGACAGGAGTGCCTTGTGTATTCACAAATTATCAACCAGAGAATCAGATAAGATTTCCTTTAGTCACACACACCTACCTTCTTACTAGGAAGATCTACCTACTTGAAAAATTGTTCTGCTTGACCCAAGTTACTTATCAATCCCTTTATTATAATATTTGTAAGTATTGGGGCTCGAGAACCGAGCGGAGCTGGTTGAGACTTCAAAGCCCTAAAACGTGTGACCATGGGTTCGGGGTTTATGGATTGAATTCCGCCGGCGCAGGAGCCTCTGCAGAGAGCGAGCTCGAGACATTGGAGATAGGCAGAAGGATTCATTTAGCGCTGCGCAACAGGGCGCCCTCTGATGTGAAATAACTTGTCCTGGACAGCAGTTGGTCGAATGAAGGCAAACTCGAAGGCCTCACAGATGACTTCGAAGAACTGGAATTCTTAAGTACAATCAACGTAGGCCTCGCCTCAATCTCAAACTTACCAAAGTTAAACTAACTTAAGAAGCTTGAACTAAGAGTCTCGGGGGGCCTGGAAGTATTGGCAGAAAAGTGTCCAAACCTCACATATCTAAATTTAAGTGGCAACAAAATTAAAGACCTCAGCACAATAAAGCCACTGAAAAAGTTAGAAAACCTCAAGAGCTTAGACCTTTTCAATTGCGAGGTAACCAACCTGAACGATTCCCGAGAAAACGTGTTCAAGCTCCTCTCACAACTCACATATCTCGACGGCTATGACCGGGACGACAAAGAGGCCCCTGACTCGGATGCTGAGGGCTACGTGGAAGGCCTGGATGTGAGGAGGAAGAGGAGGATGAGGAGCAGTATGATGAAGATGCTCAGGTAGTGGAAGATGAGGAGGACAAGGATGAGGAGGAGGAAGGTGAAGAGGAGGACGTGAGTGGAGAGGAGGAGGAGGATGAAGAAGGTTATAACGATGGAGAGAGAGATGAGGAGGAAGATGAAGAAGAGTTTGGTGAAGAAGAAAGGGGTCAGAAGCGAAAACGAGAACCTGAAGATGAGGGAGAAGATGATAACTAAGTAGAATAACCTATTCTGAAAAATTCCTATTGTGATTTGCCTGTTTTTACTCATATCCCCTCCCCCCCATCCAATCCTGTGCCCTGAAACTTATTTTTTTCTGATTGTAACGTTGCTGTGGGAACAAGAGGGGAAAAGTGTACTGGGGGTTGTGAGGAGAGGAAGGGCAGGAGGGGGTGGACTAAAATACTGTTTTTACTGCCAAAAAAATAACAATATTTGTAAATATTAACTGGGATACTAGCTTTGTAGAATGATTTCTATTAATTATTCTCTCTTTTTTTTTTTAACACATTCTCTTAAGTATAGTCCTTTCAGTCCAAGGAAAAGACACTGCAATCCACTTATTAATGCTTGCTACTATGTTCAAGTAAAATAAGCTCCATGATTAAAAGAAAGAGGGGAAAGAAAATATTTACAACGAAAATGTTGCTAAAAATTTAAAACAGATTACAGTAAATGTATTGTTAAAGCAAATTCTGTTTTTTAAATTTATTACTAAGAAAATAATTTGTTGTAAAGCAAATTTTTGGAAAAATAATAATGCACTTTATACTTGATTTTATATATTAAACAATGATGTATAAGCTTCAAATATCTCAGAACTTTATTTTAATAGCATGTTGCAAATTATTTAAATCATGCAAAATCATTGCAAATAAATAATAAAGCATACCTCGGGACATTATGAATGTAGTTACTTTGGTAAAACAGTTTGAAAAATATATATTGTACCTTAGAGACTGTGAATCTATAAATTTTTTATTTAAAAGCTGAGTAAAAATGCATTGAGACAAATAACTATCATTGTACATTGAAAGATACAACCAGCGATAATTCAAATAACTGGAATGAAACTAATAGTAACATAATTAAAAACTAATAAAGAGCAGTGATTAAATGCTATCATCAATAATACCTTTATCAGTCAAGGCATTCATGAATATAATGATTGCTAGAAAACTGCAGCATTTCAAGTATATTTATGTTGAATTTTTAGCATTAATTGTGGTCTTTGTTTTTAGTATAGATTTGGAGACCTCAATACATTATAGTAATAAAGTAGTTATTAGTATCACTTTTTTAGTTCTAATAACTTTCTTAACTAATACCATGTATAAAAATAAAAGCATATAGAATTTCAGTAAAGACAAAAAATGATTTATAATTTTAGATTAATTCAAAACCCAGTAAGAGTAAACTCTAAGGTGTCCAACAAGCTAGGGACCATATATGAAGTGTCAATGGCTTACCTTTGTAGAACTTTATTGCTGGTCTGTATGATCTTCCTGGTCTGTTTTAGTTAGAAATTCCCTTATTTTATAGATCATGAAAGTGAGACTATCAGGGTTTCAATTCTAGGTCCCAAGCACAATCCAGGGAGTCACAGAGCTAGAATGAGGGCACAGACAGTAATCCAGGGTGCCTTCTTTATTTATTTATTTATTTTATTTTATTATTATTATTTTTTATTGTTATACTTTATGTTCTAGGGTACATGTGCACAACGTGCAGGTCCCTTCTAATGTACAACATGAGAATAACTTTCTATTTTCATTTGTCTGAGAAATTGTTGGTATAAAAAGATTCTAGAGAATTTGAGGTATATATCTTACTTAGTTTGATTATATTTTACCCAATAGCTTTGTTTAAAATATTTATAATATCCTAATATCACACTTCCCATTAACGTAAGAAATAAATTTTCTCTTTTTAATCCTTTTTTATAGTACCATAGAATTCTGAGATCTTACATGTAAAATTGCATTTGGAAAAATATTCTCCTTTTGTTTATTTGGTAAACATATGAATGCTGGTTACAAGAAAAAAAAATTTCTAGGTCTTTTAGAGGGAATACGAAGATTTGGTAAAGAATAAATCATGTCCTCAAAGAACTTAGAGCTAATGAGTGACTATAAAATAAAAATAAAAGACATGGATGATGCTGGAAACCATCATTCTCAGCAGACCAACACAAGGACAGAAAACCAAACACATCACATGTGCTCACTCATAAGTAGGAGTTGAAACATGAGAACACATGGACACAGGGAGGGGAACATCACACACTTGGGCCTGTTGGGGGATAGGGGACTAGGAGAAGCTTAGCATTAGTAGAAATACCTAATGTAGATGACGGGTTGATGGGTGCAGCAAACCTCCATGGCACATGTATACCTATGTAACAAACCTGCACTTTCTGTACATGTACCCCAGAACTTAAAGTATAATAAAAATAATAATAATTTTACTTTTCATACTAAGTGAAGTTTTCAGGTGTCTATAATGATGTGTTAGACGTTAGCATAACACAATTAATTTTAGAATTTCTGAAATATTAAATTTTTGAATGTTATTATTTGATATCAAATAGTTAACACCATGCTTTTCTCGCTTTTGAAAATCCATTAAATGCATCATAGAACTTGACCTTAACATTTTGGTATTAGTCAGTGCTATCCTGCTAAATTTTATTGTAAAATGACAGCATACAATTAAGAGATGCAGGCTGTGAGTGTGAAAAGTTAATTAACTGCAAGATTTTGACAGACACCAGGTAATTAAACACTAAAATGAAAATAGTGTTTTGAAAAAAAATTAATTATGTTTTATTTTATATTACGATGGTAAGAAATGTGAAATGGGATGTTTTCCATTAGCTGGATTTGTTCGTCCATCATGATTGTTCTCGCATTATGCTCCCAGTGAAGTCATCGTGCCTTTCCCACCTGCCGTGCCCTTAATCTGTTTCTTAAAGTAATTTTAGAAATTAGAATACTGCTGTGGCATTAAAGTTTAATACTTTGTTGGCACTATAGGCAGAAAAAGCTAAAAGAAAAAAATCCACACAATTAAAATTAAAATTATGTTTCTTACCTTTCTCTCTTTTCACAGAAAAAGAAATGGAGCTTGTGTGTAATGTAGTCATGAGGACAAAATTTTAATTTATGATTCACTATAATGCAGTGGGAGTATTATACCTTATTGTGTCTCTACCTCAGTTTCCTGATATTCTTATGTGGTGATGATTCTGGTCGACATTACCCACTTTTGAGAGAGATAGCTCATTTTTGCTAATCTTGAACCATAGTCATCAAGACCTTTAAAATGAGTTTTAGACTAGAATGTGCTAAAAGCCCTAGAACATTAAAGCCACTTACTAATAACTTCTAACCACAGAAACGAAACTTCTTAGGGTAAGTTAACAAAAGCCAATTGCTTCTTATGGAGACACCTTGTTTACTACAAGAGTCTTTGGAAATTATGTGACAAACATTGGACTACTGGTCTGAAATTTATAGATCTTTGCAGCATTCTAGTTGACAGATGCAGGGTGATTTTGGACAGCATTTGTTCATTTACCCATTCATTTTTTAAATGTTTCTTATGTCATAATAATTATTCTAGCACCGAAGATGAAATAATGAGCAGACTAGGAAACTGCCCTCATAGAACATCCACTGGATTGTCAATGCCCGGGCAGCCAGCAGCCACATTGACATGTGAAGTGTATTCCACTTACTCAATTGAACAAATCCAAGTGAAGGAGTCACTGTTACTGAAGATCCTCATTATTCCAGAAGAAGCTCTTTCATGTTCTGTGTCATGAAGCCAATACATAAAACCAAAAGTGAGAGTTCAGCAGTGCAGGCTTTAGTCCAATGGCTTCGGAATTGGAGAAGTGGGAGCATAGCTCGCAAATCAACTTCATGGCTCCTGAGAACTGGGAATTTACAGATATAGGGTATCCTTAATGAAGGTGTGGGGCATTAAGAACAAGCAGAAGAATAGTCATGCTTTTTCTTGGAAGGGGACAGAGATTTGCTTGAAATCAAGGCCAGCCCTCTTTTTTGACCTTTTTTGGCGTCTTCCAAAAGAGGTGATTAACAGTGATTGTCAAGTGTCATGGCACCAGTGGGAGTGTCATTTAGTGTGAAAATTGGATAATAATGAAGCTAGAGTCCTTCAGAGGTCAAATAAGCTGCCTAAGAGATAGCCTCTGACCACAGACATCCTGTCTCCTAAAAATAAGCAGAGTTAGAGCTGAGTAAGAATTTAGCTATGTCACACAGGCGTAGGTATTTGGCAACAAGAGCCAGGTAGGGATACAGATAAGTCACATAGGCACTGCAGTGGGTAACAGTATCCTCCCTCTAACTAGTCTCAGAAACTCAAATTGTGCCTAGAACTTTTCATAAGGAATGTTCTTCCAAAAAGTGCCTAGTAGAAGACAAAGGTCATTGGCATAGCAGCTACAAGTTCCCAGTACAGTGTTCTGAGTAATTTCTTAAGGGGAAGAGGACTTTCTGGCATGCCTAACTTGAATGTACCGCTAAAAATTTTATAAATGTTTCATACTTTCAAATTTTATGATTTATTGTTTTATTATCTTGTTTAGGGGGAAGGAATCCAGCAGAAGTAGCCCCAGGTGCTTCAAGAGTGACTGAAGTGTTTTTAATTCCTTCTTGTAATTTCCAGTATTATAACTTGTAACTTTCCACTTGAAACATTTGGACAAGTAGAACCCACTTTATTCTACACTGTCCAAAAAGTCGCAGTTAATACTTGTTGAATGATGGAAACAAGAAAGTCAAAGATAGCTAACTTTTTACTTTGCTAGTATTGGCTACCTGAATGATTGACTCTCTAATGAGGGCTCATGATGGAAGACTTTGCATCGTAATATTTACTTTGAAGCTGAACATAATTAATCATTCAGTTTGTGGTTTTAAAAGCTAAATTCTCCTAAACTTATATAAGTAAACAGTAAATCCTAAGGTAAAAATAAAGCAAGGATGTATGAATTTAAAAGAATATTGTTTTAAAATATAGTCCACAAATTCCTGGTTACAGACATTATGAACTTTTAGAGTAAAATATGAATAAATATAATCCTATACTTAGCAATTTACAAATTAAGATAATCTTTATAGAAATTCTGTTCTGTTTTTAGTAATGACTATGCTCTTACTTGTTAGGAATGTACTGCAATGTCAGTTTTCTCCCTAATATTTACTTTAGAGGTATAATTGTTCTTGAGATTTTTCTTGTCATTGGTTTATGTAGGCTTATCAAATTTTTAGTTGTCATATTTTACCATTGGTTGTGTTCTATTACTAGTTTCTCCAAATAAACTAATTACCTAAAAGCAATTCCTGAGTCATAATTACAATGATAAGAATAGAAACACAATGTTACAACACATAGGATATAGTAAATATTTATCATGAATAGAATTTGAGTAAAAATATAGGATGTGAATATGTATCTGTCAGCAAGTGTTATTGTAGAGATTTCAAAGAAATCCATTTAAAAATGGGGCAAATAAGAAATATGACTCTCAGAAAACTAGACTATATTGGATTCCAACAATCCATTTGCCTCTAGTTTTTAACATATTACTTATAAAACTTCCAAATTGTGATTTTTCAGAATAAGTGCAAAATTACATTTCCCTGTACAAACTTGATTAACTCTACAATTGTTTGTGGAGAAGGCACACAACTTTAGGGTCATCATTCAAAATTGCATTTCTCAAAGCAAAAAGAAGAATAAATAATACTATTTCCAAAAATTTTGTAGAAATAACTGCAGAGATAATTACAAATATTATACCCAGAGAGAAAACAAAATGAGTTATTGGCAACATTTCTTTGTTAAATAACAATGCGTGATGACACACTAAATTAATGACATATTCTGTAAAAGTAATTACTTTCTAATATATATTCTAACAGATACTTTATTTTATAGCTGTATTAATTAATGTGCAGAGTATGAATTTGCTCTTTGCATTTGTGCAAACACAGCATGAGGGAGGTATGCAATGGTGATTCAACTTCAGCTATATGAGGATTAAGAAAGAACAAATTTACTTTAATTAAAAGGACTTTGCATTGACTTTCAATCCATAGTCTGAGTATTGTTTACATTGCATATTGAAGAAAATGATGAAAGTTATGATTATGATCCAATCACTATCAGACAATGACATTCTTTTCAGTATGCAAAGAGATTTACAGAGTTCTGTTTATCTATCCTGAGGTCAGCTGACCATTTAGGGAATGACAATTTCCTGAGTGTTTGAAATGAAACAAACAAACAACAATAACAACAAAGAAACAACAATAAAAACAATTGCTTCTTGATACTAAAAACACAAAAAGGAGTACCATGATTTCAAGGGACATGCCCAAGTGGCTAGCTCGGTAATGTGTCCTCTGTCCTAAAAAGTCTGAAACTATTGCTTCAAGGCTGAAGGAGAAAAACTTCCTATCATGCAAATATAACAGAATTTCATATGAAGATTAAACTCAACAGTCAAAAGTTGGACATTCTCGGATACTCTTTCTAAAAATTTTTCCTTTGAGAAAGTATTTTTAGACCAGTGTAAAAGACTAAAATTTATTGGTGTCACTTAGGGCAGAAGAAACTTCCTACACCAGATGCACATGGCCTAATCGTTAAATAGAAAATTTTGAGGTGAACACATGCCATAATCTAGGTTTTTTACCCGCTTTTTAAGATGGCCAATTCTTCTGCCCCCAACCCAAAGACATGTGAGCAACTGCTAATGAAAAGCCGTAAACAGCCACTTGGGCTATAGCATTTTCAACTCCACTCTAAGGTGACGATTCCAATTACATTTTAGACTTAACTTCTCTCAATTTTTTTCTAAGGAAAGTTCCTGAGTCCAGTATTTACAATATTACAGCACTAGCAGATCTGTGTCTACAACTCATCTTTTTCTTCTGTATCCTCTTTGCCACTGGGGGAGGGCCTGCACTTCCATAGAGTTTGCTGATAATTGGCTGAATAATTTCTTCCAGATCCTTCTTCTTAGCTTTGAAGCCTTCAATGTCAGCAGCTTGATGGCTTTCCAGCCATTCAGTCTTTTCTTCTACAGCTTTTTCCATGGTCTCCTTATCTTCAAAGGAAGGTTTACCTCCCAGCTTTTCTATCTCTTCAATCTGATTCTTTACAGAATAGGCATAGCTTTCCAACTCATTTCTAGTATCAATGCACTCCTTAAACTTTTTGTCTTCCTCAGCAAACTTCTCAGCATCATTAACCATCCTTTTGATTTCTTCAGGTGTCAGGGGATTCTGGTCATTGGTAATTGTGATCTTATTTTTGTTCCCTATACCCTTGTCTTCAGCTGTGACTCAAAGAATACCATTCACATCTATCTCAAAGGTAACTTCAATCTGTGGGACCCTATGAGGAGCAGGAGGAATTCCAGTCAGATCAAACGTACCCAGAAGATGATTGTCTTTTATCAGGGGTCATTCACCTTCACAGACATTGATTGTAATGGTTGATTATCAGAAACTGTAGAAAAGATCTGAGACTTCTTGGTAGACACCACTGTGTTCCTTGGAATCAGTTTGGTCATGACACCTCCCACAGTTTCAATACCAAGTGTAAGGGGACATACATCAAGCAGCACCATGTTACCTGTATCTTGATCACCAGCGAGCACACCAGCCTGGACAGCAGCACAATGCACTGCAGCTTCATCTGGGTTTATGCCACTGGATGGTTCCTTGCTATTGAAGAACTCTTTAACCAGTTGCTGAATCTTGGGAATTCAAGTAGAGCCACCAAGAAGAACGAGTTCATCAACATCAGACTTCTTCAAATCAGAATCTTCCAACACTTTCTGGATGGGCTTCATAGTAGATTGGAACAGATCCATGTTTAGCTCTTCAAATTTGGCTGGAGTCAGGGTCTCAGAAAAGTCTTCTCCTTCACAGAAGGAGTCAATTTCAATTCTTGCTTGATGTTGAGAAGACAGGGCCTGTCCGGCCTTTTCTACCTCTCTCTGGAGTTTCTGCACAGCTCTGTTGTCTTTCCTGACATCTTTGCCAGCGTTCTTTGTGCACAGCTTGATGAAGTGTTCCATGACACACTGGTCAAAGTCTTCTCCACCCAGATGAGTATCTCCATTAGTGGCCATGACTTTGAAGACGCTATTATCAATGGTGAGAAGAGACACATTGAAGGTTCTGCCACCCAGGTGGAACACCAGGATGCCTTCTCCCCCTCCCTCTTATCCAGGCCATAAGCAATAGCAGCTGCCATAGGCTCATTGATGATCCTCATAATGTTTAGCTCAGCAATAGTTCCAATGTCTTTAGTTGCTTGGCGTTGGGCATCATTGAAATAGGCTGGTATGGTAACAACTGCATGGGTAACCTTCTTTCTCAAATAAGCCTCAGCGGTTCATTTCATTTTAGTGAGAACCATGGCAGAAATTTCTTCAGGAGCAAATGTCTTTGTTTGCCCACCTCCAACATCAACTCAAATGTATGGTTTAGTTTTCTTTTCGACTACCTTGAACGGCAAGAACTTGATGTCCTGCTGCACAGACAGGTCGTTCCAGGTGCGGCCGATGAGCCGCTTGGCGTCAAAGACCGTGTTCTCGGGGTTGGAGGTGAGCTGGTTCTTGGCGGCATCGCCGATCAGATGCTCCCCTTCAAGAGTGAAGGCCACATAGGACGGCGTGTTGCGGTTGCTCTGATTGTTGGCGATGATCTCCACGCGCAGATGCAGGACTAGGTGGTCCCCAGATTGACGCAGACCAACGTGCCCACGTCCCCCTTCTTGTCCTTCTCCTCAAACGTGCCGCACCAAGCAGCAGCAGCAACGCGGCCACCAGGGAGAGCTTCGTCTTGCCAACCAGTTAGGCAGCAGCAGGCAGGGCGTTGCAGGCAATGCAGCCACGGGCCGCAGCACAGGAGTGCAGTGTGGTTACCCACCTCTCACATTTGCGAAACACCCCAATCGGTCTTCTGTCTGTGCTATCTTGGCCAGGGTTGAGAAAGTATTTTTGTATATGTACTTGATCGTGTGTAAAAACCACAACCAAATGTGGCAAAAGCAGAGAGAAATAATTTCCTGGGACTGTAGGCAGTCAAAAGTCAGACTTGGATTCTCTGTGTTGCCCTCAGCTTTCAAGTTTTAACTGTGCCCTGCTCACTGACTTGGCATTTGAACGAGTGCTAGAAATGGCCCTTAATGGAAAATTATAAGAAAACACTCAGAATTTCTGAGCCCATGTTCAATCTGAGTATTCCGAAGGGCTTCACAGTGTTAGAAATAATTGCCATTTACAATAATTTATAGGTTTACTAGATTTTCTAAATTGAGATATAAAGAGTCAAAAAAGATGGGGAAAATAACATACAAAACAAGCTATCTGCCATCAAGGCTGAATAGACCTATGTTGGTGAAAATAGTTATAAATAATATAATTCCTATCATTGCATGAAACAATTGTGACTAGTCACTTTTAAAGGCTATACTTTATTTTTATTACTAAAAACATTGTATTGATTTCTCTTCATTTACCTACAACTGGGGTCCCTGTTGTCAAGTGCTCAAGCTGATCCTAAGCAGCAGCAAATATTGCAGGTGCAGGTGGTCCTTGCCAAGCTTCCATTGGTTGAGCCAGTGAGGAGACAACACACCCGAATGATGTAGCTGTTTATTACTCACAGCACAGCAGACAGCATGAGCTTCAAGTTCACGTCAAATCCCCATCCTCCCGGGTCCTATGGGGGCGATGTGGAGGAAGCCTGGGTAGACACTATACACATGGTGGGTCTGTGCCACAACTGAGGAGTCTTCGAAATCCCGACTTATAAGGGGACTTCAAGCAAACCTGCTCATCCTCCACTTTAGAGAGAGACATTATTCATATTTTATTGGTCGGGAAACCAATCTGCCCTCTGATTCAGAGGGAGACACTTTCTCTTTTTTTTTTTTTTTTTTTAAATTTATTTATTATTATTATACTGTAAGTTGTAGGGTACATGTGCATAACGTGCAGGTTTGTTACATATGTATACTTGTGCCTTGTTGGTGTGCTGCACCCATCAACTCGTCATTTACATCAGGTATAACTCCCAATGCAATCCCTCCCCCCGCCCCCCTCCCCATGATAGGCCCCGGTGTGTGATGTTCCCCTTCCCGAGTCCAAGTGATCTCATTGTTCAGTTCCCACCTATGAGTGAGAACATGCGGTGTTTGGTTTTCTGTTCTTGTGATAGTTTGCTAAGAATGATGGATTCCAGCTGCATCCATGTCCCTACAAAGGACACAAACTCATCCTTTTTTATGGCTGCATAGTATTCCATGGTGTATATATGCCACATTTTCTTAATCCAATCTGTCACTGATGGACATTTGGGTTGATTCCAAGTCTTTGCTATTGTGAATAGTGCTGCAATAAACATACGTGTGCATGAGGAGACACTTTCTCTATCACCCTGAAACATCTCCAGGAGAGGAGGGAGACCTAGTTTTATGACCCTGGTGCATAAGCAAATCTGCTCCCTGCCCCCACAGCAGCTTTGTAGATTTCCATGAACAAAGCTGTCAAAGTTTTTTACTTAGAGGATGGGCAGAAATATCAAATCCTTGGAGACTATCTCCCCAACACACAAGTGTACCCAGTGCCCATAAATGGCTTTGAGGGTTGAGCAAGATCAGAAGATTATGTGCATTTCATGCAAAAAAAAAAAAAAAGATTGCTTCAGCCATAGTTGAAGGCAATTGATACCATCTCAAGTCATATTGTTGTTAATAATAATAATACTTACCAATAATTGATTCACAAACATGGAAACTACTTTCGACACCTTAGACATCCTTGCTCTAGCCTAGAGCCTTTGGATACATTCCTCTCTAGTTCTGGGATTTAGTCACACACCTTCAAGGCTCTGTCCACAGGTAGCATACTTAAGAATAGCCCTTATATTATAAAGAACCTGATAATATTTAGCTAATTAAATGGTAGGAGATAAGAATAAGAACTCTTCAGGGGTCTTTAATTTAGCTCAAAACTTAAAGAGTTCTCAAATAGCGCAACATTGCCCTGAGGCATTTATTCATGTGAGCTTCTGTCACTAAGAAAGTAAAGAAAGACAGATCTGAGCAAATCTGAATTTTTAACTGAGAGTGGAAGAGCTTTTCCTCTTCACCTCAGATCATACCGTTTCTGCTTTTAAGAATGGAACAGTAGGGTCAGATAACACAAAAGACACCCTTCCAAATAGAAGCCAAAAAGATTGCACTGGCTCATAGAGGGCATCGCTGCTTGAATAAAAGTCAGTAGTAGGAAGTTAGAAGTGAGCAGTGTATTGGTTCTCAATTTTTTTACAAAATAGAATCACGTAGAGCGTGGCTAAATGATATCAATTCTTTGAGGATGACAGGTTTTTTAAAAAGGAGAGCCATACACCAAAGTAATGATTAATTGAAGCAATTTTTCTACCTTCAAGGAGATCCTGAATTTAACACATTATTCACATTGGTGACTATAGGGCTTCAGAATTACTGCATTTTCAAAGATTATTAAAACCAGAAATTGGCTGGGCACAGTGGCTTACGCCTGTAATCCCAGCACTTTGGGAGGCTGAGGCTGGCAGATCACCTGAGGTCAGGAGTTGGAGACCAGCCTGGCCAACATGGCAAAACCCCGTCTCTACTAAAAATACAAAAATTAGCTGGTTGTGGTGGCAGGTGCCTGTAGTCTCAGCTACTCTGAACGCTGAGGCAGGAAAATCACTTGAACCTGGAGGCAGCGGTTGCAGTGAGTCAAGATCACACCACTGCACTCCAGCCTAGGAAACAAAGAGCAAGACTCCATCTCAAAACAAAACAAACCAGAAATCGGCATTTGTCTTATTAAACCCTCAATACAATAATAGACTCTTGCAAAGAACTTTAAATATTGGCTTGAAATGTGTGTGTGTGTGTGTGTGTGTGTGTGTGTGTGTGTGTGACAGGTTTTAATATCTTCTACAATTTAGAAGGAATTTTAGTGTTTATTTTTTTCTGAAAATAAGTAATTTATTTTGTATAGATCATATAGGTATCTTCTTATCTCAATGAGGAAAAAAAAGTCTTTCTTTTAAACGCTCCAGAGTTTGCAGCAAATATTTTAGTTAATAGCTCTTCCTTTAGATCAACTGAGCCTCAGATGTCATGAAAACAAACATGAAGTTTAATCATAGAAATATATTGCTCTTCAACAATCCTTATGTCTGTAAGTACTTAATGTTGTCTGGCAGTATATATTATCCTATAATAAAATCTGTTTTGCTAGTGTATGGTAACATATCAGATAAAACTTACCGGACGTGTACAGGACCCAAGATTGGTTAAGTGTGGAAAGGAATTTTCCTAATGAAGTTATTGGAAATAGTGATGGCAATATTTTTGTCTTTTAAATAAAAGCTAAATTCAATCAAATATAACCATTCACTCAGATGCCTTATGTGTGCTATAATGTTTATCTGAAAATGTTAGTATTAGAGTCTTAACTAAAACTAATGTAGTATGCTAGCGCAACATACAGCAAATACAGAAATAACCATCAGAGTTGAGGTTTACTGATATTTTTGCCCATTCCCAACACCCATCCTGGGCATCAAAATGTAATTCTTCAAGAGTTCTGTGAGGAAAATAAAATGGATTTGTCTAGAATGACCTACTTTATATCATTAATGCACATTTTTAAAATTTTGTTTTGCTTTTTAAATCCTTATGTCTCGTTAAAATTGTGATTAAATATAAACAATATGAAATTTACCATCTTAATCATTTTTCATAGTTCAGTGACATTAAGTACATTCACTTAGTTGTGCCACTAGCACTACCAGCCATCCAAAGAACTCTTTTCATTTTGCTGTACCAATATTTTTAGACAACATACTCTATGTAGGTGTGGGTATTAGTATCTATTTATAATCACTAAGAATCTTGGAATTACATTTAGGCATTATGGCTAACAGACTACACGGACAGGTCTGATGAGGCTTGGGCCTTTCCTGCGTATCTCAAATGGTCAGGTTAACATTGGGAGTTGATCATTACTTTAGGGGTCATACCACCAAGGGATTTCATGTTTGATTATGTTATTGTTTAAGTATATCATTCTGTATGAGTCTTTATCAACTAATTTCTATGGAGGTTTGTTTTCTACCAATAGGCTAGGCAAACTTCTTGCTACTATTTAACTGGTGTAACCCTTTCTATTTCAGGCACAATCCATGTCCATCAGTGCAGAGTGTATCCTTTTGTGTTTTGTGTGTGAAACAATGGACATGTAATTCTTTTGGTAGAAATAATTACTTTCTCTTCAATGTGGAAGCTAAAAGTGGATAACTATTCACCAAATAGGTGATATGGAAAGGTTGAAAAGAGGTATGTGGCAAAAGCATATCTATAATATTTGAGGGAGGTACTGTTTTGTCAGTTTATTTCAAATCAAATACTGTAAATTTGTACCTATAATCAATGGGGTGAGTGAAGGGATAGAAACTGTAAATGGAAAACTGAAGACTTATATAGGGAAAAAGTTGTAAAATCTCATATTGCGGTGTTGAGCAAACCAGCTTTACACTTTATGAGTTTCTGCCACTGTTGTATTGAGAACACCTATATCTGAACCTCGGGGTTTTTAAAAAATTTCCTGTGATTTCCCATTATTGCCTCCCTCCCGCCAAGGAATTATATATTTCATACTCCAATGAAGATTCTAATCCAAGAGGCTGGCATGTTCTAAAGGGAAACCTCTTCCTGGAGCACTTTCATTCTTCTTGCCTCTTTCCTCTGCTTCCTCCTTCAGTGGACTAAGGGCCAGTAATTTTCTTTCCTACCTCTTCCTAAATGTCACTTTCCTATGATGATGTTTTTCTTTTCGTCTCTCCTAGACTTGATTAAATGTCCCTGTTATATGCTCCCATAAAATCCTGACCTTTTTGTCTCATGAATTCCATTGCACTTTATTTGAATCAGGGTTATGGTTGGCTTCTTCCTCTGCTGTATTTTACATTCCATGATGGTGGTTACCTGCTTATCTCGTCAATGCTGCATCACCCAGCACTATGCGTGGTATCTGGTATTAGCCTGGAATAATTTTGGCTCCAAAAGTTAAAAATGTATGTTTAAACAAAGCAATAAAACTTCTGGAAGAAAACGTAGGATATTTACTTATAACCACAGAGTGAGAAGGCTTTTCTGGCATTCAAGATTAAGAAAATTGAAAGAAAAGATTGATGCTTTTGACCACATAAAAATTAGAAGCTTTTACATAGCAAGAGATCTCACGAAGTCAAAAGGCAAATGACAAAATGGGGAAAAGATTTTCTACTCTTATCACAAACTAAAGATTATAAAGAAATAGACCAAATACTCAGTGGATCAAAAGTAAAGATTTGAACAGATAATTCTCAAATAGCATTTTTGATGCATTACCTTGGGAAAGTTAAAAGATCAATTATACATTCATTTGACAATAATCAGTGTGACTGTGTAGAGTGAATTGAATTGGATTGGGTAGGTGGGAATAGAGACTTGAGGTGAGTTTTTAATGTACATTGCTTTTTAACATTTTACTTTTTGAATCCTGAAGTCATATAACCTGTTAAAATTTAGTGATCAAACAATTGGAGAATGGAAAAAGTTAACGGTTGTAAAAATATAAAATACGAGGCAAGTATAAGAACTAGAACTTTTAAATATTAGGCTGAGGGAAGTTAAGGCTAAATTGGTAATAGTCTTTAAGCTTAAATGCTTCAGCTTAAAAATAAGGGATTCACACTTTGATCTCTTGGTCACTTCACATTCTGAGACTCCATCATTTGACATGAATGGTTTTTTTAAAATAAGAAGTCTTATGTCTAGATATTTTCTATCTCCATTAAGAATAGCACAAAAATGTGAACTTAAATTTTCAGAGGAAAAATATGAGGTTGGAAAACTATAAAGAATATCAAATTACTAATTTCTAATAACAGGAGTCTTCACTTGCATATATTGAGCATCGCTATGTAGCTGACTTTGGGAGCCTCTTTGTTTAATTTATAATTATTTATTTAATTTAAAATATACAATTGTAAAATATGTGTAACAGTATTTTAACTGTTTTTTCTTGCACATACATCAGATGCTTTTATAAATGTACATGTAAACACTAAAAATGTGTATATATTATATGTTATCGATACATGTATAGAAGGAAGGAAGGAAGGAAGGAAGGAAGGAAGGAGAGAGATGATATTCTTTGAAACAAATGAACGTATATTTCTCTGCAAGTTGATTTTTTCACTTACTAATATGCCTTGCTTTCTCTGATACCTATATACCTAACTTAGAAAACACATTCTGTACAACTCTTGCTTTTTAACCTTAACAAGGTCAGTTTTATTTTTGAAAATATTTTATAGAAATATTTAAAAATTGCTATATATTTATTAGTCAAGTTTAGTGATTATATATTTAAATATTTTCTAAATTATTCTATCTTTATTCACTGTATTGATCTGCGGCAGGCTCCCATTACACTATGTGGTCTAGAGAAGTGCACGGAGGTATAGAGGGAGCCAGATTATGTCTACATATTAATATCTTTATGAAAAACCTATTAGTGTTTCATAGCTATTAATTGTTTGTCAATGTAATGTTTATCTGTGTATTTCATTCATTAGTTTATGTTAATGTATTTCAGAGAAAATGAAGAGAAAAAAATACTTTTTACCTGAAGTTCTAATTGTACAGCATGAATTGTCTATTATAGGTTGTATGCATGATTGAGTCCCAAAAGAAAAAGCTGACACTGGCAAATGATTTAATTTTGTCTACATTCAGAGAATTTATAATGTGATACTAAAAATAGAATTTCAAGCAACTGTGGCATAGTCCTTAGCTAAAATACATTAACTTGAAACCAAATTTAAAAATAACAGTAGTTCATGGACTGTGTTGCCACAATATAAAAAGAAGATCATAAATCTAAGGAAGAATTATTTATAGAAAATCTTTGAGCTAGGACTATATTGTCATGTTCTAAGCAGCACTTAACACATCTATCTGATGGTACTAAAAATATAATCACCTTCCCCAAGAAGCATCATAATTTAGCACTGTTCATTATAGAAAAGTTATCAAAAAACTGTCATGGAAATAAATAACTTGGAATGGTACTATTTTGGGGGGTTTTATTTTGTAAGATTTTAGAATTTTATTAGAATGCCTCTTCTGTGTCTTCAAATTCGAGACCTTCTTTCTCTATTCCCTAGCATGAAATTAGTTATAGTTCTTGAACATAGTTAATATAACTTGTTATGCCTTAGTGTGTGCTAAAAATTAGATATACATTGTGTATACAGTGCGCTTTTGTGTATATATATATATGATTGTGTGTGTCTTGTGTATATGTATGCACATATATGTGATACACACATTGTATATGAGATACAAAAAGATATACAAGACCATGAAAGCCTTAAAAAGAAAAATTGTATCTAATTTGGGAGCTAAAATTGAAGGGAGAGTAGGAGTTAATTAGTCAAAGGAGGTCAATGTATTTAGGCAGAAGACGTATTCACACAAATGTTTTGTGGAGGGAGAAGCTTGGTGGGTGTGAGGAGCTAAAGAAGGCTTAGGTGGCTAAAGTGGGAGAGGCTACAGGGACCCCACATTGCGAGCTTGCAAGACAGACTAAGATTTTGTTTTTGTCCTATGAGCAGTGGCACTCCAGTAAAACAGGATTTTAAATAAGGAAATGAGATGATGAGACTTTTACTTTGAGAAGATTTCTCTGGTTGCAGAATTGAAAACAAGTTTTAGGAAGGTAAATGTTGTGTAGAATGGATATTAAGTAGCCTAGTGAGAAGGCTGTTGCATGATTCAGGTGAGAGATGGCAGGTTGGACTAGAGCAATGGAGATAAAGATGGCAAGTGGACGTAGCAGTTCTAATGACATTTTCTCCTTAAACACTAAATTCTACATTGGTCTAAACTGTATTACTTATTACTTACTAAATCTTACAAAATGGTAAGAGTTAGAGTGCCTTGCAAAAGATTATTAACATAAATGTCTCTGAGGATTAGGGTGAATTTTGGATGCCCAGACTCATATTCAGCTGTCTTGACATAAATAAAACATTATCTGCTTAAAGATGATATATCACTGTCTCCTCTGCTGCGTAATCCCTCCCTTTATAAAAAATAAAGGAGCACCATGCCAGTTCTTGTATTTTAATAAAACTTAAGCCTTGAAATATTTTATCGTTACCAAGCTCCATATAATTTTCAGTCAATGCAACTCTGAAATAAATTTTGAAGTTATTAGATGAATATTAAATGGACAGCTAGAATACTATTAGGTAGCAATTTTATATAATTGACCTTCTTGAAAGGTTAGTTGCACTAATCTTCCATCTTAGGCAAGAGTATTTTACAAACACTTATGCAAAAGTTCAAGTGACATAAAATTCTTTAAATTCAGCACATGCTGAATTTATCTAATAACTCTATATTTATTATATCCAGTAAAATTACCAGCACAGAAGCCATAATTCAATATAAATTCCTGCATTAAAAAATATATAACTCTGTGCCTAATCATGAAATTTTTTCACAATTAAACATTGGGAAAATTTTGTCTTTTTTTCTTTTTTTTTTTTTTTGAGACGCAGTCTCGCTGTGTCGCCCAGGCTGGAGTGCAGTGGCCGGATCTCAGCTCACTGCAAGCTCCGCCTCCCGGGTTTTTACGCCATTCTCCTGCCTCAGCCTCCCGAGTAGCCGGGACTACAGGCGCCTGCCACCTCGCCCGGCTAGTTTTTCGTATTTTTTTAGTAGAGACGGGGTTTCACCGTGTTAGCCAGGATGGTCTCGAACTCCTGACCTCGTGATCCGCCCGTCTCGGCCTCCCAAAGTGCTGGGATTACAGGCTTGAGCCACCGCGCCCGGCAAATTTTGTCTTTTTAATTCAGTGCTTTTACTACTAAAGGATATGACTTTTATTAATGTCCTGTAATTTCAATCAAGAAACAGTTAATCAGCATTTGCAAAGTACAAAGATAAGTCACTGCCAGAGAGTCAGTGGTGAATGAACTTAAATGTCCAACATCAGAAGTTTTACCATCTAGTATGGAGTTAATTTTTTCCTAGTATATTCTTGCCATAAACATTTGGCCAGTATTCAAATTCTCCCTCTGGAAATTATTAAAATATTCTTAGACTGAGCAAAATTTTCTTCTCAGTATTTTTCCTGACTTGTTTAGTATTACTATAGGTTATAGGTCATCTAATTGTTTTTATGCAAATCAACATTTTGTTTTTTTTTAAAAAGGAGACTTTGCCAGATGGAGAATAATTAACTACAAATGAGAAGACATATTAATAGTATCTTATAAAAAGGATATTTGTCATATTAGCCTATAAGAAAGGATGAATGTGCAAAGTTTTCTCATTAAAGTACCCTTTCCAGCCTCTATAAGTATGTGCGTGTGTATTTTAAATCCAAGTAATTAATTTTTTGAAGTGATGTTTATTACATCAACTGACATTAATTAGGAAAATTGTATTTCCAGTGGTTTCTGTAGCACTTTGGGAACATACTGTGTTTCTGAAACTATTCAATATTATTGTATTAGTATATTATTTCCTAATCCATATAAACTTACTACTATTTTCCTTTCTTTGCTCAGGTATTACATACTTTGTCATAAGAATATGACTATAAGAAATTCCAAATGAAATCACAATACAGAGCTAGTGACAAATGGTGTCTATTATTTTTCAATAATTTTAGCTTAATAAGAGTTTTACTATGTGCAGAATCCCGTACTGGTGTAGAGAGGAAATCACAGCCTCTCCTTTTCATAGTTCCATTAAAAAGGTGGAAAAAAATAATCTCCCTCTATCTCATTACTAGCTCCTTCTGCTCCCTGGGATTATGCCCCTGGCAAACTCAGTGCTCACTGATAAACCATTTATAGAATCAGAAGACTCCCAGCAACAGTATCAGGAGGAGAACATAATCTCATCCCACAACCACACTGCCCGCCAACACAGGGGGAGTCTGCGTGCCACATGGTGTTCTCTGTAAACTGCAGCCCTGAACTTTTTCTCTAGGTGGTATCATTTCATCTCGGGGTTGTGGTGGTTCCAGGGGAAGAAAGATCAGCGGCTGTGATGCCAGGTTTTTCAACTCATGGGAGAAAGGCTTCTCCTTTTTTTGGTAATTTTCATTTTCCCTAGGCCTTTGTATGATTATCTTCTTCTTATATTTTTATTTTTAACCTCAAGCCATATTTTTAATTTAATTACTATAGTAAAATATACCAGCATGTTTGAAATAAGTCAAAATTTTATTATTATTAGATGTTAAGCTCCATTTTAACAGAGAAAACATGAACCCATCCAAATATAGCATAGTAATTAACACTGTAGTGATATTTAAGTATTCATATACCAATGGTACCATCAGTACTCGGTGATGTAATCTAGGAGCTTGGACTCCTTAGGTCTGATGGAAAGTACAGACCCAATTATAATTGTTTCTCTGTTACCTCATTAACTAAAATTGTTAAGGGAGGTGAAGAAACCTCACTTACATTATATCCAACTTGCACTCTTTCCTGCAACCAGACTGACTTTTCCATATTCCTCCAAAGAGCCCAGATCTTTACTGGACACATAATTTTGCTCCTGCACTTTCTCCTTGTGTTTATCTATCCCTCAGTCAGGCCTCTGTTTAAGAGTCACCTCTGTCCAGAGGCTTTTCTGTCTCTTCTGGCTGTACAAGGTTGAGCAGGTGGGGAGTTAGGCATCTCCAAACTAAAGTTACTTGGTACAAAGACTTTATCCCTTTCCTAACACGACAATACACAGTCATTGACACCAATAGGTCCAAAGCTACCGGCAAGATGATGTAACTTTATTATATTGAAGTTATTTGAATGTAGATATATGTACTGTTTTTTGAATTAGGAATGTGATTGGGTTCAAGGATGTATTTTCAGAAACCTGAGGTCTTATGTGTAAAATAAGACCATCACTGCACATCAGTACTCTGTTATAGATCAATAAAAGAGCACGTTTCAGTGACATTCTGTGTAGGACAGATTGGCAGATTGTTATACCTAAGTTCATGATGGTGGAGTTACTGTCTCTCTCAGACCAAAGCAGATGCAGTGCTTCTTGTGATCTGACAGATGCAGAAGTACACTTTTAGCTACATTCTTTCTCTGTTTCTATCTCTGTCTTTCTTTGTCTCTCTCTCTCTCTCTCTGTGTGTGTTTCTCTTTCACACACACACTGAGATTGAGAGAGAGAGAGAGATGAGAGAGAGAAATCTGCATGCATGTTTGCATGACATTTTACCTGAAATTATGAAAGTTGTAACCCTTAGTTTTCCCTGGGTTTGGGACCATCCATTTTTCTTCTTAAGTATGTCACTTACTACTATCAATATTAAGGCTTGCTTTTGTTTAACTCATATCCGGTAAGTCTGCATTCTCCATTAAAAAACCTACCTTGTTAGACGAAAAAGAACTTGTCCTTAGTTTTACCTTAAAAGCAGAAAAAAAAAAAATCTATATTGAGTCTCTGAAAGAGTAGATGACATTGACTTCATTCCACAATAATCTCCTTTGTCATTTACAAGCTGTGCAATTCTCCGTGCATGGTAATTGCACCAGCTGAGAAATCAAAGAACCTTGATTTGATGTTCAGTTCTGTCCCTTATTTATTGTGTGATTTTGGTAAATTACTTCTTTAAATCTTGGTATTATTATTTAAAAAAGGATTTCTCTTTTGGCCATAGGAAAGTTACTTGTATAAAATAGTGCATGTGAGATTATTCATTGATCAAATCACTTGATAAGGATTTATGGGTCATTTCTATGTGCCAGTATTGTTCCAGATGCCAGAGGTACAGCACAAAAGAACACAAATGTCCTACTCCCTTCTAGCTTCACTGCAGTACACTTGAAACTATTAAGGGCTATATTAAGGAAAATATCAGAAAAGGCTGTGTAAATCATTTAATTAAGCTGTTGTTTCCATTGGGAATAAGAAACATGCTTATTTCTATCATTCATATATATAGAGAGAGCACAAGGTACTCAGATAAGTATCAAACTGAGTTTAAGAAAAAAATCAAGAAAAATCTAAGAATAAAATTAAGGAATCAGAAGGCCTGATGGCTATTCACAGAGTAAGTTGTTTCAGACACTCAGTGTGTTTCCTGAGAAACTTATCGCTTGGTTATTTAGTGTCATAGAAGGACTATAAAATTAAAGCCCTTGCTAGTGGATCTAATGGTGATATTTCCACGAGGCAGCTGTGTGAAAAAAAATAAAATTAGCAGAACAAAAACGAGCTATCTCTATCCTTCTCAGAAAAGCTGCATCTTAGATTCCCAAATTCTTAGGGCAGGAGCATATTAATTCTGATAATTATTTGGTTCTCTGATTTCATAATTCTGTACTCCTGTATCTTTTTTGTCACTAGGGAGTTAATTTTAGGCCAATTAAATATCAGGATTGCTAAGGGGTTTGGGATTACCTGAAGTCATTTAAAAATGGGATGACTATTTTTTTCCTTTGTGATATGCATCAGTCTGAACAGAAAAAAAATCCATGGCAAATATGTTGATACATTTTGGTAGCGCTGTATGATGCTAAATATTTGACACTATTTTGCTTCTATGTCTGTGCATGTGGCAAGCACCAATGACTATATTATAATTAACACTACATTAGTGAAGACCAAGTATAAAATGATTACCTCTCTTGCATGCGACCCTTGGTATTTCTGTCACAATGATTATATTTAGTCAGGTTTGCCTTAGTAACTGTAAAAGTTTGAGGTAAGTGAGATGTTACGAGGGATTTTCAGGCCATACTAGTAATACTTTCTGATATTCAAAGGTCTTTTGAAACTTTTAGGTCTTGAGTTTATTTCTTTATCAATAGATTGATATTTAAAATCATTTTTATCCCCATATTCCAGCAAATATAGGTTCCTTTTTTTGATGATTGACTTGATGAGGACTGACTGCTAAATTTTGGAATAGTGCTAGATTATTGAGGCCCAAATAGAAACAGTTTAGAAAAGATTACAGGGGTGTGTTAGGGTTCTCCAGAGAAATGGAACCAAGATAATGCATATGTGTTGGGGAGTAGGGGGATGAAAGAGAAAGAGAACGATTGTAAGGAATTAGCTCACGTGGTTACTGGGGCTAACAAGCCCCAAACTGCAGGGCAGGGTGGTGGGCTGCAAGTTCTGGCAGGAGTCAGTGCTGCAGTCTTCAGGCTGAAGACAGTCTGGAAGCAGAATTCCTTTATCATCTACGGACCTCAGTCTTTTCTCCTAAGGCCTTCAACCTATGAGATTAAGTCTGCTTACATTATGGAGAGTAATCTGCTTTACTTTAGAGTCTTCTGATTTAAATGTGAATAACATCTACAAAGTACCTTCACAGCAACAGCTGACTGGGATTTGACAGAACAACTGAGTACCGTAGCCTAGCCAACTTGATACATAGAATTAAGCATCATAATGGAGTCTTATCATACATTAATTTTACATAGAAATTATGTTACCTTGGGAAAAAAAAGTAAAGTAAATAGTATTGAGAAGACCTAAATTTTACCATTAGAACAAATGTGAGCACCTACGGGAAAACAGGGGCCAAAGTTGTGGATATTTATATCTAGACTTATACCCTGAAGGCTTAAATTTTCTTAGCTTTATAGATGCATAAATCAATTGTGGCTAATTCAATTGTGGATAATTTTGTAATAAAAAATCATAATCGCAGCGAATTAATTACTAGCCATTATATCAAGTAATCCACATTTGTTATTTCATTCGCACAAATCTAGACACATATTATCTTTACTATAAAGATGAGAAAATTAATGCTTAAATAGGTTGAGGTTTGTGTAGGGTTACAGCGATAGTAAGAAGTAGAACTAGGATAATTACTGTATGTTTTAATGATTTTTTGCTCTTCTCACAGTTCGAAATATATCCTAAATGGAAGATTTTACAGTTTTCGTCCTTACATACACCATCTGGATGAACCCAAGATATCTCATAGCCAATTTTTATGAAAAAAAACTCTCTTCCCCAAATGATGAACAATTAGCTAATTAGTAATGGCTTATAAAAAGCATGACTCTTTTATCTTAATAATTTACCAGAATTAGTTTTTGTGGTCAGTATTTTTTAAGAGGTTTATATGGGTATTAGGCACAACTAGACAACTATCTGCTACTGTTAAATAATGTATCTATTTTAAGAGAAATACATTAGAACAACATAAGATTACGTTCCCTTGCACCTTTAACCAAGTAGAAAAAATGAATCCCTATAAGCTTAATCAAAACGCTTGACTACTGAGGTTTTCTAGCACCTGGAGAAAGAAAACCGGGAGAAACAATCTCAATAGATACAACTATCAGGTTGCACTGCTCTCCAGCCTTCCTAATCTCATATCACTCCTCACTTGTACTCCACAATCACTCTGCAGTCTTTTCTGTTTTCTGAACAATATCACAGTTGTATTTCTAATGCCGAATAACACATCTGGCGCACAGTGCTTAATAAATAATTTTAGAAAGGTCAGAAGGAAGGAAGCTAGGAAGGAAACAATATTTTCTAGAAATGCTCACTTTTAGCTCTGTATTTACTTCACCTCAATCAATCCCATTACTTATATAACACTCTTTTACTTGTGTAATTGGCAACCAAAAAGCTGAGAGGTTATGGTGAAACTTGTCAATTTTGATGCAGGTGATTATTTCTTTTTCTTTATTGTTTTTTTCCCATCTCCCACTATGGACTAGTCACACATAAAGCCCAAGATTGCACATTGAATCTCAGCATGTCCTGAGCCACGAAGAATACATTTATTATCTTTGAAATTTCTTATTTTAAGTCAGAAGGAAATATTGACTAGTGTTTTCTAATGGACACGTTTTAGAAGGTTTGTTGACCTTATAGTGTGAAACAATTTCTACTGAGTAATTTCCCTTTTTTAAAAAACAAAACAAACAAACAAACAAACAAACAAAAAAACCTCCCTGCCTATACTTTCTAACAATAGAATGGCACTTGTTATAAAATTGGGAAACGTGTTTTAAGAATGAGAAAGGAAAGGAATTGTGTGTTAGTCTGCTCTTGCACCGCTCTAGAGAAATACCTGAGACTGAGTAATTTATAAAGAAAAGAGGTTTATTTTGGCTCACGATTCTGCAGGCTGTACAGGAAGTGTGGCTCTGGCATCTTCTTCTAGTGAGGACCTCAGGAAGCTTCCACTCATGTCAGAAGGCAAAGTGGGAGCAGACATGTCACATGGCAAGAGAGGGAGCAAGAGAAAGGGGAGGATGTGCAAGGTTCATTTAAACAACCGGCTCTCACATGATCTCATAAATCAAGAACTCATCCATTACTGAGAGGATGGCACCAAGCCATTTATGAGTCATCTACCCCCATGACCCAAACGTCTCCCACCAGGCCCTACCTCTAACATTGCAGATTACATTTCAACATGGGATTTGGAGGGGAAACACATCCAAACAATACTAAATTGCATCTGCCATTATTATTTTATTCTAACAATTTGTCTGATTTGCTATTGTAAAAGTAATCTGTACTTATGACATTCAGCACAAGTAGTCAACCTCGCCCATCTGGTTTGAAAGTAATAATTGGAAAAAATAGTCATCATATGCATTTTGAAGCAAATAAAATTGGTTTGCCCAAATTATAACCAATTGTTAATTTTATTGATCATCTTTTAAATAAATTATATTTGCCATCAGTGTTCGAGAATAAATTATTTTCCAGGATAAAAAATCTGTTCTGGAATGTGTGTTTAATTGTTCTAGAAAGAATAAAACTCAGAAAGGAAAGGAATACCCTACACATAGTTTTGTCTAAGTGTTGATTTAAATACAAAACTTAAATATTTGGAAATATGTATTTGGTTTCTTTTGTACTCAAAACTTGCACATTGTAGTGTATCAGATTTTTACTCCATTAGATTTCAGTTTTAAGAATTCTGTGATTCTGTGAAGTAATTATAGTGCCCTTTTTTTTTTTTTTTTTTTTTGAGGTGGAGTCTCTCTTGTCGCCCAGGCTGGAGTGCAGTGGCACGATCTCGGCTCACTGCAAGGTCCGCCTCCCGGGTTCACGCCATTCTCCTGCCTCAGCCTCCCAAGTAGCTGGGACTACAGGCGCCCGTCACCACGCCCGGCTAATTTTTTGTATTTTTAGTAGAGACGGGGTTTCACCATGTTAGCCAGGATGGTCTTGGTCTCCTGACCTTGTGATCCGCCCGCCTGTGCCTCCCAAAGTGCTGAGATTACAGGCGTGAGCAACCGCCCCCAGCGTATGGTAACTTTTTAAAAGTGTCCTTTTATAATAACCTGACACACACACACACACACCCCCACACACATTCTTTTAAACTTCCTAAAATCCCTTTAAGATATTTATTTACGTATATTTTACCTTGATTTTTATCCTTTTTCTTTAAAAAAATTCCTGTGTGGGAATCAAGATAATGAATTTGTGTATCTCTGTGTATGTAACTAAAAAGGGGAGACTTATGTAACTTGTAACTTGCAAAGATCTTTCTGTCTATAATTCAATATTCTATAGCATCGTCTAGTGGCTTCATTGTTTCCCTGGTGCTTAGAATAAAGAAGGTAAGATAAGGAAATTCAGTCAATAAAATAAAATTGAAGCTTATAAGCAAATTCTTGTTTATGAGAAAAGGTATACCTTGTTTACCACCTATAAAGTGATTATAATCTCAAAAACAAGAATTTAATTTGTTTATAGGGTTTCATTTTATGTTATTAAACACATTTACTCATCTTCTTCGTTCTAGGCACTAGGGAAATAATGAAACCACATAGATGATGTCATAGTTTCCACTCTTATAGACTAGAGAAAATGAGGAGTAGACAAGAAAGGAGCATCTGGGGATGGGTAAATAGACATGATTAGGGTAAAGACTCCATATTGGGCCACAGAGGTTGTGGTTTGACATCTTAATTCTACCCCATGGGAGCCTGAAGACTGTTGGAGAGACGGGCTATGACATAGTGATCAGGTACCGGCCAGATGGACAGCACCCACTATAAATTTTACCCAACAGAATGGACTAAACTTGGTCAAATCAGAATGTCATTCTTAATAGATTAATTGAAAAATGAAAGAAATATTGGATTTGCTATATCACTATTGTTTCCTTAACTTTAGATTTCAGTATTTGTTGAGAAATCTCCTGAACCAAAGTTTAAAAGGCTGAATGCCTTTTCTTCCCCAGCCCAGTTTCCAATGTGATGAGGCATTTGGATGACAAGAAAAGTCAGTATACTGAGGACCTTGATGATAAGTTTTATTTTTTAGTTTATTATTCCTAAAAAGTGTACTTAAATTCATTTTAGGCTTGGTACTCTAGTAATTTGTGTGCCTTCCTTAATAACCTTTGGAAAAAATAATGTATTCCTACTTTTTTCTTTTAATGGTGTAATAGCTTTGATTTTTAAAATTTTAACAATTATTTAAGAAATAATCATTCCTATAATCTTCTAATCACTTATTTCACTTAATATTACATAGTAATATAAACATTTGATAATTTAATGGCACAGAGCCATACACTTTCAAATCAAGTGGGTAGACATAAAAAATATATATTATATTACTACTCTATATTATTATTGTTAATGTTGCTTAGTGATATAGTCATTTTTCTAAGTTAACAGTAAGTTATAGTAATGGAAACACTCAAGCTCATGAATAATCACATGTTCTTTGTATCACTTATGATGATGGAATTTACAGGCTTTCCGTATTCACATTGGAAAGGAATTATTTGAATAAATAGTAAAATAAAGATGTTTATAAAAGGACAAAAGTACTATTAAGTGCAAATACATGCATAAGACATTTTTCTGGTAGTCTATACTTAGCATTTAATTAATTGCAATATTTATTGGATGACAAAAAATGAACATTTAAATATGTTGGTTACTATAAAATGAAAAACATGTTTTTTCCAATGTGGGGTCTCCATAAGTAACCAACGGTAACTAGTTATTCCATTTTAAATTAATTTTGTCAGCTTTTCTTTGATGCCTTTATTAACATACATAGGAGCCGTCATAATTACCCGTGAGTATTTGTGACCTGTGAACATGAGTAACATGCCAACCAGATATTATAATGGCTTTCTCTCCCGTGTTCTGATCACATTTCTTCTCACCTCCACAGGGATTTCATTCATTAGTTTTGAATAAATTTTTTTGTACTATTTAACTCTTATATGTCCTTCAAAACTTATTTTAAGTATAATTTCTTCTAATTGGATTTAAAAGACTCTGCCCTTCCCTACTCCCATAGCATCATTGGGAATACTTCTCCCACCAAAATCATAGAAATATCTCACTATGGTCAAGAATTTATTGGGCAACCCTAACAGACTGTTTGCTTTTTGAGGGAAGGAACCCTAAGTAAGCTAATGTTTAGTAAACATTTATTCAGTGCCTGGCATTGTCACATATATTGTCTCATTTAATCTTTACAACCATGGTGATTGTAGATAATGCGATCTCATTATATTGATGCAGGCTCAATAAATACTTATTCATAATATTATTGGTGACAATAATAATGTCCCTCATAAGTCTGAGAGTATATAAGCTAAAACAAGTTTTGAAGTCTACTGCCCATTTATCACAAACTCTAAAGATATGTTCATTAAAGGCAGTTAATACCTGTTAAGCGTCATGAAAAAGTAGACCTTTGCAAAATATGATAAAGCTCTGTGTCCATCACAGTGTAGTTCAACTCATTATGCTCTTAGAATGGCACACTAAATTTTTTTGAGATGTGTTTACTATTTTCATCAAATTTTTGGAAAATTTATATTTTCATTCTAAGAGCTAGATCATATTCATAGGACCTAAGGTGTCATCCTTCCATTTTATTTTATTTTATTTTTTTGTTGGTTTCCTTGTACATCTGCCTTTGTGGGAAGATAGCTGAGAATTTTGGCTTTCAAAATACACCTGAGTCCAATTAAGCAGACTGGAAGTACAGAGAGCAGTAAGAAAAACTGGCCAGAAAACGGCATGAGTTACTGCTGTTAAATGAAGGGTAAATGGATATTTTGCAAAAGTGATACATTTTTAATTCACCAAGTGGATTTAAATCTCGTGGTTGTGTTTTCTGGCTGAAGATGATATATAAGGTATAAAGTGAGTGAGTCATTCTCTCAAGTAAAGATGGTAACCAGGAAAGGTCAAGTTACTCATGGTTCAGCAATATGGCACCAGTGTCCACAGTCCTGAGTGGTCATGGTTTTATATAACTTTCAACTTTAAATAATTTAAAACCATTAAATTATAGAGAGCTTTTAATATGTTGAAAGCTCTCTGCTTCTATAACTATTTAATATTACATACTTCAAAAAAGTATATATTTCTCTTTTGGGGGTTTATGAATTGCCATTATCCCAAAAGAACACATTTTAAAATAAGACTACATTTAGAAACTAGTTATTTTCTTGGTAATCTATGGTCTGTCTTTTGAAAACCCTCAGCATTTTGATGTAAGATTTTTTTGGATAACTTGATTATATAAGTGAGGAAATTATGAAAAGCCTTTAACTGGCTTCACACTTCATTTGGACTGTGATGGATTAGACTGAACAAGCTCACCTAACATGCCTATATATTTATCATCCTGTGCACGAAATAATGGTGTCAGGAGAAATACAGGAAGAGACAAAAGGAGCACCTCAAAGGCAAGGGTCTAGAATAGGCTGATGGAACTCTAACCCCAGGTTGATGTTTTAAGTTTAATTTTTTAAAGAAATTGTATTGTTTATGTTTGAGGTTTACAATATGATGATATGGGATAGTAAAATGTTTATTATGAAGCAGATTAACATATCTATCATCTCACATAGTTACTTTTTTGTGACAAGGGCAGCTAAAATCTACTTATCTAGCAAAAATCCTTAATACAAAACAGTTTTATTAACTTCATCTTCATATAGTACATTAGATCTCTAAACTGGCTCATCCTACATAGCTGCTGCTTTTTATTGTTTGACCTATGTCTGTTGACCATGCCTCCCCACCCTGTGGTAATGGTAACCACTGTTAAATTTTCTATCTCTCTGTATTTAAGTTCTTTGTACAGTACATATAACATAAAAAAGACGTCACAATCAACTTTATATTACTGGATTCCAGTTAACAGTAAACTTTCAGTAGTAAAGGTTTCAGGAAGTAAAAAGTTATACACAGATTTTTGACTGTGTATGAGGTTGGCACCCCTAACCCTCACATTGCTCAAGGGTCAACTGTAGGAGTGTGCATGTGTTTGTGTGTGTGTGTCTGTGTGTGTATTCCACATAAAAGTGAGATCATGCAAGATTTTTATTTCTGTGTCTGACTTACTTCACTTAGCATAATGTTCTGCAGGTCCATCATTGATGTGGCAAATAGCATAAAATTTTATTGTGTGTGTATACACAAACTGTATATATATGTATGTGCACAGATATGACATTAAAATTTTTTCCTGATCTTGGCTATTGTGAATATGCTTTAATGAATATGAGAGTGCAGATATATTTACAAGGTGGTGATTGCATCTCTTTGGGTGTATACCCAGAAAAAGTATTACTGGGTTGTATGGTAGCTCTATTTTTAATTAAGGACTGTTTCAATCTACATTCCTACCAACAATATACTAAGGTTCTGTTTTCTCCACACCCACACCAACATTTTCTATCTCTTAACTTTTTTATAA
Organism: Theropithecus gelada; assembly: GCF_003255815.1. NCBI lineage: Eukaryota > Metazoa > Chordata > Mammalia > Primates > Cercopithecidae > Theropithecus > Theropithecus gelada. The sequence continues at coordinate 161,163,541 of NC_037672.1, read as the reverse complement.
CAGTTGTCCTTACAGGTGTGAAGTGATATCTCATAGTGGTTTTTACTTGTATTTCCTTGATTATTAGTCATGTTAGGTACATTTTCATATACATGTTGGCCATGTTTATGTCTTCTTTGGAGAAATGACTGTTCAGATGCTTTGCCCATTTTTCAATCAGTTTGTTTTTTTGCTATCAAGTAGTAAAAGTACTTTATAAATTTTAAATATTAACTCCTTACAAGATGTTTGTTTTGTAAATATTTTTTCCCAGTACCTAGATTGGCTTTTCATTTTTTGAGTATTTCCTTTGCTGTACAAAAGCTTTTTAGTCTGATGTAGTTCCATTTATTTATTTTTGCTTTTGTAGCCTGAGCTTTTAATGTGACATCCAGAAAATCATTGTCAAGGCCAACATCAAGAAGCAATTCTATGTTCTCTTCCAGGAGTTTTATAGTTTCAGTCTTATATTTAGGTCTTTTATCAATTTTGAGTTGATTTTTGCGTGATATAAGCTAAGGGTCCTCTTTTATTCTTTTGCAGGTGGAAATCCAGTTTTCCAAGACCATTTATTGAAGAGATTATTATTCCCTACTGTGTCCTCCTGGTGACATTATTGAAAATTAGTTGCCCTTATATGTTTGAATCTATTTCTAGACTTTTTGTTCTGTTCTATTGGCCTTTGTGCCTCTTTTTTGACAATACTATACTTTTTAAATTACTATAGCTTTGTAATATAATTTGGAATCAGGAAGTGTGATGTCTCCAACTTTGCTTTTCTTTCTCAGTATTAGTTTGTCTATATCAGGTTTTTGTGATTGTGTATGAATTTTAGGATTTGTTTCTCTATTTTTGTGAAGGACATCATTAGAATTTTGATAGGAATTGTGTTAATTCTGCATGTTGCTTTGGGTAGGGAGGACATTTTAACGATATTAATAATTCTTCCCATCCACAAATATAATATACCCTTCCATTTATTTGTATCTTCTTCAATTTCTTTCATCAATGTATAATACATTTATAAATCTTTACATTTTTGGTCAAATTTATTCATTGATTTTTTTTTTTTTACTTTACCAAAAATAAGTTTTTTCTTGATTTATTTATCAGTTAGATCATTATTTGTGTATAGAAATACTACTGATTTGTGTAGATTGAAATATCCTGAAAATTCACTGAATTCATTTATTACATCTAACAGCTTTTGGTAGATCTTTGGGGTTTTCTACATATAAGATCATGTCATCTGTAAATAGAAATAATTTTACTTCTTCCATTCTTATTCGAATGCTTTTTATTTCTTTTTCTTGCCTGATTGCTCCTGCTAGTACTTCCAGTACTATACTAAATAGAAGTGGTGAGAGTGGGCGTCCCTGTGTTGTACTAGATCTTAGTGGAAAAGCTTTCAGTTGTTCTCCACTGATTATAATGTTAATCGTGGGATTTTAATAAATAAACTTTAATATGTTGGGATATTTTCCTTCTAGAGCTAAAGTGTTAAGAGTTTTTATCAAGAAAGGATGCTGCACTTTGTCAAATACAAAGTCTTCTAAAAACCCTCAGCATTTTAATGTAAGATTTTTTGGATAACTTCATTATGTAAGTGAAGAAATAATGAAAAGCCTTTAACTAGCTTCACACTTCATTTGGACTTTGATATAATTTTATTAGACTGAACAAGGTCACTGAACATGCCTATATATTTATCATCTTGTGCATGAAATAAGGGTGCCAGAGGAAAAGGCATGAAGAAACAAAAGGAGCACTTCAAAGGCAAGAAGCCTGATTAGGCTGATGGAATTCTATCCCCAGGTTGATTTTTGAGAGGCATAGAGTTATTTGAATTTCTTATCCCAAATTCCAGTGGGAGTGTATCTTGTTAAAAGCTGAGCCTATCAGTCTCTGTTCCTGGCATAAATTAATTTTTAAAAGTTTTCTGAAAATGAGTTGCTACATCATTTGCTGAGCATATTCAGCCTCTATACTTTTATATTAGATTAAAGCAAACATGAAATGAAAAAAAAAGCAACTGAAATGGCATTTCACTCCTCTTTCACTTTGCTCTCCACTGTCCACAATTACTCTGGTGACCCACTGACTACTTGTTGTATCAGAGTAGGAGAGGCAAGAGAAAGAAGAGAATTAAGAGGGAGAAACACTGCAGCTTAAATTATAATCTTAAAAAATTATAGAAGCAGAATTTAAGGTCATCAGCAAGTTCAACACACATCCCCTCAATGCCCACCTCTGTATTAATCTAAAATGCAGCCTCTGTATTGATCTAATCTTCAGTGAATGTACATTTTGTGGTTTTGCTCTGCAAGAGGCCTTCAATATGTAATCTACCTTCACCAGGCACCAACTACTTAATTGAATGAAAATAAAAACTTTATAATAAAAACATATCTTAGTCAGCTCAAATGACCATAACAAAATGCCATTGACTGGGTGGCTTACATAACAGAAATTTATTTTCTTATAATTTTGTAGGGTATAATTGTGAGATCAAGGTGCCAGCATGGTCTGGTTGTGTTGAGAGCCTTCATCCTGTCTTGCAGAAAGTTATCTTCTCATTGTATCCTCATGTGGCAGAGAGAAACAGAGACAGAGACAGAGATAGAGAGAGAGCGAGAGAAAACATGCTTGTGTTTCTTCCTATAAAAACATTAATTTTTATCAAATTAGGGACCCACCCTCATGACTTCGTTTAAACTTATTTACTTCTTGTAAAGGCCCTATCTCCAAATATAGTCACATTGGGGGCTGGGACTTCAACTTATGTCACAACTATTCAGTCCACAACAATAGATACAATATTGTCTCTGGGTCAAAGCTTTTACTAGAAAAATAGGCAGAACCACAGCTCAGAGATTCTCTCCTTCTTATTCACAGAACGCTTGGGCTATCTGACATGTGCTCTTTGCACTTATGGATATCTGATCCCCTTCTGTAGGTAATTTTCTGCCTTCTCTACATTGCACCGAAATAGGTGAATCCAATTCTTGCTGAAGTTGAGCTTCTTTTCCTTATGCTGATTATTTTATGATCCTAGATGCTTTCCTCTAGTGGTTGAGTGGGTCAGGGAGAAAAGGAATTGAGGAGGGTCTTACTTGGCTCATTGTTGTTTCATTTCATTTTATTTTATAAATTCACCATGATAGAGTTACCTATACATGAGGTTAATCACTTCCAGATATGTATGTATGTGGAGTTATTATTCAAACCCATGTTCATATGCATTCAAAGCTTTGATTGTTATCACAATCCATGAAGGTTCTCTACCACCAAATTAAAGAGTCATTGAAACACTGTTTTCTTACACCAGCATAATGGCACATACTTGAAACAAATTATTTGCATAGACATTGTAACGTGTACAACTCACCAATTACAGTCACCTAATTGTGCACACATTCAGCATTTTTTTGTTATGTAGCTAACTTATTTATATCGTTTCTGAATATGGCTAGAAGTTATCAGGGTTTTCCTTTACTTGCTGGGTCTGAATATTTATTCATAGATCTTAATAGATTTCATAATGTTCATAAAATTCTCATCTTTTAAATATATGTAGTGTCTGTTATCCCATTTTGTCATTCCTGATATTGATATGTGTGTCTTCTGTCAATTTTTTTTTTTCCTGAACAAGTTGGACAAAGGTTTATCTATATTGTTGATATTTTTAAAGCACTAACTTTTGGTCTATGGCTTTTAATGAATTTTAAATCAATTATCTATTTCATTGATTTCTCCTCTAATAATTTATTATTACTTTTATTCTGCTTACATTGGGATTCATTTGCCTTTCTTTTTCTAATATCTTAAGGAAGAAGTTGAAATAGTTTACTTGAGACCTTTTTCTCCCTTTTCTAAAATAGATGTTTAGTGCATTAATCTTTCTTAAGAACTGCTTTAGTAGGATTCTCCAAAATTTTGTAATGTTTTGTTTTCATTTTCTTTTAGTTGAACATATACTCGATTTTCCCTTTTGACTTTCTTCTTCGACCCACGTGTTATTTAGAATTCTGTCATTTAATTTTCAAATGGTTGTGATTTTTAGAAATCTTTGTACTATCGATTTTTAATATAATTTCATCAGAATCTGAGAATATACTTTGTATTATTGTCAATCTTTTAAGATTTATTTTGTGACCCAGAATATAGTATATCTTGGTAAATATTACATATTCTTTTGAAAGAAATATATAGTTTGGTATTAATTAGTGGATTACTCTATAAATGTCAATTACTTTAAGTTGGTTGATATTGTTGCTTTCGTGTTCCACTAATTTTCTAATTATTTGTTCTGTCATTTATTCAAATAAGGTATTAAAATCCTTAAATGTAATTCTAGATTTCTGTTACTTCTTCCAGTCATATGTTTTGCTTTATGAATTTTGAAATTTTCAATTTGTCCTCTCTTTTTTATATTAATTATCTCTTGTTTTCTTACTTTTTTGTATTAATTGATTGGTTTTCTAATCTGATATTTTCCTCTACTAGTTTGAAAGTTATACACCCTGGTACCATTATTTTAGCATTTACTCTAAACGTTTAATATGTCAAATTTAAACTCAAATATCAAGAGCAAGTTCTTCAGGGTTTCAACCTTTCTTCCAAACATTGCAGTGAAATTTCAATCACTTTATCTCCAATTATTTTGTATCTTACTTGTATGCTATCTTTATTTTGTATTTTAGTTTTATCTTAGTTTTTAATTCCTGAAATATTATGATGATAATTTTATAGTCTTATTTTTATTGAAATATCACCAAATATATAACAGTTTGCTTGCATTTTAGTTCTTCCTGTATTTAGGATCTTCTATCTGGGATAATTTTATTTTTTGCCTGAAGTGCATTCTTTACTATTTTAATTGAGTAATTCTATTGATGGCAAAATCTCTGTCTTTTTCTGAAATTTCTTAATTTGTCTTCTTTCATGTATGATATTTTCACTGAGTGTAGAATTCCAGGTTGACTTTTATTTTTTTGCAGGAGATAGAAGATTGTGTTCCACCATTTTCTGGCTTCCAGTGTTGCTCTTGAGAAGTTAGCTGTCAGTAAATCTGTTGCTTATTTAAAGATGATGTATTTTCCTGACTAGCTTCCCTTAAATCATACTTGTTTTCATGTATGTCCTGCTCTTTTTTTCATAATTTCACTAAATATTGTTTTCTTCTTATTTAGTCTGCTTTGAATTTCCTGGGCTCTTGTATTAGATAATTGAATCTTTCATCTATTTTGAAAAATTCTCAATAATTCTCTCTTTTACTTTTTCTCCTGCCTCATTGTCTTCCTTATTTTCTTCTGGAACCTCTGTTGTATATTGTTCTGGATATCATTTTTTGAATCCTCTTCATTTACTTTTTCCCTAAAAGGATGACATGTAGGGACTGTGTCAGTGACCTCTATTGTCCTCTGGTTTCCAAATATGTTCAAATAATATGAGACAGTGAGTTTGGGCACTGATTTCCATTAATCCCTCTTTGCCAGGCTGATTGGTCATTTACTGAAGGTCACAGCTCCTGTCAGGCAGCTCTTTCCTCACAGCTGCCCTCTCTGGATTCTGTCATATTCCCTTTCCTATTCTTCCTAGGCCTATAAACCTTCTCACTGGATCTTCCATGACACTTAACCTGCCTTTCATATTTAGTGTCTCCATGTCCATCTGTGTTATACTCTATGTAATATCTTCCAGTTCAGAATTTCTTTCTATAGTTGTAATGATTTGTTTTGCATTTCTGGAGTCTAGAAGTTCTATTTGGCTCTTTATCAAATCTGTTTTGTAATTTATTATACTCTGAGTTTTTATTTTATATTTTATCTGCTTATTTTGTGTCTTTAAACATACAAAACATATTTCTTTTATATGCTGTCTGATAGTGGTTGTATCTGAAGTCTTCATGCCTCTAGTCTGCAAATAGCTGTTTTTGTTGTCTTTTTTTCTATTTCTTTTAGTGTTCTGTGCTTTTATGAATGTGAGATTATATGCCTTGGAGTTTCATTTATGGGAATTTTCTAAATCCTGGAATAAACATGGGTTTCTCCAAATAATTAGGTTTTCCTCTGCCAGGTCCCTCAGTGAACTATGTATCAAGGATCACTATAAATAATAACATATTGGAATTTGGACTACATAATGGGTGGCTAATAATTATTACTGTTTCATAGCAGCAAGGTGGCTGTATCTAATTCATATTTACAGTATGTTTAGACAATTGGGAGCCTAGAGTTGCAAGATGGATTTCTTCTGGAAGAAGACTCCTGATTTTGCAGGAGTTACACAAGACTATGAAGACATAAATTTAAGTTGCATAAGACTATGAAGATATAAATTTAAGTTTATGAGGTTTAACAATTACCCTAAAGATGAAACTTGTAATCAGTGCTTCATTCTTGGTTTCCAACTTCACTTAGGTTTTGGTCTGATGATGATGATGATTTTAACATCACATGGAAAGATTTAAAGATATGCTTTCCTAAATTGTATCCAACACGGCGTATTAGTCTGTTCTCACATTGCTATTAAAAATACGTGAGGCTGGGTAATTTATAAAGAAAAGAGGTTTAATTGGCTCATAGTTCTGCAGGCTGTATAGGAAGCATGATGCCGGCATCTATTTGGCTTCTGGGGAGGCCTCAGAAAACTTACAATCATGGCAGAAGGTGAAGGGGGAGCAGACACATCGCATGGCTGGAGCAGAAGCAATAGAGTGAGCAGGGAGGTTTTACATATTTTTAAACAAACAGATCGTAGAAGAACTCACTCCCTATCATGAGGACAGTACCAAAGGGGATTTGGTACTGCCCCCATGATTCAATCTGCCCCCATGATTCAATCACGTCCCACCAGGCCTCACCTCCAACACTAAGGTTTATATTTCAATATGAGATTTGGAGGGGACACACATCCAAACTATATCAATTGGTAAGTGGGTTCAGTTAAATAATCACTTAATATACCTTGTCAGCCAAAGTGCTGGTATCAAAAACTATCATGTTATTCTTATATTTTTGTCATTTTTTTGTATTAGGTATGTCTTTTGTAAAGAGCATAGAGTTAAGTTTACTCTTATTGAATCTGAGATTTCATGTCTTCTAACTGTGTGGTCTGTCTTCTGTTATCTTATTACATGCTTTCTGATCTTTAAAATTTTTTACTTGGCTTAATCTTTAAAAGCTTCATGGAGAAGTTATAGCTTAAGCTGAGTTGTGATGAAAGTGTACCTGTCAGTTGGAGTTTTGTAATGAGAGAAAGAGAAAGCACTACTGTCAGTGGTTGAATTCATACATTAATATTGTATCATGCTGTACCTCTTATTTTAAAAGTAGCACATAAAAATTATATCCAAAGTTATTTTCTGATAATGGATATTTTATGGATTTTTTAATGTAAAACATTTTATAAAGCCAATATTCACACAAGAAATCTAAAGTCATATTATAATAGTGCAATTTTAGCATATATTCATGTGCCACATGATGACCTATGGTCAACAACATACCACATATGTGACTGTGGTCCAATAAAATTATAATACCATATTTTTACTTTACCTTTTCTATGTTTAGATATGCTTAAATACACAAATACCGTTGTGTTCCAATTGCCTACAGCATTCAGTAGAGTCACATGCTATACAGGTTTGTAACCTAGGAGGACTAGGCTATCCCATTTAGCCTAGGTGTGTAGTAGATTATACCACCTAGGTTTGTGGAAGTGCACTCTGATATTCACAAGATGAGGAAATCACCCAAGGATGTGTTTCTCAGAACATATCCCCATCGTTAAGTGACACATGGCTGTATTTCTAATAAAAATATGGAATTTTAAAAGTAATAGAACCTTTATAATTTATCCATGATTAGGCAGCTAATAAAATTAACACTTTGTAGCATCTAACAATAATAAAAAAAATAGAGTGTGTCTTAAGTATGTTTAAAAAAATGCTAAAGCTAGGTCCTGGTTCAGTAGGAAAGGTGTTAAAAGGCATAAGTGGTGATTTTTAAAGCCATTTTATAGGTCAAAACACTAACTGTCATATATTTACCATGGTGATTAAATTTAGTGTTACAGATGAAGAATGAGGTCCAGAGAAGAGATACAATTTACTGGAGTCAGGCAGCTCTTAAGTGGCAGTTTAGCTCCAATGCTGAGTCTAAATTCACTTTTCTTTCCACTATACTAGATTTCCTGCTAGCTTACATTCCTTCCATCGCTAATAATTTTCCCCAGAAATGTTTCATAAATATTTCCTTTATAGCTCCTTTACACTAATATTAAAAACGTTTCCGCACAAATTTACAAGTATCACCTGGACTAATGCAGAAACTCATATTGAGAACGTGCTGCAATGATCTGCTACATGAGGAAAATCCTATTAACATTACTTTCCTCTTCATTTCCAACACTTAAGAAAACCTATTGTCAAGTAAAGTACAGTAACAAAATTCTAGTGAATTCATTCATTTTTCAATTCTTCCTCAATTGTGTCTTTTACCCATTGGTTTATTAAAAAGGAGAGAAACATTTATTCAAAGAACAAATGAAAATAAATTAAATTTGTAATTTTTTAACATAGACGTTTTGTGGTAAACAAAATTATATATGATATTAATAGTTTGTGCAATTATTTAATGGAGATGAAATAAATATTAGGTTGGTACAAAAGCAAAATCCACGATTACCTTTGCACCAACCTAATATTTGTATGACTGTGTATAATTGCTAATGCCCAACAGTTTCAAGTTAACGTGTTTTAGCAGCAACAGCATGTGCAGTATTTGTTATATTAGCCTTACAAGATTAATTACTTTATTATCTCCATTTTGTACAAGAGCAAAGCCAACTTGAAGAGATTAAGTAATTTGGCCATTGCCACACTAGTCAATCGTGAAATAGAAAAGTTTGTCTAATTGCAGAGCCTGTGTTCTTAACCACAGTGCTGTTATTGGAATCTCAAGCACACTAAACCTTGGCATGAAAAAGCATAAGTATTTCTAGAAATATACATGTACCATTTCCAGCTACTGTGACTATTATTGTGATGAATGTTTAGGAGGAGAATGATTCTCAGAAGTAGACATGTCCATGCTGAAGATGTCATTTAAACTGCGCCTTGAAGAATAGGAAGAATAGAGGGAATGGAGGCTAAAAAGTACATTTTTGGTGGAGCATAGTTGGAAACAGATGTGGTAATAGAAATAGCAAATATGGCAACACACAGGTCAGTCTGGCTGGGGAGAGGATTGTGGAACAGTTAAATGAGATGATTAGAATTAAAGCAATTCTTTCACTTTTTATTCATTTATTTTTAATTTATTATTATTATTTTGAGATGGAGTCCCACTCTGTTACCCAGCCTGGAGTTGCAGATCACTGCAACCTCTACCTCCCTGGTTCAAGTGATTCGCCTGTCTTAGCCTCCTAAGTAGCTGGGATTACAGGTGCCCCCCCACCACACTTGGCTGACTTTTGTATTTTTAGTGGAGACGGAGTTTCATCATATTGGTCAGGCTGGTCTCGAACTCCTGACCTCAGGTGATCCACCTGCCTTGGCCTCCCAAAGTGCTGAGATACAGGCATAAGCCACCACACTGGACCTTTTTTCACTCTTCATATTCACATATTTGGTTCAAATTTCCTTTATTAAAGGAAAAATACATAGGCATTATCACTTTAAAAATGAATTTGTCCTCATGAAAATTGTACTTATAGTTCTTGGCCATGAAGTGCAGTACTTATTTGATTAGGTGTTGAAATATAATAGGAAGAGTCTTTTTTAGCTAATTAAAACATTGACTTATATCTAAGCATGCCACTGATTAAACAGAATTTTTTTTTTTAACGTAAGAACTTGTCATTTCTGTTTTATTTCAAATATAGCATCAAGTGCATGCAAATACTTTCCCTGTGTGCTACTGATGAATTTAGCCAAGTGAAAGTAGAAGCAATTACTAAGAATAGTAATGACTAAAACATGTTTCTGAAGAATCATCAAAAACAGCTTTGGAAAACCATTGCTGGAATTGCCATTGAAGTTGCTGCTGTTGTAGCTGTTTTTTCATATGTATTTTGGGTTGACTTGTAATCCCTCTCTCAGAAAAGAAAAATATATGTTGTAATCACAACTTCAAGTACCTCAGAATGTGTCCCTATTTGGAAATTTGTAATTAGTTAAGATGAGGTCATAGTGGAATAGGGTGGGCTCCTAATCCTGTATACTGGTGTCTTTTTAAGAAGAGGATCATGGGAACACACAAACACACACAAGGAGAGCACCATGCCGGGATGAAGACAGAGTCTGGAGTTACACAGATCCAAGTCAAGAAATACCCAGACGCTAGACAGAGACAAAGGACTCCCCTGCAGATTTCAGAGCAAGCATGGCCCTGCTGACACCTTGATTTCAAGCTTCCAGAACTGTGAAACAGTATGTTTCTGTTGTTTTAATCTACTCAGTTTGTGGTATTTTATTATTGTAGCCCTAGGAAACTAATACAGTATGCAAAGTAATAAGATGTATGGAACAGTTTTTCAACACAGAGCAATATGCATTATTTTCACAAACTATGAAGCCTCCTTTTAGTTTTTTAAGGAAAAATATTTTGTTTAATCCTGAATAACGTTGTGCCCAGAAGTTGTCTTTAAAGATGTTAATATAGCTACCTTAACATCAATTTAAAGAACTATATTTTCTAATGTGCTAATTTTAGGTTTATTGAAAATAAATATGAATTATATAAATATATGAAAACATGTTAATATATACCACAATATCTTTTAATATTGTAAATATTTACATTTATAAATTCTAGTTCTTAAGATTTTCCACCTATGGAGAAATAAATACATTTAAATGTGCATATATATCAGAAATACAAAAAGCAATTTACAAGAGTGAGAGAAGTAGCAAAGTTAGAGGAAAAATACTTAAACTGAAGTTCAAATATAACTGATTTCTAGTCTTAGCATAATTGTTTAGGTGCAGAATGTAATCGAGTCCTTTAATGCATGAACAAACCTCAATTATTTCATTTGAAAAAACTAGTATAGTGGTGAGATGCTTTGAAGATCAAATGAGCAGCATGTCTCCAGCTGGTGGAGTTTTTCCATATCATAGGTACTCAAAATGGGCCTATAAACAGATACATGGGCATAGTATGGAGAACTCCTGAATTAGGATGGGATATATGTGACATTATTCATCTCCCATAAAATGACAAGAATTAAGGCCGGGCCATGGTGACTCACACCTGTAATCCCAACACTTCGGGAGGCCAAAGTGAGTGGATTGCTTGAGCTCAGGAGTTCGAGACCGACCTGGGCAACATGGTGAAACTCCTTCTTTAAAAAATACAAAAATTAGCCAGATGTGGTGCTGTGTGCCTGTGGTCCTAGCTACGTAGGAGGCTGAGATGGGAGGATGGCTTGAGCCCAGAAGGCAGAGGTTGCAGTGAGCAGAGATGGTGCCACTGCATTCCAGCCTGAGCAACAGAGTGAGGCCCTGTCTCCAAAAATAAAAATAAAAAAACCCAAGAATTTGAGTTTTATCTTCCCCATTTCTCTATGGACTCCATTCCTCCCCCATTTTCCTACTGAAGTCAGAGTTAATTTTGTTTAATTAATTAAATACTAGTTTGGGACTACGTACTAGACTTTTTTTTAATAAACAATGAAGATCTAAGACAAATATGAAGCTGTCATTGTCTTCAAAAACTTCAATAGTTTTGCGCAAGAAAAATTTTTGGAGTTCTTGTTAAAAATGTAGAACTGGGGGCCTCACCTCTAAAAGTTAAATTCAGTAGGGTTAAAATTGGACCCAGATTTCCCATTTCAACAAGAGCCCTAGGTAATTCTGGAGTAAATAGTCTATAAACCATCTTTGAAAAAACCTCTGATTTTAATGACCTAAAGCTGATTGAAACAGTCCATTAAGTCTTTTGATAATTTTTCATTACAGAAATAGACACTTTCCCCCCAAATTATGATTTATTACCACTAATATATGCTACTTTGTATCACAACTGAAAGATGGAAATCCTTTTGAGGGAGAAAGTAAGATGAAGAGAAACAGGTTATGGATAATAAGATTTGCTTTACACAAAAATCTCTTTAAAATTTTTTGCATAAATTTAAGGGGTACAAGTTCAGTTTTATTACATGAATACATTGTACAGTGGTGAAGTCTATAACCATCACCCGAATAGTGTACATTATACCCATTAAGTAATTTCTCATCCCTTCCCCCCACCAAGTCTCCACATCTATTATTCCATCCTCTATGTCAATGTATACACATTATTTAGCTTCCACTTGTAAATGAGAACATGTGGTATTCGATTTTCTTTGAAAAAATTCTTGTAATAGAAATTCCTAAATCCATAGCCCTAACAAGAACTGTTAATTGTGTAGAGAACCAAGGCTAGAGAACATATATTTTGCTGCATCAAAATCTTTCTTTGAACTCAGGAAATTAAATCACATTATTAGCTCTTCAGTAAAGTTAGTGGAATTTTAATAAATTATTGGTATTCTTGAAATGTTGAGTAATGCTAACTATATGAAAAATTAAAAATGCACTTCTTTTTGTTTTTTTGAAAGTTTAGTTTGATAAATTATAATGAACAGGTAAGAGATTTCCAATTGATATGGACAGGAGACAGGGAAATACTGGGAAGAAGAGAGTGGTTCCCCAGCAAAAGCCCCACCCTTAAGCCTAGATACCCACAGCCCTAAGTAAGAACAGGCATTTCTCTTGTCACAGCCAAAAAGTTGCCTTTTGGCCCACCACACCCCCATCTTATGCCCATATAAACCCCACACCCCAGGCTCCAGAAGCTGACGAGGAGACAAACAGACAAATGACAGAATGGTGTGGCAGAGAGGATGAGAAGCAAAGGAATGTTGGGAGGAATTTGGCTGGGGACAGTCGGAGAATCAGCTGCTGGATGGCCAAACTCTAGGGGAAGATCATCTTCCCGCTCCATTCCCTGTCCAGCTCCCCATCCAGCCTGCTGAGAGCCACCTCCACCACTCAATAAAACCCCCACATTCATCCTTCAAGTCCATGTGTGACCCGAGTCTTCTGGGAGGCTGGACAAGATCTTGGGATACAGAAACTGGCACAATGGCCCCCTGCCCTTGCAAAAAGGCGGAGGGTCCACTGAGCTGGTTAATCCTTAAGGCATCCATGGATGGCAAGGCTAAAAGAGTTCACTGTAACACACACCCACTTGGGCTTTGGGAGTCTCAGACACCTACCCTTAGAGGCTGCTGTGGGGCCAGAGCCCAGAAGAGCTCCCCTCAGTTCCAGCACCTGCCCATCTGCATGCTTCCCATCCCGTAAGGGGTTTGAGCTTGTGGTGGCTGAACAGAGAGCCACACCCCTGTTGTATGACCTGCAAGCAGGGGGGAGGTCAGGGAACTCTCCTGTTTCACAATGAGTACAGCAAAATATGACGAAGTTGGAAAAGACCCAGGCTCAGAGTTTGGGTCATGAAGTTAATCACACGGTGTCACTAATTACTTGAATTACTTGAATCAAAACCCTTAACATATCTGTAAACCAGTTTCCTCATCTATATAATGTGGATAGAGGCTAAATGGGTTTTAGAATTTGTTCCATTTCTAAAAGATCTAATTCTACCTTAGGGATTTTCAAGGCATCCATGCCCAAATTTTACAGCATGAGTAGAAATTTTTTCTTTTCCTTTTAAATGACCTGATGGCAAATGGCAAGATATTTTTCACCTTTAAATAGCTATCTATGAAGCCTATTATTGTTAATATTTACTTCATAAAACACACATAAGTACATGTATTTAATTATATTGTCTTTTGAAATAATATTTGTTTAAAAATATTTCTCATATATAACCCAAAATGTGTGCAATGTACCCAATTTACATTTAGGCTAGCTCTTGAGTGGCAGAAAAGACAACATAGAACAGGTAAATAGAGTAATCACACTTCTCTGGCTGTTTACAGTTTAGAAAGCTATTTCTGAATCTGTCATTAACAATAAACTTAAGACTTCAAAGAAAAGTCCTTAATATTTTAATGTATCATACTTTGTATATATTGTTATATATGTATATATCATACATGTTGTTTTTTCTGATTTTTGTTAATAGCATATTTGTTTTAAAAGCATAAATTAAGATTTTAAAAGTCAAATTATATTTTAAATGAACAAAAAGAGATAGCTTTTTAATCTGTGATGAATTTTTCTTTTTAATTTTTAATTTTGGTTATTCGTATGATGTATAAATCAGCATAGTTTGTCTGTGGAGAATCCTTTTGCATAAAAGTATCATTTATTCCTAAGTGCTAATTTGTAAAAAGTTAATCCATTTTTAATCAAAGTTGGCCAAATTACTTTTCCCATGTGGGTGGATTTTCTTTATTAAATTATTATTATATTCTCATACAAGTGCTATTGTGTGAGTAATAGTCTAACTAATTTCAACATTTCAAATTTAATTTAACAACTTGTGTTTATATATTTTGATTTTATCTCAATGGTTCTTTATTTTTCCACCTGGATGGGTACTTGAGTTCGAGTTATTCCTTCTATAAGATGTGTTAGAAAGTTTTATTGTTTGAAAGGGTAGGGATGGTTTTTAAGTCAATAAAAAGAAAATAGGTGTAATAAAATTAACAGATTTGTAAATCTAAGGTAGTCTAAGTGACTGCTTTAGTGGTTGATGGTTAGTGAAGATTTGTGTGTTTCTGTTTGTGTGCATTAGTATATGCAATGTAATCATTATTTTCACCTAAAATGCCAGTTTATATATATTTTCTGTTGATGAAAAGAGTCAAACTCTATAAAATATTTGAAGAGATTTATTCTGCGCTAAATATACGTGATCATGGCCCATGACACAGCTTTCGGGAGGTTCTGAGAGCATGTGCCCAAGGTGTGGGGTACAGCTTGGTTTTATATATTTTAGGAAGGCAAGAGACATCAATAAAATACTATTAAGAAATCCATTGGTTTGGTTTAGGAAGGTGGAACAACTCAAACTGGGTGGAGGGGGTAGGGATGGTCTTCCAGGCTATAGGTAAATTTAAACATTTTCTGGTTGACAATTGGTTGAGTTTGTCTAAAGGCCTAGGATCAATAGAAAGGAATGTTCAGGTTAAACATAAAGGATTGTGAAGACCAAGTTTTATCGTGCAGATAAGCTCTTAGATAGCAGACTTTTGAGAGAGCAGTTTGTAATTGTTTTTATCGAACTTGAAAGGGTGCCTGGCTCTTAGTTGATTATCTCCTGGATCTGAGAAGGAAAGAAGGGAAACAAAGGGAAGGGAATTCTCTATAGAACATGGATTTTTCCCACAAGAGACTTTAAAGGGCAATTTCAAGGTATGTCAAGGCAATGTGTTTTGGGGTTAAATAGTTTTTTCCTTGTCTCATAATTTTATGCCAGAGTCAGACTGAAAAGTATGTCACAATATATAGGATCAAATAAAACCCATCTGATGAGAATTCCTGGTTTGTAGAACATGACTTTCTAGACCCCTTAGGTAGGAATTTGAGTAAGATAAAAAATCAGAGCTTAGTCCTCATTTCTGATTATCTGGAAATATGGGACAGCAGAAAGTTAAAAATGACAAAATAAAATATATATTTTTAAAATTCAGAATAATTATGATACTATCTTAGCTAAAGTAATCTCCTCTACATCACTCTGGTTCCCATGGTTTAATTTGACTTACACCAAGTATCACTACCTGAAATCACAATCCTTAATGTATGTATATATGTAGGTACATGTTTATTTGTTTATTTTCTATCTTCCCCCGTTTCCATTAGAACATAAACATTCCATAAGGGCAAGGATTTTATCATTCTTATTCATATTGCAACTGCAGGACTCAGAATAATGCTTGGCAAACAGTAGGCACTAAATATATAGAATGAATGAGTGTATAGATATGGTTAGAATTATAGAAGCTAACAAGAGCTGCCCAACCAAGAAATTCTTAGTAAGATTGTGAAGGACAAAGGTCAATAAAAACTGAATAATTGGAAACGCCAAGAAAGCTGCAGTTCTATAAACACATGAAGTAAAAGCTTAAGGTGTTTAGAGGCTAGGGAATTAGGACGTTGGCCAATATTTTTATGGAGGGGGGGGGGAATGAGTTAGAAAGAGATACTTTTAATTTTATTTTCCTATTTTAAATAAAGTCACAACATGAAATAACCTGAAAAGCATTTCGGCCAGCACTCAGTGCCTCCTTTGCAGGTAGTGGCTTCAGTGGAGTAGGAGAGGCTTGCTCTTGTGCTTGGATGAGCCCTTGGGGAATATGATGGAGCTGTTTTCAGAGTCAAATCCTGTGAGCATTGCAAGCCCAGAAATGGAGATAAAGAATATGCCCAATTCTGAGCACAATTTCTTTAGTCTGAGACAAGTACAGCATAGGAAGTATTGCTCCAGGAAAGGACTATTGTTTGTAACATTAAAAAGTACCTCTATTTTCAATCTTTCAGTTTATAAAATTTCATAGATAAGAATAATTTCTGTCTGAGAACAAAGGATATCACCCCTGTCACCACACAACTGGTGGCACTGGTGGTAGTTTTCATATTGTAATTTTGAACTTAAAGAACAAAAGAACTTGCAACCAGTCTTTCAAAATTCAAATAGAGGAGCTTCTGTAGTGTTTTTTTCTCCTTAGAACTATCTTAGCTCTCCTATTCATCACTGACTTAGTTTCTATTGCTGTTACTACAAATTATTGCACACATTGTCTTAAAATAATTCACATTTATTTTCTTACAGTTCTGGAGGGCAAAAGTCCAAAGTGGATCTCCTTGGGCTCAAATCAAATGTCAGCATCATATTCTTTCTGGAGGCTCTAAGAAGAATCTATCTCCTTTCCTTTTCCAGTTTTGAAAGATCCTTGGATTGTGATTTTCTTTCATCTTCCAAGCCAGCAATGGCTGGTCAAGTCTTTCTCACATCACAGCACTCCACCACTGACACTTTTGACCTCCTATTCCCATTCAAGGACACTTGTGATTACTTTGGGCCCACTCAGATGGTCCAGGATATCAGCTGATTAACAACCATAATTCTATTTGCTACCCTAATTCTCCTTTGCTAAGTAACATATTTCTAGATTCTGGGCATTAGAACGTGAACATCTTTTGGAGATAGCTACTTGTCTACAGATATATTTTCTTTATGAAAATGTGTGGTTTTTATAAACATGTATTTCAAGAAATGAACTATTCTATTTTCATGTCTTGTTGAAATGGTCCAAGTCTAGAGTAGAAAATAATCAACACTCTTGTTTACTCCTGGTCAGTTTATTCCTCAAAAAGAACCAAGGTCAGGGTGTACCCAGAGCAGAGTCAAGCTTAAAGAGGACCAAGCTCAAGACCACCAGAGTAGGGCAAGGTCAGAACACTCACAGCTGAAATTTATTTTTTCCAATTAGACTCTGCTGCTCTTTTGAAGAATACCTGTTCTCCACGAGAAGAAAGCAATGACGTTGCTTGTGATATGTAACGACCTATTTGCAGACACAGAAGTTTCAAAGAGGGGTTTATATGCAGTGACTTTTGGTACAATCCCTGTGGTTAGTGGAAGCATTTATACCCTGGGAAAAACTTGAAATTAGTGCTTTACTTTTGCAAAGCACACAACACTTCAGGCACTCCCACAGTTTTTAAAAATAAAGTTCGTAACAAATAACTTGAAATTCATTATTATCTCTCCAGGTAAACTCTAATAGTAAAATGTATGTATTTGACCTCTGTGACAGATTCTAAATTGGAATTTATCTCTGTAATTAACTTGTAATGGAATTTCACTTTCTAATTGTGTGCACATAAAACCTAACAGTTGCTTATTTTATACTGTTTTTGGCAGGAACTGTTCCATCACATCGTTTTATGAGGCAATAATATAGTGTCTAAATAGAAACACTCAGAGCACAAATAATTTATCCTATCGAATAACAAAGAGATTTTCATCAATAAATCAGGAAATCAGATTACTTTTCATGTGGGCCAGCCCTGAGTGAGACACTAATGGCTGCAATAAATGTCATGATTAATGACGTTTGAATGTCAGAAGTTTGAAAATTCAACATAAATTTATTAAATATCCAGACATTCATAAGTTAATACACACCTCAAACAAACCATTTAAGTTTCTTTACATCATTCATCCAACATCTATGTTCTAGAATCTTCTCATTTATCTCACTTTAAGTATATCCAAAATTGTGTGGATTCATGGCATTCTTGACCAAAACCAGGAATTTTTACTACTGACCCAAATCTAAAAATGTCTGTTTTTACTGAAGGAGTCCTTGAAGATGTTGCTAAGGAACAAGCTTTGGAAAACAAAGACAACGTTTAATAAAAATGTATTGATTAAAAAGAAGAAAACCTCTGAAAGGCAGTCATTTCTCGAGAAAGCTGATATGTTATGATAAACTTTTCTAGGCTTTTGTCTATTCCCTGGTTGTTGTGCCATATAAACATCTTACTCCACTTTCTGAACAATATATTCCATGTTCTGATGATTTCTGAAGTGTTATCTGTTGGATTTAATAAGAATTTACATTTCAAATGCAAAGATCTTAGACAAGAGCTAGAGTTCATAGGCCATACTAAATATATCTGAGTTAGTCCATTTTGCATTGCTATAAAGGAATGACTGACTGGGTAACCCAAAGAGGTTTATTTGGCTCACAGTTCTGCAGGATGTATAAACATGGCACCAGCATCTGCTGAGCTTCTGATGAGGCCTCAGGAAATTTATGGTCATTGAAGAAGGCAAAAGGGGAACTGGCATATCACATGACAAGAGGGAACAGGAGAGATGCCAAGTTCTTTAAACAATCAGATTTCACATAGAGTAAAAAGTCACTCATTACCACAATGGCAGCACCAACCCATCCATGAAAGACCTGCCCTCGCCAGATCTCAACACCTCCCATTAGGCCCACCTCCAACATTGGAGGTTATCTTTCAACATGAGATTTGTAGGGGACAAAACATCTGAACTATAACAATATCCTTGCCTACAGGAAATTAAATATCATGTTAGTAGACAGCACTTGTGAGACATGTTAGTGTCTTTGTCCATGTTAATTGTTATGGGTGGTTTGAAGGCAGAATAAGCAACATTTGCTAGAATCTTCTAGAATTACTTATAGGAATTAATCTTTTTTAAAAAAGTAATATTTATAATGGCACAGTGGTCAATTAGCCAGAATTTTCTAAAGGACTTGGCACATGCTTAACAATAGCTTGATAAACAGAATTTTTCTTATAACAATAAATGTGTTTTTTTTTTTTTTTTTTTTTTTTTTAATTTGAGGACCTTCATTGCTATAGGAACTTCACTTTCAGTCAATGGCTTAAATAGAAGCAAAATAGAAGAAACTGTGCTCACCTACAGATTTTTACAGACTGAAAATTTATAGGGAAAGCAAAGTACGAATAAAGAAACTAGGAAAAGGATAAAGAAATGGTAGAATGGGGTAAAGATTAATTAAGAGAACATGGCCGGCCATCATTAACAGTAAAGGATTACTTAACCAGGATTTTTAGATATGATATTTTCTTCAAGAGTCTGAATTATCAGATGTCATTTGTGTTTATTTTGACACTGATTGATTTTGGAATTGTATTCAAGAATTGAGCAAAATCTTGTGAACTGGCATCATGTCAACATCCCCTACTAGTAATTGTAGTTCCAATATCTTTTTGGTCCTCTGTTACATAGAGTTTCTTGGTTACATTTGTGTGTGTGTGTGTGTGTGTGTGTGTGTGTGTTATTTTTTTAAACCAAGGTTCATGATCATCACAACTGGATAGCTATTGCCATAATGTATTTTTGGAAATATGAAATGAAAAGGACTGAGTACTAGACTCCTAATATCTGAATTTGGATATTAAAATAAAATATGAATGTATTTTGCTTTATCAAATTTTAGCAAATTTGAATATTCTATAGATTATACTTCGCTGTATGTATCTAAAATCCAGAAAGACTTTTAATGGAAAGGCTAAATCAAGCTGATTAACATGTGTAATTTTAACTGACTTTTAAAATATAGTTTGCACTCTTTGAGTAATTATTTGGGGCACCAGGGTTTTTATTAAGGCGATTTTCAACAGTTATTTCTGCACAGTACCTTTAAGAGGGTATGTGAAAAATATATACTTTTACCAAGTTGCCATTTTCCCCAAAGCTTACACACTGCCAGGTGAAATCATGGGCTCTATGTCGCAACTTGTAGCGGTGCATGTCTTCTTTTTTCAGTTAGAGTGTTAATCTTGTTGTAAGGTGCAAGTCATAAAAATATGACCAAAGATAGACCAAGGAATAGTTAAGAGCCTGATTTGGTGTGGAACAGACTTGTTAGTTTTAATAGAAATGATGGGAGGACGTTGTCTTTAAGTTTTAGTATGTGACTCTTCTTTGTAAGTAGTTGTCTAAAGACAGCTAAAAAGAAACCTGCTGGAACTGGGTTTTAGATGAAGCAAATAGAAGTCGACATTGGTTGATTACATAAAAAGAAACCATTTTCTATGTCAGAGACCCATGGTGATCTTAAAATATTAGCTGACAGAAAAAGTTCTAGAAGCCCCCATCCTTAGAAAATATCAGTAGTGGCATACATTTGCCACAAAGGAAGGATAAGGAAGTCACTGATGCCTGCTGCTACAACCAGGAGAAGCAGCTGCTGATCAGTTCTCCCCAGTTTTCTCTTTCCACTTAAACTCACCAAGTAATCTACTGTTAGAAGCCAATTTCAGAAGCTGCCATTGAGAATATACCATCAGATGACTGGAAAATAGGGTGCTATTATTCAGAGAACCTCTCAACACTTGGGGTAGAAAATAGGTTTCCATTCTTACGCTAACCCTCATTGATTGTTAGAGACCTCTTGCAGCACTGTCTTGAGGAAATTTAGGAGGTCATGTTCAGGTTACTTGAGTAAGGATGTTATGATTAGTTAGAGATGTCCTTTGTGGATAAGAGTATAGGCATGCAGGTGTAGCATGAGTCACTCTTGACAACTGAGTTCAGCGTGTGCGTGTGTGTATGTATGTATGTATATATGTGTGTGTGTATGTATGTATTGTGTGTGTATGTTGCCAAAACACTGGGCGTTCCACCTAGGTCCTGCTGCTTGCCGCACAGAAAGGAAATGAGGGAGACAAGTATTGCCAAGGAAGAAGACTTTAGTTGGGTGCTGCAGCCGAGGAGATGGCAGATCAGTCTGAAATCCATCTCTCTGACTACAATTAGGGGTTTATATAGCAGAAATGTACCTACATGCAGAAAAACAGGAATTAGTGAGGGGTAAGAAAGAGGAGTTAGTCAACAGGAAGCAGGTAGTTCGTTAGGCAATCTGTGGGTGAAGGGTCTGGCATCTTATTGTCCAAATGCAGTGATCTGGTCAGTTTCAGCTCCTTGATACTATCTGGGAGGCCTACTGGTTGGTTTCCTGAGAAAGGAACTCAGGTAAGACAAATGTGAATTTCTCAAGTCCCAAGGCTTTGAGGGTTGATTTGTTTTGTTTATTCAAAAGAAATGATAAACATCAATTCTATAGGACAATTGGGTCAGTTTCACATATATATAGTGTGTGTGTATACATAACATGGTGTGTGTGTGTGCATGTGTGTGTGTGTGTGTGTGCCTATGTATCTTTAGTATCTAAGGGTATGTTTTACCTCATATATAGAGAGAAATACTGGTGCTATTAGAATCCCAAAAACCTGTTAAAAGGTTTAATCCAGAAATAGCGGTCTTAATTTGTTAACTTTTCCTTAGATTTATTACATAGATTATACCTGAAAAAATAGATCAATTAACAAGCCTTTATTATTGGGGGTTGGGAGAGAAAAATGAAGTAAAAGATGTCATCAATTGCCCAGAAATTTGAGTGAGTCAAAATCTAATTTACTATCTCTATTTTCCTAATGGTTGACATAGTTCATGATATAAATAGTATTAAACACTATTTTTAGCATTTATAATAGCCATTAAATATACATGTTTGTATATAGTGTTCTTTAAATTTGTGTTCTTTAGCATTGGTTTTCCATTCTGCTTAAAGTGTCTTTGAACTTTCAAACTAAAGACATTTTCTACTTCTGTGCTGAGTAAGCAACTCTTAAAGCAGGGATGAGCAGCTCCTCCTCTCAGATCTGGGTTTCTCTCATATAAATACTACAGGTCATTTCTTTCACTCTACCACATAACTTTACTTTCCCAGCCCCTTGCTGACAGAAGGATGTCCTTTCCCCCTCCCCTCCCCTCCCCTACCTTCCCTTCCCTTTTTTTTTTTTTTTTTTTTTTGACTTTAGGTAATTCAGCTGCTGCTGCCAATCAGCATTTCATGGTTTTGTTTGTTTGTTTCTTTTGATACAGGAAGTCACTAACTGTTGGACTGTCAACATTTCTTACATGAAAAGGACAGGGTTAATGAATATGAGATTTTGAAAACCTTTTAAAGGTCAGAGCTTTCTACTTAAGTTTGGGCACTTTGCTGGTATCCTTCAAGATTTTCTTTTAAAGTAAAGAACCCTGCATTTCGTCTGGTACATGATGATGTTCGTATGTGTTTATTATTAAATATTGTCAGGTTCTCTGAGATTTTCTGTGTTATTAACCAGCTAAGTTTCCAAATTTTGCAAAATATTGTACTCATCTTACCACAGAACTTTATACTTTCACAGAACTCTTGAGTATGTTTCATGTACGAGACCAAAACAAAATTATTGCTTTAATACACATTTTACATATGCAAAATTCAATTTCAAAAAAGCCAAGTGAGTAGTTACAATGAGATAACTAAAAAATAAATTCTAGCTTATTTTTGTTATAATAGCAATTTCGTCATGGCTGAGTCCATGCCTTACCAACCCAGTATTTCAGAATACTTTTTAAAATCAAATTGTTTAGCCCTGATAGCTTTCAAATACCTAATTGCCTATACAAAAATTTAATCTCTCTGAGATAGTCTTACTCATTGCTGAAAACCTCTTCTAGCAAGGAGCTATCACTTAATGTACTCTGGACAAGCCTCCACATAAGGTGATGAAATCTCCCTCTTCATTTCTTAGCCCTCATGAGATCACCAAGGCAAGCAGAGGAGTGATAATGACTGATGCTTGCTTCTACTGGCATTAACACTCTGCACTGTACTGTCCATACCATTTCATCTGAGTTGTGTCCATACCCATTCCTTAATTTGCTCCTGGTATATTCCCATTTGGTAAGTGCTCAAAACCTGCTACTACTGCAAGTCCTTCAAGAACACCTATATCTCAAAGTCCAGGCCCTACTTCTTGGAAGTGATCTCAAAGTCCAACGTCAGGCCTAGCTCCCTTGCTCCTACTTCTGGTCACAGGATCTCACTCTTCTTTGGCTCACAAACACTTGAAACCCTTTATGTCTCCTATAAGAATGTCTTCGTGTATTATGTCAATGTAACATTGACGTATATGTACATGTCTATGTCACATCAACACATTTTCCAAAATGTAGTTGAGCAGTCTTAAACAGGGCCATATATACGACAATAATTTTATAGTGCTGATTGGTCTTACCCAAGCCCAGACCATTTTTATTTTTATTTTATTTTATTTTATTTTTTATTATTATACTTTAAGTTCTAGGGTACATGTGCACAACGTGCAGGTTTGTTACGTATGTATACTTGTGCCATGTTGGTGTGCTGCACCCATCAACTCGTCAGCACCCATCAACTCGTCATTTACATCAGATATAACTCCCAATGCAATCCCTCTCCCCTGCCCCCTCCCCATAATAGGCCCTGGTGTGTGATGTTCCCGTTCCCGAGTCCAAGTGATCTCATTGTTCAGTTCCTACCTATGAGTGAGAACATGCGGTGTTTGGTTTTCTGTTCTTGCGATAGTTTGCTGAGAATGATGGTTTCCAGCTGCATCCATGTCCCTACAAAGGACACAAACTCATCCTTTTTTATGGCTGCATAGTATTCCATGGTGTATATGTGCCACATTTTCTTAATCCAGTCTGTCACTGATGGACATTTGGGTTAATTCCAAGTCTTTGCTATTGTGAATAGTGCTACAATGAACATACGTGTGCATGTGTCTTTATAGCAGCATGATTTATAATCGTTTGGGTACATACCCAGTAATGGGATGGCTGGGTCATATGGTATTTCTAGTTCTAGATCCTTGAGGAATCGCCATACTGTTTTCCATAATGGTTGAACTAGTTTACAATCCCAAATATCTTTCTTTTGACAAATATCTTTCTGAACATCTGTCTAAAGTCTAAGGGGGCTCAGTTTAGGATTTTCGGTGTAACCTCTCAACAGACACACACACACACAGAAGCAATAATCAAATATTAAGATAATACAGAACTGATAAGGACTTCTCTCAAAGAAGCATTCAGGTTAGTCAGGTTAATGCTTTCTCCAGGAAAAATGGCAGATGACTCTCTTTATATTTAGATAATAAAGAGCCTTTTCAAATTATTTTTCCAGATCTAAAGAAGAGACTAATTTCACAGAGCCAACCAACAGTATAACCCAAACTACTTACAATTTGAAAATCATGTGGCTGGGCATGGTGACTCATGTCTGTAATCCCAGTACTTAGGGAGGCTCAGATGAGAGGACTGCTTGATGTCAGGTGTTCGAGACCAGCCTGGCAACATAGCTACATCTCATCTCTTGAAAAAATAATGCTCCTCTACAGGTTCTTCTCCTCAAGGTTAGCAATTCACTACCCAAACAAACAAAAAATTAAGTATCTTACACACTTATATTTTATGTGTGTGTTTTTTAATTTAGCTGTTAGGAGGGATATAGACTTTTTCAATCTCTTCGTTCAGAAATAATCTCCTCTTTCCTAGACATTCTGTACAACACTTTGTCTCTCTTCTTGCGCTGCTAGCTTTTTAATCATTTAGGTACCTTGGTTTTTATACCATATTGTAAACTGTGAGGATGGAGACAAAGATCATTTTCATCTCTGTGTTCCTTTCCATGCTTGGTTAATACACTACCCAACATGTCCTTTTGTGTCATTGTTTCTTAAGAGTAAGGGTCTTGCATTATGTTTTAATTTAGTTTGTATGGCTCCTATAGAAAAAATATTCATAGACTCTTAAAGCTGTTGGAATATTACCTTTAATGCTCGTGATCCCTGATAAAGAGGCGCCGAGGCAATGTTGTCATGTGTGTAAAAGGTTAGAGGCAGATGCTGAGCAAGTTACTTCACTCCCTGCATCAGTTTTCTCATCCATGAAATGAGGTTCCTAACGGGACCTTCCTAATAGTGTCTTATGAAAATTATTTGAAATTAATTTATGTAAAGCTTTTAGAACAGTGTCTGACACATGGTTCATATTCAGGAAAGGTTAGCTCTTATTATTAACATTATCTTAGTAATTTGAAAGACCAATATCTCTTTAAGTCAAGCCAAAGGAGAACTAAATATACCAAAAATTTATACTATCTAGCCAATGCTAATGAAAATTTAGTTTTGTGGTATGTATACTGCCAAACTTAAGTAGCCCACAGAATGAGCTGACACAGTCTTAGAAGTTTTCTATGTTCCAGGATTAAAAAAGAAAAAAAAAAAATAGAAAGAAACTTAAGGTTACAATTGCAAAAAAAAAAAAAAAAAAAAAAAGATAGTGCTAGAGATCAGTAAAAAATAAACCAGATGAAAAAGTACTTAATAAATGAAAATGTCTTATTTGGCCGCATAAGTCCTGTTGTAAACATAAACACTCTCACTGCTCCGGACAGCTCACTGGCTGCTGGGGCCACTGTGATCATTTGACCCTAAACAGCTTTCCTTGGCTTTGTCATTACTACAGTGAGACACACCTGGAAGAACGTAACAGCCAAGGAGTAAAGGAGTGAATAAATTTCAGAAATTACCACCAGGGAACAATGTGGTTTCATGCCCCTTACTTTGTGCTCGTTTCAGGTCAACTTGCTCAAAAGAACCTCACAATAAATCTGTTGCTATCAGTTCTTCTTACCAACTTTTTATCATTTCTATGTGTATTTTATTTTTTCTTGTTTTGGTGGCTTAAAGATTTTAATTCTATCATAACAAGGGAAAATATTCCCCAGAAATCTGGAAACTCTATAATGATTAGATACAATACTGGAATTTACCGTTTTATTAATGGCGTACTTTATTAAATGTAATTCCCCAAATTAAGATGTTAATGTGTTTCTTTTTTGTATATGACATGTTTTACCAGGAAAACATATTCTCATATATCCTGAAAAAGCATAAAGAGTTTTTATTATTAGATGTTAACCTGATAAACCTAATCCATAGCATTTGGCTGAAAAATCTGAAATGCATTTTCCACTAATATTGTGAAAACAGGTTGATAGCTGAATTTTCCTTGCTGCTATTAAAAAAAAAATCACTCTATTGATGTTGCATGAAATATGTTACCATATATTTTATCATCAAGTTTTATCTGTCATGTTCTATTATCCTACTATCATAGAAATATATTAACATAATTATTTTACTAAGATTAGTTCTCCTTTTGACATATTCTAGAGTTTCAGTCTAGTAAGCAACAAGGCTGTCTATTAAGGAGAAGAAAAGTCTTTAGGAAAGTCCTGACAATTTTAAAGTTAGAAAATGCTTCAGAATTAATATAAGATAGATACCAATGACAAAAAACTATAATAATTATTAGGCAAATAATAAGAGCAGTGAATTTGAATTGAATAGAAAGACAACATTAAAGTAGCAATATTTTTGACTAAGGTAAAGCTTGTCATGTTCAAATTTCAAAATACTGTTTTTTTTTTCCCTTTAGATATGAATTGTTTAGACAATTCATTTCTTTCAATCCTTTGGGGTCTAACAAAACTTTAAAATATCCTTTTTTCATACATGGGAAAGGGATGTGTCAAAAGTCTGCATCTGTGTTCCTAAGCTTTGAACTGGTGTAATTTTTTTTTATATATCTACCCCTATGCCACAAAACTGCATTCTTCCTACCCCTCTTCTCTTCCATACCACATTGATTCTTTGGGAATAATTATAGTCAGAGAAACACATAACTTTAACAGTCCCAGGTAACATGAGTTGGTTGACTGCTCATGCTCTGTCCGCAAACTCTCAACTTCACATCCCAGGTGTGTTCACGGGAAGCCAGCCTTGTGGGGGCACCAGGTGACATGGAGCATTGCAGCCTCTGGTGGGCCAGTTGAAAGGCTCCACGGTTGAGGTGTCCCAAACAGCTTTCTGATGGAGTTCCTGAAGTGCTCAGTAAGATACACAGCCCTTTGTTAAGTTCCAGGAGGCCTAAGTGCTTTCAGTACCCCACTCTCTTCTCTGCTCTCAGCCAATCTGCTATGCTGAGCCCCTGAGGATTCTGGTGGGGCAAGAAAGAGGTGGCTCTTGAGCAGTGTTCTACATATCTGGGGAAGCCAGGTTACTCACTCACTCTGCTCTGATGCTCTGACTTTCCCTTGTGGAAGGAGTTTCAGGACAAGGGATATCTGTTGGCACTTAGCTGGGCCCTCTGCAGGAGACATAATGTAAGTGAAGTGAAACTGTTTTTCTTACCTCTTCAATGCATCTATTCTTGACTTTTATTTTTTTCTACTTCAACTGTTTGCTGGATCTTCTTTATTGGACTCTTAGACTCCCATAAATGTACTCTTGTCGTGGGTGATTGTCCAAATCGGTGCACTGTGAGAAGATAGTAAACTATTCTGCCATCATGCCAACATCACTTTCCCAGTTAGGATATATTTAAACTGATGCTGATCTGCACAGGAAAAAAAAAAAAATGGAAATTTGATCACTGAAAAAAATATGTGTATATCTTTTCTCTATATCTTATCATTTTTCTATCTAGGAATTGATGTAGTCTTTCTTATCTAAAGTTATTGTTCTATGGCTTAAGTATAAAACAGATTTACCTTTGGGCCTTTAGAAGAATCTGGATCCCTGAAGTGGCCCCTGAACATTCTCATTTATTGAGTTGAGGAAAAACTTAAGTTTCTGCATTTTCAAAAGGAATTCCAATAATCCTGGTGTGGATATTTCTTAGACCACATCTTTGAATATTTTAAATGGTAATTATCTCCATCAGTATCAAATGCAGTTATGCATTAAGTAACTTATTTTTGTTGATGGCTGATACAGTCTGACTCTATATCCCTATCCAATTCTCATCTTGAATTGTAGTCCCCACGGGTTGGGGAAGGGACCTTGTGGGAGGTGATTGAATCATGGGGGCGTTTTCCCCACGTTCTCATGAGAGTAAGTGAGTTCTCACGAGATCTGGTAGTTATGTGACAGACTTTTCCACCCTTCCCTCTGCGCTTCTCTCATGCTTCTTCTCCTTCTTGTTGCCATGTGAAGAAGGATGTGTTTGCTTCCCCCTCCACCATGATTGTGAGTTTTCTGAGGCCTCCCCAACCCTGTGGAACTGTGAGTTAATTAAACCTCTTTTTTAAATAAATTACCCAGTCTTGGGTATTTCTTCATATCAGCACAAGAATGGACTAATACAATGGCTTTAACAATTTAAGCAAATCCTTCACTGAATTATAGATTGGCTGTCATGCTAAAACAGCATCAAATATTTTTAAAAGGCAGTGCTCTCTAATTCTTCTGTGTATACTGTACTCTATTGCTGTAGTGTTTCCAAATGGAAGAACTCTATAGTTTTAACTGAATCATAGTGCCTCTCCAGTATTTCTGATTTACATGGAGCTAAGGAGGCTCTGCATAAAATAGAAGTAAGAAAGAAGACACAGTGCACCAATTTGGACAATCACCCACGACAAGAGTGCCTTTGTGGGAGTGTATGAGTCCAATAAAGAAGTTCCAGCAACGAGGAGGACTATGTCTTTTTATTTAAATAAGAGGATCTTAAAGGCAATGATCAAAGCAAAGTCTTCAAAGGACAAAATAAAATGTAAAGGAAGTATCATGGATACCCATTATCCTGCCTAATTTTGACGATATTGTCCAGATGCAGGTCAACTTTCTCCATACTTTACTTGGTTAGTGATATAGTTGCTCAATGAAACTTAAGCAAAAAAACACAATTTTTTTTTTTTTTTTTTTTTTTACTAAGACTGATTCTCTGACGACTCCATAATACTTGTTTTCGTGCTTTGAATGTCCTATGTTTTTTTTTTTTAAGTTGGTAACATATGCTAAAAGAAGCTCAAGGAGTTAAAAAAAGGAGAGAAAAACAAAAGTAATTCTCTCTTCTTATACCAAAACACAGTCCTTGGGTTCTTCCCCTTGGAAGCAAATGCTATCAGGCGTGTCTATTTCTTAAGTGTATTTCCAGAGTATATTGAATATTGTGGAGTGAGGGTAAGTGTGATATGAGAAGGAATATAAATAAATGCAGGTCAGGAAATGCCCTTGGTTTCAAATTAGCAGGAGACATGCACTAAAGAATGTCTTAGTAACCTAAATGAGTTAATATTACTAAGCAGCATTTTTACCACCAGAGAATGACTTAGATACCAGAGAAAATGTAATATATTCTTCGAGTATGCATGTATTCTCTGAGGAAAAATAAATGAAATTTTTCTTAACAAGTACTGCTTTCAGCAGCCAACAGAAATTTAAATGATAATGCATTTTAGCATAATGAAAATTACCTGAGTTTTAAAATAACCCTTGGGATTGTAGAAACACTGGCAACCAATCAATTGTTCTTGCAAAGCAAGATCAATGACTACCGTCTTGTAGGAATGTGTTTGGAAAACAATTTGGAGGTAAATGGAGAAATTGCTTTCTTTGACCTATTTATGAAATTTCTTTGTAATACGTGACTAAAAAGATTTTTAGAAAGATTAAAAAATATATAATGGCACCAAAAGGGCAAAAGTTGTAACTAATTATTAAGTAAGAATGACTTTGAAAACAAAACTTTATTGAATACCTACTACTTATAAGATACTATGCTAGGGTTATAAAATAACTTTGAGAAATTTTCAGTATAATTAAGAAATGACATATACGCAAAGAGTATAATCTTCATCTAATACACTATCTATTTAGAAAATGAGACAGAATTAAGTGGACTCTGTAAATCAGATTCTCTTCAGACTTATGCTACTCTTTGTCTTTTTTGCAAAGTGCAGTAGGTCATCTAGGTTAATGGGACTGCTAGCAGTTAGCAGGTAGATGGGCAATGCTCACTACTGAGATCAGCCAGATGCTCTGCTAACACATACCACATTTTAAGAGATTTAGCTCCCTTTTTGGGCTGTGCTTCTATCAGCACTTACCAACAGCCTCGGTTAGTAATTTATTTTTGGTAAAGTTACCAATAACTAGTCTTTGGTCATTAGAATTCATGTCGGTGCAAATATATAATTTCTCTTTAGGTAAGATTTCATTCTCTGTTGCACTGTAGATTTGTGTTTATATTTGTGCTTATATTTTAATGTGATGAGACTTTTTTTCAAATAAATTTTATAATGGTTTTGAATTCAATAATACGATAATCTATTTTTCTTGTGCAAGTTCACAACCAATTCAGAGAGAGAGAGAGGAATCGCAATGACAGAAGATCAAAATGTGAGTTTTATTCTTGATAAAAGCTAGATTGGAGTACATGGCTTCAATGTGCAGTAATAATGGACATGTCCTTCAATTTTAAACTAGGCAAACTTTTCCACTCAGTCTTTAGAGCAGCTGGGCAACCACACGTTTTCCCCACAGGGGCAGGTCCTTTACTGCTTGTCTGAGAGCACTCTAGAATATGTGCATTCTGCTGAGCTATCCTTATAAAGAGTAAGACCCCTAAAGAGACTGAGCCACATTTTGTCTGTTTTTTTCTCCCAAATACACCAGTCAGATAATTTACTCCCTTTCCTCCTTAGAAAGTTGATTTCAGCTGTGGGGCAACTATAGTACAAATTGTGTCTGGGATACTTTATTCCGTCAGAGGGCAAGGAAGCTAAAGACTAATGGAATCATATCAAAAGGAAAAATAACCCAGCTTGAAGATGTTCTTGCTGGATAAATTTATGACACAGTGAGCATGAAAACAAAATACTGTCTAGAATTGATTATAATATATATATTAAAAAATCCATGGACCCTAATGATAATTTAAAAATAAATATATATATATACACATACATATATAGATACACAAATATGAAAATGAGAAAGAAGAAAAACACTTTTCTTATGCAAGATGCACTAGATTATAAAGATATATAGAATGCTAAGACTGGAAATTTAACATTTGTAATTAATTCAGGTTAAGTGTCATCGGTAAACACTAAAGCCATTATGTCGATGGTCAGTGGAGAACAGGATATTCAAATGTTGGCAAAGGAATCCAACACAGATTGCAAGGGGGAAAAATGTACACTTAAAATAGCCAGAACTTGCAGTCTCCATCTTAACTAAATAACTACATTTATAGTTGATGATCACTAATGGTGGGACAAGGGGGTAATTTTTTACTTTTTGCAGTAATGCAATATGAAGAAAATCACCTCTAATGTATTTTTGCCAACAATGTCAACCATAATCTAATCAAACATCTACATTTAATTAAAGAGAATATAGAAGACAGAGGAAAGGTTAAATGATCCCAAGTGTTAAAAATCACAAATTTGGAATGGGAGGCATTCTACAAGAAAAAACAAACAAACAAACAAACAAACAAAAAAAACCAGGACAGGACTCTTTTGTCAAAAAAAAAAGTGATTATTTAAAAAAATTAAGAAGAAGAGGCTAAAAGCAAACAAATGCAATGTATAAGCCTTGATAAGATCCTAGTGAAAGGAAGAAAAAGGAAGGAAGAGGGGGAGGGAGGAAGAAAGGGAGCAAAGAAAGGATTATTTTGTCATTATTTTTCTTACTACAACAACTTGTCTCTCTTGAAGGGTGAAACATTTTTATTACTAGCTAACAGGCAGCTACAGGTTTTTGTTTATTTTGCTTTACGTTGTTCCATTGGCTGTTCTGTGTTCTCCATTCTTACTGTTAAGAATCAATACTTTTCAAGTAGTAATTCAAGTTTTTATTTATATGTAGAATTCATACATTAATATTCTCAAGTAATTTCTGGAGAGGACTAGTATGTCAGTGTATTTCTGTAAAATATATTTGCCTTTTTAATAGAAATTTACATGACATGTATCATATGTATTCAATACACAGACATCATATAATAAATTGCATTTCTATGTAAAGCTAATGAATTCACTGAAGACTTCTCAGGAGTTAATTTATTTAATGTGGTGGCTGTTTCATAATATATCTGTAAGTTACTTAGAGCAGCAGGTAGAAGAAACAAGTTTGCAAAAAGGGCCATCAGCACTAGAATTTTAAAAGATTTTCTCTTCCCTTTAATAAAGCTTTAGATCCTGGGATAGTCACAAATTGTTTCCTATTTCTGTTTGCCTATAATCATACAAAAGAAGAGGTATAAATTTATATTATTTAAATATGATATTAATTTGTTTTTCTCAATAGTTCTCAAAAACTATTTCCTTTAAGCACATTACAATGCTATTATAAAAACTGCTCTCTCAAGTTTTAAAACAAATTAGGTCTACAATTATGGGATTGTATTTCCAAATGCCACATGTAATTTGCTCTGACAGAAGGGATTTTTTCACATAGACAAACATTTCAAGTTCTTCTATTGTTTATGGAAAATTAAACAGAAAACTTCTCATTTCATACCTGCATATACGTTATTTAGCCTCCTTCCATCTGTTCTGCACATGCTTTTATAAAACTCTATCCCATGGCAACCCCCAGTGGCATTTTAGCTCCACGTCTCCCAACTGAGCTCATCTCTCCTAGGGAAACCACCTTAGCACCTCAAGTAAAGCTCGTTTTTCATTAATTTGGAGGGAGTTTGGTTTGGTAGAATTCTCTCCACAATTTCTGTGATAGGATATATATGTTACATACACATTTCTTTATGCGTCCAAGAAAATACTTGATTTTTCACATGGTTTGTGAATCATGTTTAAATCCCAAAGAGAGGAATGAGTCAAGTTATTTTACAAAATCACAAAGAAATGGCAGATAATCATTTTTATCAACGTAAAAGATGTCTTGTATACTATAAAGTTACTTGAAATAAAGCTTATAATGTTTAAACATGTAATGGGAAGAGAAAAATTCAGGTACATGCATGTACTTCAGATTTGTAACACATAACAACATCAATCAATGTATTAATTTATGCTGGGGAAAATGTGATATACTGGACAGAGCAGTGAACCAAAACCAGCAGAGCTGGGATCTGTTCACAAGGTGTGGCCACTGATGGCCATAATATTTAGAGCAGTCATTTAATCTCTGTAAGACCCAATTTTCCAGATCAGAAACTGGGTGAAGCCTCTCAGGGTGTTGTGAAGATAATATGAGATTCTTATAAAAACACTTTGTTAAGGACAGAGCACTGTTTAGCGCAGGGTTTGTTATTATACTCTTTAAATTGGTATTTTATTGCGAGTGTCATCTATACACAATGAAAATATAATGATATTGCAGCTTTAAGTACATTTATTTGAAACAATGAAATGATACCGTTAGAATCTTGAGGAGCGAAAAAGAAACAGTAAACTGCTTTTTGAATAATCTGTCCTTTCTTCAGAAATCAAAGCACTCTATTCCCTAACATTCAGTATCTCAATTTAAAATTGCTTTTATACCTTTTAATACACATCCACACTTTTAAAACCATTTTCAAAGCATAATTATTTTGAAAAATGTGTTAACATTATAATAAACCACCATGAAGAAACTAAAATCCATATGTACTTATGTGTATCTTTAAAATATTCCATTTCTCTTTCTGGGTGTAATCATTGTTTCTTAAGTTTAGAATAATAATATTTATAAAGTAGTGTGGTTTTTATACATTCTAAGGAATTTTATTCAAACCATTTTATTTTATTGCAGATACTTTTACAAAATCTGAGTCATAAATTACAGATATTCTTGATGAAAATTCAGAACATAGGATTTATTTTCAAAAAGTGAATGTGATTGTTTAGGACAATTTTCTTGTTCAACTTTTAAGTTCTGGGTTATATGTGTAGGATGTGCAGGTTTGTTACATAGGTAAATGTGTGCCATGGTGGTTTGCTGCACAGATCAACCCATTCCCTCAGTATTAAGCCCAGGATCCATTAGCTATTCTTTTTGATGCTTTCCCTCCCCCAACCACGACAGGCCCCAGTGTATGTTGTTCCCTGGCATGTGTCCATATTGTTCAGCAAAATTTATTTAGAACAGTGTTACTAAAAAAATTCCACACTTGATTGTACTTATTGATATGGAATAAACTATGGGAAACAATCTACACTGAGACA
Organism: Theropithecus gelada; assembly: GCF_003255815.1. Classification (NCBI taxonomy): domain Eukaryota; kingdom Metazoa; phylum Chordata; class Mammalia; order Primates; family Cercopithecidae; genus Theropithecus; species Theropithecus gelada. The sequence continues at coordinate 161,129,191 of NC_037672.1, read as the reverse complement.
ATACTGTTTGTTTTACATGAGCAAATCATATAATCTACTAATTCAAAAAAATATGTAGCTTGAAATGCTTAGCAATATACTTTAATGACTAATTCTCTGAGACTATGCTATCCCTTTTGATAATTTATTCTCAAATAATTGATTCTAGCATTAAAATTGGAAGGAAGGTCTCAAATAATTTTCTGTTTTTGCTTAACTGTAACCACATAGAATAGGAAAATACAAATTCATATGAATAAAATATTATGTTAATTCAATTTTCTTAATCAGTTCTTCAAATTAAACATTTTCTTAAAGATTATTACCAAGCCACTATAAAATTGCCTTAATAAGTTCTAAAATAAATTAGATTTATAATTATGAGATCATATTTCCAAATGACAAATTGCATTTGAGGTGATGAAAGTTCCTTCTTCTTCCATCTTAATCATTATTCTGCAACAGGAGAAAAGCCACAAAAAAATCCACAGTTCTAGATGAACTTATCTTTTGCTAAAATAACACTTTCGGCTTCTCAATCATTTCTGCAAGGAGAGGTATTTACAAATCAAAATCTGTACTCTTTATCTTCTTCCCTGACTTCACTTTCATAAGCAAACTGGTTCAGAAGCCATTAGGTGGGATGAGCAACATAGACACTTGTATGGGTGGTAGGGAAGGGAGTTGGAGCTGCCAGACAATGAAACAGTTGTTAAATAGAACTCAAGAAGAGTAAAGAGGGAGCCTACCTGCTGAGGTGTTGGCTTGGTAGGAGGTATTGGAGTCTGAGTGAGATGACCAGTGTGGTTTTGTAAAGCAGATACTCCAGTACTGGGTTTTGGTGCCCAGTAGAATGAGAAGACCACACGGAGAAGCAGATTATAGCAGATTGTTCATGTTATTTCATGGTTGCAGAGGGACATCTTCAGCATAGAGTGGGAGTGCTGAGTCAATGGGTAAATCCACTAATAATGTTGGAGATTCTCACCAGCAATGTATGTATATGTAACCATTGTTTCCTTACAACATAAAACTTGCCAATATTTCTTCTCAATATTTAAAAAATTTTGCCAACCTGATAGATGAGAAATAGTATCTCAAGGTGTTGTTACTTTTTTTTCATTATGAGTTCATGAGCATCATTTCATATATATAAGGATCATTTGTATATCTTCTGTTATGAATTCTCTGTTCATATATTTGGCTATTTCTGTGGGATTTTAAGGTTTTTTTAATCCTTAATTTTTAAGAGCATTGTGAATATTAATAACTATTTTCTGAGTTTTTGAGTTTCATCTTTTGAATTTGCATGTTGTATTTTTGTCATTTTAAAAAATGTGATAAAATCTGTATTTTAAATATATATAGATGATTATGTGTGCATTTTCTTTTATTGCTACCTCCATATTATAAGGAATTAATCCATTTTCTTCTTGTGTATTCATTCTCTTATTTTTTAGATTTGATGTCTGATGTTCTTAAAGTAATTCTGGTCTGTGTTGTTAGATCCAATTTTAATTGATTTCCAAATAGCTACACATTTATCCTCACATTTTTATTTTGAAAATTCATATTCTTCAGAATTATATTGATGAGTCTAATTCTTCAATTTCTACTCTATGTCTATTCATGAGCCAGTACTATTCTATTTTATCTACAGAGGCTTCATATTATGTTTTACTGTTTGCTGGGGCTAAGCCCGCTTCATTTTTTTTTTTTTTTTCAGGAGGTGCTCGCTAATTCTCCATTGTTGATTCTGCCACTTGTACTTTAGTGTCAATCTGTTAGAGTTTAGAAGAAAAGACTTTAGCATGTTGAGGGAATAATTTAAAATTTATGTCTTACCTTGGATTACAATTATTGTTTTATGTTTATTGTTTACTTTGCATCTTTCATAAGTATTTTTAAGCTTTCTTCACATAAATTATTTTATTTTTTTGATAAATTTATTCCTAATTCTTTGATCATTTTATTGTTCTCATTGCTTCTATAATAGGTGAGTTATTCCCCCTCATGATATATCTTCAATTCTTGAATGTCAATTTTTTATTTTTCTAGTTTGCTACAGTTTTTGGTTTAATATTTGGTTCCGCATTGTTTCAGCTCTTGAATATGCCACGTAATACATTTTATCATCTGGAAATATAATTTTCCCCTTTTTTCAATGCTCACATATCTAATTCTTTTCTCTTATGTGACTGCTTTGACTAATAAATCTAACACAAGTGAGCATAGGGAAAACCACTGCCTTGCTCTTATTTCCTTCAACATGGACAGGGTGAGCATTTTCTAAAATTTTAAGTTCTACTTCTCATTTGATTAAAAAAAAAAGAAAAAAGAACTGTCTAAATTTTTTCTCTCTTCTTGCATTTTACTATATGCTTTTAAGAGAAGACAAGCCACATCTTCAAAACTTTGCTCAGATGTAGCTTCAGGTAAATACCAGCTGGATACCGATTTCATCACTCACAAGTTCTACTTTCCACAAAACACGAGGACAGAAACTCAATTCAGCCAAGTTTTTGGCTGCTTTATAACAAGGATAACCAAGGATAACTGTTCCTCCAGGTCAGTTTCCAATAATATGTTTAATATGTTCCTCTTTTTTTTTTTTTTTTGGAGGCGAAGTTTCACCCTGTCTCCCAGGCTGGATTGCAGTGGCACTATCTCGGCTCGCTGCAACCTCCGCCACCTGGGTTCAAGCAATTCTCCCGCCTCAGCCTCCCAAGTAGCTGGGATTACAGTCACCCACCAACACGGTGGGCTAATTTTTGTATTTTTGTAGAGCTGGCGTTTCACCATATTGGTCAGGCTGGTCTTGCACTCCTGACCTCAACTGATGCACCTGCCTCGGCCTCCCAAAGTGTTGGAATTACAAACGTAAGCCACCGCGCGCCGTCCTCATTTCCTTCTGAGACCTCATTAGAATGGCATTTACCATCCACATTGCTACCAACATTTTGCTCAGCATTACTCAAGCCTTTTTCCAGAAGACTGAAGACTTCTCTACAGAAATCCTCTTCTCCTTCTGAGCCCTCACCAGTATCACCCTTAATCCGTTCATAGCAAGGTAGGGTTTTTTTACAATGTATTTCAAAACTCTTCTAATTTCTACCCATTAGCCAGTTCCAAAGTCATTTCCACATTTTCAGCCATTTGTTACAGTAGCACTTCCATTCCTCCATACCAATTTTTCTGTTTGTGTTCATTTGGGTTGCTTTAACTAAATACCATGAAGTGAGTGACTTATTAACAAAAGGAATTTTTTTTTTTTTCTCACAGTTCTGGAGACTGGGACATCCAATATTGAGCACTGGAAGATTCAGTGTCTGATGAGGACCTACTTTCTGGTTCATAAATGTTTCTCTCTCACTGTGTCCTCACGTGGTGGAAGGGAAGAAAGAACTCCCTTGGGTCTATTTTATAACATCATTAATCTCATTCACGAGGGCTCTGCCCTCAGGATCTAATCACCTCCCAAATGTCTCATTCTCTAATACCATCACATTGGTAATTAGATTTCAATGTACAAATTTTGGAAGGACAAAAGCCTTCAGACTATAGCATTATTAAATATGATGTTGCTTAGAATTAAAGGATGAAGACTGGAACCTTAGTCATTTGACCCCAGGAATGACTGAGACTTGACCTTGTTCAAACTTACAACATTAACTCACGGAACATAGGTGTATAATACAGTGGTCTTCAAACTTTTTGACACCAGGGATCGGTTTCGTGGAAGACAGTTTTTCCACAGAATGGGGTCAGGGATGGTTTCGGGATGAAACTGTTTCACTTCAGATCACCAAGTATTAGATTCTCATAAGGATTGCACAACCTAGATCCCTTGCATATGCAGTTCACAGCAGGGTTTGTGCTCCTATGAGAATCTAATGCCCTGCTGATCTGACAGGAGGCAGAACTCAGACAGTAATGCTGCCTTGTCTGCTGCTCACTTCCTGCTGTGCAGCTCAGTTCATAACAGGCCCACAGGTTGGTACTGGTTCACAGCCTAGGGGCTGGGGACTGCTGGGATGGTAGATCCAACACAAATGTGAGCTTATAATAAGATTACTATGTACTGAGTTGAACACTTTGTACCAGGTAGCTGGAATTGTATATATGTAAACAATAATCATTTCAGGATTGATTTTGGATATCAGAAGTTGTGGCTTGAGATTCATAAGACCTCTTGATGTACATTTTGGGCTTCCTATTTTACATTCTTTCTTAACTTAAACTTGGTCCTGAATGAAGTATATTGTCTCATGTGCTTGATTGCCATTCCAAACTTCCAACGCAGAGTGGGAGGTGCAATGAGTTTTGGGTGAAATATATATATATATAATATATGTATGTGTGTGTGTGTGTGTGTGTGTATATATATATATATATATATATATTTTTTTTTTTTTTTTGAGACAGAATCTCGCTCTGTCACCTAGGCTGGAGTGCAGTGGTACAATCTTGGCTCATTGTAAACTCCGCCTCCCAGGTTCACACCATTCTCCTGCCTCAACCTCCCGAGTAGCTGGGACTACAGGCACCCGCCACCATGCCTGGCTATTTTTTTGTATTTTTAGTAGAGACGGGGTTTCACTGTGTTAGCCAGGATGGTGTCCCATCTCCTGACCTCGTGATCTGCCCGCCTCGGCCCCTCAAATGTATTTTATTATGTTGAGTATTTATTCACTGAGTCCTATTCATAATATTTTTATTAAGAATGAATGTTAAATGGCAAAAATTTTCAGAACTTATGGAGATGATCATGAAAGTTTTCTCTATAAGTATATTTACCTAATAAATTTTGTAGTCAATTTCCTGATACTGAGACACTCTCTCACTTTACTGGAATAAACTCCCACATTTGTAATGATGTTTTCAGTTTTTTATCATTCAGTTGAATTCTATTTTAAAATTTATTTTTATTTTTAATTTTTGTGGGTGAGTACATAGCAGGTCTATATATTTATGGGGCACATGTAATACAGGCATGCGATATGAAATAAGCACATCATGGAGAATGGTGTATCCATCCCCTCAAGCATTTGTCCTTTGAGTTACAAACAATCCAATTACATTCTTTAAGTTATTTTAAAATATATAATTATGTTATTGACTATAGTCACCCTATTGTGCTATCAAATAGTAGGTCTTATTCATTCTTGTATATAGTCTCTTTTTTTGGTACACACTAATCATCCCCACTTATCCTTCACCCTACACTATCCTTCCTAGCCTCTAGTAACCATCCTTCTACTGTCTGTGTCCATGAGTTCAATTGTTTTGATTTTCAGATCCCACAAACAAGTGAGAACATGCAATGCTTGCCTTTTTGTGCCTGGCTTATTTCACTTAACGTAATGATCTCCAGTTCCAACCATGTTGTTGTAAATGACTGGATCTCATTTTTATGGCAGAATAGTACTCCATTGTGTATATGTAACACATTTTCTTTATCCGTTTGTCTGTTGATGGACACTTACGTTGCTTTGGAATCTTAGCTATTATAAACACTGCTGCAGCAAACATAAGAGTGCAGATATCTCTTCCACATACTGATTTTCTTTCTTTTGGGTATATACCGAGCAGTGGGATTTCTGGATCCTATAGCAGCTCAATTTTTAGTTTTTTGAGGAATATCCAAAGTGTTCTCCAGAGTGGTGTACTAATATACATTCCCACCAACAGTGTGCCAGGGTTCCCTTTACTCCACATCCTCACCAGCATTTGTTATTGACTGTCTTTGGATATAAGCCATTTTAAGTGGGGTGAAATTATATTTCATTGTAATTTTGATTTGCACTTCTCTTGTGATCAGTGATGTTGAGCACTTTTTCATATGCCTGTCATTTGTATGTGTTCTTTTGAGACATATCTAGTCCAATCTTTGGCCAGTTTTGATCAGATTATTACAAATGTTTTCCTATAGAGTTGATTGAGTTCCTTGTATATTCTGGTTATTAATCCTTTGTCAGATACATAGTTTGCAAATATTTCCTCCCATTCTATGGATTGTCTCTTCACTTTGTTGATTGTTTCCTTTGCAATGTGGAAGCTTTTTAACTTGATGTGAGCCCATTTGTCTATTTTTGCTTTGGTTGCCTACGCTAGTGAGGTATTGCTCAAGAAATCTTTGCCCAGATCAATGTCCTTGAGATTTTCCCCAATAGGGAAACTATGATTTGATTTTTTGTGTATGGCGAAAGCTAAGGGTCTAGTTTTGTTCTTCTGCATATGAATATCCGGTTTTTCCAGCACCGCTTATTAAAGAGATTGTCTTTTCCTCAGTGTATGTTCTTGACAACTTTGTCAAAAACAAGTTCGTGGTGGTGTGTAAATTTGTTTCTGTATGCCTTACTCTGTTCCATTGGTCTGTATGTCTGTTTTTATGCTAGCACCATGTCGTTTGGTTACTATAGCTTTGCAGTACAATTTCAAATCAGGTAATGTGATTAAACCAGTTTTGTTCTTTTTGCTTAGGATAGCTTTGGGTATTCTGGGTCTTTTGTGGTTGCATATAAATTTTAGTATTTTTAAATTTTATTTCTGTGAATAATGACAGTAGTAGAGATTGCATTGAATCTGTAGATTGCTTTGGGTAGTACGGGCATTTTAAAAATATTTATTTTTCTAATCCATACACATGGAATATTTTTCCATCTTTTGGGGTCCTCTTCAACTTCTTTCCTCAGTGTTTTACAGGTTTCATTATAGAGGTCTTCTACTTATTTGATTAATTCCTAGGTAATTAATTTTATGTGTGACTGTTGTAAATTGGATTACTTTTTAAAATTTCATTTTCACAGTATTCACTGTTGGCATTTAGAAAGGCTATTGGTTTTTCTATGTTGATTTTGTATCCTGCAACTTTACTGAATTTGCTTACGAGTTCTGATAGTTTTCTTGTGGAGTCTTTAGGTTTTCCCAAATATAAGACCATATCATCTGAAAACAGGGATAATTTGACTTCTTCCTTTCCAGTTTGGATGCCCTTTATTTCTTTCTTGAAATTCTTGAATTTCTTGAATTGCTTTCTTGTCTGATTCCTCTTGCTAGGACTTCCAGTACTATGATGAATAACAGTGGTGACAGCTGGCATCCTTGCCATGTGCCAGATGTTGGAGGAAAGGCTTTCAGCTTTTCCCTGTTCAGTACCATACTTGCTGTAGGTCTGTTGAAGAGGCTATGTTGTCTCTGGTATATGCCCTGGGGTTCATCGTCTCGCGCCAGGAAAATTTAGGACACAAACATACGCAAGAAGTTTAGGAGCAGAGATTAAATAGGCAGAAGTGAAGAGAAAGAGAAAGGGCTCTCTCTGTAGAGAAGGAGGGATCTCCGAGTAGAAAAGACTGGCGGGCGGATGCGACAGGTTTTGTAGTCAGGTTTGAGGAAGCAGTGTCTGATTTATATAGGGCTCATAGATTGGTTCTATCAGTTATGATATTTACATAGCATGCGGGAAGGCTGCCCGCCCCGCCCTAATCTTATTATGCAAATGAACTTTCCAGTTGATCGGCACTACCTTGTCTGCTCTTTACAATACATGTGGCTGACAGAAGGAAAGATGGAGAGGCCATCTTGAACATTATTGGCCCAAATGCCAGTATCTATGTCTGCAGCTTGAATTTACAGGCCACTCTTCGTTAGAAAGGAAAATAAGTTGGGCTGCTTTTCATTAAAAGGAAAATCTTACTGAGGACTTCCATATCCTCACTATATGTCTAAGTGTTTTTTTCTTAACTCTTGTATCACTGTCATAAATAACTTTTTTTATGCTGAGGCATATTCCTTTTATCCCCAGTTTTTTTAGCATTCTTATTATGAAGAGATGTTGAATTTTATTAAATGCTTTTTCAGCATCAATTGAAATAATCATATGGCTTTTGTCCTTCATTCTGTTGGCATGATATATCACATTGATTGATTTGTGTATGTTGAACCATACTTGCATCCCTGGGATAAATCCCACTTGGTCATGATGAATATCTTCCTAACGTATTGGTGATTTCAGTTTGCTAGTATTTTGTTAATGATTTTTGCATCAATATTCATCAGAGATATTGACCTGTAGTTTCTTTCTTTCTTTCTTTTTTTTTTTTAATGCGTCTTTGTCTAGTTTTGGTATCAGGATAATACTGATGTCATAGAATGAATTTGGAAGTAATCTCTCCTCTAGTTTTTGAATAGCTGTAGTGGGGATGATATTAGTTCTTTGAATTTTTGATGGAATTCAACAGTGAGAAGAACAGATCCTGCGCGTTTCTTTCTAGGAGACTTTTCACTAGAGTTTTGATCTTGTTACTTGTTACTGGCATGATATGGTTTAGCTGTGTCTCTACCTGAATCTCATCTTTAATTGTGGTTCCCCAAATCCTCACATGTCATGGGAGGGACCCATTGGGAGGTAATTGAATCATAAGGGCTGATTCCCCCACTCTTATGATAGAGAGTGAGTTCTCATGAGATCTGATGGTTTTGTAAGGGGTTTTTCCCCCTTTGCTCAGCACATCTCTCTCCTGCTGCCTTGTGAAGAAGGACGTGTTTTCTTCCCCTTCCACCATGGTTGTAAGTTTCCTGAGTCCTCTTTAGCCATGCAGAACTATTAGTCAATTAAACCTCTCTCCTTTATAAATTACCCAGTCTTGGGCAGTTCTTTAACGCAGCGTGAGAATGGAGAGTACAGGTCTGTTCAGATTTTGGATTTTTTCCTGGTTCAATCTTGGTAGGTTGTATGCATCTAGGAATTTGTCCATTTCTTCTAGAGTTTCCAATTTTTGGCAGATAACTGCTTATAGTAGACACAAATGATCCTTTGAGCTTCTGCAGTATCACTTGTAATATCTCCTTTTTTATTTCTAATTTTATTTCTATCTTGTCTCTTTTTTCTTCATCTGGCTAAACGTTTGGAAATTTTTTTTTAGCTCTTCGTAAAAACAACTTTTTGTTTCCTTGATATTTTTTATTTCTTTTATTTCAAACTTATTTATTTCTGTTCTGATCTTCATTATTTCTTTTCTTGTACTAATTTTGGGTTTGATTTGCTCTTGTTTTCTAGTTATTCAAGATGCATCATTAGATTATTTAAAGTTTTTTCTCTTTTTTGATCTAGGCACTTATAGCTATCAACTTCCCTCTTAGTACTGCTTTTGCTGTATCCTGTAGGTTTTTATATGTTGTGTTTTCATTATCGCTTGTTTTAAGAAAATTTTTTGTTTCCTTCTTAATATCTTTGCTGACCCACTGGTCATTCAGGAGCACATTGTTTACTTTCCATGTATTTGCATCGTTTTCTAAATTCTTCCTGTTATTAATTTCTAGTTTTATTTGACTGTGGTAAAAGAGGATGCTTGATATTATTTCCATTTTTTTTTTTTTTTTTTGTATGTTTTAAGACTTGTTTTGTGACTTAATGTGTAGTCAGTCCTTAAGAATGATCCACGTGCTGAGGAAAAGAATGTGTATTCTGCAGTTCTTGGATGAAATGTTCTGTAAATATCTATTAGATCCATTTAGTCTATAGTGCAGATTAAATCTGAGGTTTCTCTGTTGGTTTTCTATCTGGAAGATCTGTTCAATGCTGAAAGTGGATTGTTGAAGTTGCCAGCTATTAGTGTATTAGGCCCTATCTCTCTCTTTAGCTCTAATAATATTTCCTTTATATATCTGGGTACTCCAGTGTTGGGTGCGTATATATTGAAAATTGTTGTATTCCCTTGCTGACTTGACCACTTTGTCATTACATAGTGACCTTTTTTTGTCTCTTCTTACGGTTTTGTCATGAAATCTGTTCTGTCTAAGTGTAGCGACTCCTGCTCTCTTTTGGTTTCCATTGGCATAGAATATCTTTATCCCTTTATTTTCAGCTATGTGTGAGTTAAATTCTATTTGATAATATTTTATTTATGATTTTTCATAAATGAATACATATCAGGTTGATTTGTAGTTTTTTGATTAGTGCAGTTGAATCAAATTTAGTTATCTGTTATATATTCACTTCATAAAAATAACGTATAAGTGATCTTTTATGTGTTATCAGGGAAAATTTAAATATCATTGACATTATTAGGTCTATGAATAATTGATTGATTTCATTTGTGAAAAAATCTGAGTCTTATTCTTTTGTATGTGGTATTTATTTGATAACTTTTTATATTTTCTTTTTGAAAATTGACCCATTTTAAGTTTTTTTCTCTGCTAGGGACAGCTTTTGTAAATTGTATTTTTCTATAAAATTACCTACTTCAGCCTAAGTTTCAAATTTATTTGTATAAACTTGTTCAAAAAGTCTTAGGATTTTAAAAACATTATTAGTTTCAAAGATTCAAAGGTTATTCCACTTTCGTTAATTCTCAGTTGGTGTCATTTTGGTTTATTTTATTTATTAGTTTGGCTCATGTTTTTATTAATTGTCACTAAACATAATTATTACTTTAAAAAATTTTTAACCTCAATTTTTGTGTTATCTTTACTTTTTATTTCTTTTGCTTTATTTTGGTTTACTATATCGCCTAAATTTTGATTTAATATTTGACTCATTTATTTTGATTTTTTTCATTTATATTGATCTTTGTATTGAAATATATGTATTTCTGTTGATTATTGCTTATACTATAATCCTATAGATTCTAACAGTCTAAATTTTCATTATCATTATTTTTGAGACATTTTAATTTTGATTTTAATTATCCCTTCAAATCTAGAATTGTACAAAAGAAATTTTTAAAATTTGGGGAAGAAAGAAACTTTAAAAAGCTTTGTATTAAGTTTTAGTTTTATTGCATTGTGACTGGCGAATACTGTGTGTTATTCATACTTTAGGATATTTACTAAGGGTTTTTCAGGGTCTAATGTGTAATCAATTCTTATTTATTTGAAGAAGATGTAACTTCTATTTTTGGCATGCAAAAAACCTTAATGATGTTATTTAGGTTATCTTTATCCTTATATATTTTAATACATTTTTCCCACTTGTGTCTTGGTGGGAGAGTCCTGTATTATATTTTTTCAGTCAATTTATTCTCATATCTACTTGAGTTTGTAATTTTTATCGGTAGTTGTGGTGTTATATTATTTGGATACTTGTAACTCTTTTATCTTTATTGTGACTTTTTCTTTTAGCTTTGTAAGTGGTTGTTTGTTACCTGTTTTACTGTTTTTGGACCTGAATTTTACTTTCTTATTTCACAATTTAAAGCTACTATATTTGTTTGGCATTTAATTTGATTTGCATTTATTGTAATACCTTCATACATATTTATATTTTGCTTTTCTTAATATTGTTTAGCTATGTCTCTTGTGTTCAGAGTAGAATTGAATTTTATTTTGTGAAAAAAGATATATTAAACTCGACATTTATTTGATGGATATGATATATTTGGTCTGAGCTTTGTCTTATAAGTGCAAATGAATGTATTATATTACATATTACTGTTTTCTATATTAGATTTTCCCCTTGCTCTATTTTGTATTTCTTTTGATAAAATTTGATAAAATTTACCGAATTTTGCAGTTTATTTATATGTTTATATACATAATATCTTTATAAATATATATTTATATCTTTTCCACTTTCTTTTAACTTTGTATGTTTCTATCAGGAAATCTGTGATCAGTTTTAATTTTTTGTTAATCATTTCTTTTTGCTGTATGCCCATAAGATTTTTTGTAATCCTCAAAATCTAATGATTTTAATAGAATATTAAGTTCTGTCTTGGGGTTTACTGTTTTCCCAAGTACAAGTTGATGTTTTCCATATAAAAAGAATTTGTTTTTAGTTTCTGGAATATTTGACTGAACTATTTATTTAAAATATTATGTCTTTTCTGTTGTTTGGTTTTTTGTTAGTGACTTTTTGAGTGACTTCGATTATATTCATTTTGGGTTGTTTGTTCCTTTTTATCTTTTTGCTTAAAGTTTCTTTTTCTGTACTTACAATTATGAGCACTAGTTGATGTTATCCATTTTCTATCATTAATAAAAATCACTTCACTGATTTCACTTATATGTTTTTAAATTTACCTCTGAATAGACTTATAACTATCAATGCTGATTTTTTTATTTGTTTTTTTGACATGGAGTCTTGCTCTGTCACCCAGGCCGGAGGGCAGTGGTGGATCTCATCTCACTGCAACCTCTACCTCCCAGGTTGAAGTGATTCTCCTGCCTCAGCCTCCTGAGTAGCTGAGATTACAGGTGCCCACCACCATGTCCACCTAGTTTTTGTATTTTTAGTAGAGATGGAGTTTCTCCACATTGGCCAGGCTAGTTTTGAACTCCTGGCCTCCAGTGATCCGCCTGCCTCGGCCTCCCAAAGTGCTGGGGTTACAGATGTGAGCCACTGCGCCTGGCTTCAGTGTTGATTTTAAACGTTTATTTACATTTTCATTCACATGTTATTGAATGTTTTATAATAATTATCTCACAATTATGCTATGGAATATGGATGGTTTTATTTTATATTCTTATTGATCTTTGTTCATTGGAAAGAGATTCAGGTTTAAGTCACTGAAATTTTGTTATGGAAATCAGAAATCTGTAACTCAATTATTTATGACAGCCTCAATGCTTACATGTTCTAGATTGAATTTTCTACATTAAAGGTTGATACATTTGATAGTCTTTTTACAGACAGCTGTTTCTCGTAATTTCAGTATTGAGAATGTACATTATATTTGGCAAGTGATATTGAAGACATTTGAGTACATTCTGAGAAACACTTTTGAAGTATTTGGTAAATTACTACTGTAAATATTTTACAGAACTTCAGTAAGTGTCATGCTAGATTTTAAAAAATCACTTAATGTTTTTAGTTCCTGATTGGCTGATTTCTCATTAATACATATTTTTATAAACTTTAGTAAATATCAATTGGGTGTTTTACATAGCTTCCTTTATACTCACCAAATTGAATGCATCATCCTGAAACTTGCTATGCGTACTGTGTCTATGGACAGAAGTTTTGGCATCACCTAGAAACTTAGTAGAAATGCAGAATTTACAGCCCAATTCAGATCGAATGAAGCCAAATCCACCTTTTAAAATGTTCCTAGATAACTTGTATTTCCATTAAAAAGGGATAAGCCTTGACCTAAAATAAGAAGAAAGTTATGTTTTATTATTACAAAAATTTATATTAAAGCAGAAATTATTCTATTGTTTATTTACTTATTTATTTTATTTATTTATTTTTTTAAGATTGTGTCTCACTCTATCACCCAGGCTGGAACGCAGTGGTGCGAGCTTGGCTCACTGCAACCTCTGCCATCCAGCTTCAAGTGATTCTCCTGTCTCAGCCTCCCAAGTAGCTGGGATTACAGGCATGTGTCACCATGCCTGGCTAATTTGTGTATTTTTAGTAGAGATGAGGTTTCACCCTGTTGGCCAGGCTGTTTTTGAACCCCTGACCTCAAATGATCCACCCGCCTTGGCCTCCCAAAGTGCTGGCATTACAGGCGTGAGCCAGCATGCTCAGCCTATTCTATTATTTAAAAGAGACATTGATTTGGCATATTTATATGGATTTTAACTTTGTATAAAAGATGGTAACAACGGAATTCATAGTCAATTACGTCTTCTTAGTTTTGGCATTTTCTACTTGGAATAAGTTAGCATCAATATCAAGAGATCTAGCCCATTCTTGCTTTTATTTTTCCTAATAAATTTAAAGGGTATGCATACATACACACACTTTTGGTTCTCATGTATATTTTTCTCTACAACAGTGTTGTCTGATAGCACTTTCTGGAAATGCTTTCTATGTATGGCATTCAGGATGATAGCTACTAGCCACATGTGACTGAGTACTTGTAATTATTAAGAAGTTGAGAATTTAAACTTTGATTTAATTTTAACTACTTAAATTTAAATTTACATGTGACTAGTGGCTACTGTAATAGACAACAAAACTCTTGTAACAGAGACTAGAGACTATGGCCTGCTTTTATATGGCCCTTGAGCTAACAATGATTTTTCTGTTTTTAAAGGATTGTAAACACACACACACACAAGCACACACTTGTGCACATAAACACATGCAAATGAAAAAGAATATTGAGTGCAATGGAGTGGCCCACAAATCCTAAAATAGTTTTTTGCCCTCTATGAAAAAGTTTGCAGACTCCTGTCCTAAAATGTTAATTTTATTTAGTACAGCATGCATAGTTAGGAAATAAATTTAAAAGCAGATATTTTGGAAAGTATGCTATTTTCTAGCATTCTAGAATTTATACATTTATTATGATGATGGGTTACTATTAAGAAATTTGTAAACATTTTACATGACAGTTTTGAGATTTTGGAGATATGAAGGCCTTAATTTAACTTTCCCATTAACTATTGATAATGCTTTATTTCATGTTTATGGTTGATAAATTATCAATATCATCTAAAGTTTGATGAAGTAAAGATTCATTATTTAGATTTTAAACCTTACAAGAAAAGATCAGTGATAGCCAAAGAAAGTTTCTCTCTATTTTAAAGTATTCGTAATTAGAGATGGGAGAGCAAATTTTCCAATGTGGAATTCCTTAGAATTGTCTTTTATGTACCTTCTACTGAAATCTTTTGCTTTCTGTGTATATCTGTGGAAACTATGGCATCTTCCAAATCTTAGAATTATTTTATTCCTAGATTTTGAATTTTAAGAATCATAAAAATTGTATCTTATTGTTTCATCTCCTGGAAAATTTTCTCAGAAATATTTATTTTAAGGTATTGAAAATTTTGAGTTATCAAATTCACAATATTTATAATTTGTTATGCCAAACTTACTCCATGAACTGTATCCAAAATAATTTGAATAACATTTAGCATTTCTTTTATTGAAAATGACTTGACTCATTTCTGCAATGTCTCTTCAGTTTTGTATATAGTTTCTTAAATGATGTGTCATATTACTTGATGCCAATGTTTGTAGCCTGAATAAATATTCTTTCACAATATTATCAAGTTTTACTATGGTCTCTGCCAAATGCAGAAAATTTCCATTATCACTCTCATAAACTTTCTTGGATGATCTTCTGAACACATTTGCCTTGCCAAAATCAAAATTATGTATATTATATATTCAACAACAACATGCCATATCTTCATTTAGTCTCTATTCTTCAACAAAAGTAGTTACTGATTTTTCCAAATTAGATTTTCATTATAAATATCTAACACTGTGATTGCTGTCCCGTTTATTTTATTCACGTTTCCTCATTGCTCATGACTGATTATTGTCCATTCTTAAGTAATGGTTGATGTTTTTTATCCCTGAAGAAATTGAAAAGAAATATGAGACCCTTTGCATGTAGAAACCAGTACATATGAGTTTTTTTATCTAAAAAATATCAGAATAAAATAACTACCCTCAGACTTCCTTCTTGCTCTGTCTTTCGTAAATTTAAACTTTCTTATGTAAGTTGCAAAATTTTCAGCAAAAGTGGCTCATTGCTGAATATTTAAAAATATGTTCACCTTCTGAGATTGTAAGGGAACGCATTTCATTTGATGATTCTTCAGAATTTGTTTTTGTCTGCTAGATTTTCTTGAAGGTCAGTAGTCGTTGACATGGCAATGGGAGATAATTTCATGTGCCGTTCCATCAGTGATGATTTGTACTATATTCTGCTAAAGTTAATAGCTCTGAAGTCTTTTCCTTTTCCTTTTTTTTTTTTTTTTTTTTTTTTGGTAATTCACTCTGAATTCTCCAAAATTTTTGCAATGTTCCAAACGTTTTATTGTGTGTGTGTAGTTTACCATTTTTTTTGTCTCAATACTATTTATCATAATAAAATAAGGTGTTTCAATAATTATCTTCTGACAGTTTCATTGTAAATCTCATTGCACTTATAGTACTTAGGAAAAATAGCAAAATATAACATAATAACACATAATACTTTTATACTGGGAAAAAGCAAATTTTAGCACAGCATTTAATTTTATACTGATTAAATTTCTGCACTAAATATTAACAATTCCTGTCATTTAAAGAATGGATCATTACATAAAAATCGTTAAGCCTTCATTAATACTTAGTTTTGAATTATTAATGGGTAATTGCTAATTGCATTTATGTAATTTATATCATACTGGAAGCATCTTTTACTTAAACAGGGAACTCAGAAAAACCTTAATGTTACAATAAACAATAAGAAAATAATGTGAATTGCAATAAAAATATATTAAATATAACCAGTGCATTAAGTTCAATGAGAGATGTTTTTATTTTTATGACTATATATACATATATGTGTACATACATATAACAACAGATTGGTTGATTGGTTAATCATTTGATTTATTGATATATGGATAGATAAATTGACTGCCAGGTAGATAAACATATTTTTTGAAGCTCAGCTACTTGTTCAGAAGCCAAGGTTATCATATATGCTATTAAATCAACACTGGTTTTCGATTCACAAATATTTAGTTTACCAACTTGTCCCTCCTTTATAAGCCCCAGCGGAATAATGTATAATGACCCTATTATAATGGAATGCTTTATCCCCTCTGCTGGAAAGTTTGTTTTAATAAATATGCAAGTCTCCTACTTTGGGGTTAAACAGTTATGGTTTTTATATAAAAATTAAAATGATGTTTAAAATGAGTGGGTCACCCTGAGAAGTGTTATGCTCGATTTGAATAACCAAAGCAGTCCAGTATTTCACTTTTTACTTACAATCTTGTTCTTTCCAGAAGAATATGCAATGAGTCAAGGGAGATTGTGTTGAAAGATAAATCTCATGTCTAATGGTTATGCACCATCTGTTGCTTAAATTTTGACATCCCCCCTACCCGTCCCTGAATAATTTATTTCTGGGATAGATGTACCTATACAATTATTTATTAGATTTTTCTCATGATTCACCTAAGTCATTCATACAAAGAGGTTTGTGGCGCCTATCTCACCAAATGCCCAAATATGTAAGAATGCCAGTGCTGACCACAGTTTAGAGGTCCCTCCTTTCCCCATATACATAAGTATGCATCTTTTTTTCCTCTTTATCTCTCCTTCCCTCTCTCTTTTCCTTTCTTTCTCTCTTTCTTTATTGTCTTTCATGCCATATTACACAAAAGGACGTAAATGTTAGAAAGGTACCTATGTAGAGAGAAAGCATCAAGTTATTAAGCTTTCAAAAGGCCATGTGGGGAGCCTAAAATCATGAAGCAGTAGAATACATAATCCTAATCTCTTTCATCCAACCAATGACAACGTAATGTTTGGAGTTTGTTGTTCCTGTTTGTTTTCATTATGCTGATGCACCCAATGATATTTCATAATACTTTGTATTTGGAACTTGGATTTTAATATATAAATTTCATTAAACTATATAATATGTAAAAATAAAATCCATTGCAATAGAGAATGTTCCAAGTTATTCAGCTTAAATAAGCAAAACTGCAGGTAGCCACAGTTAAAGCTGGAAGACAGTGGCCTCTCTATCCTGAGCCAAGGAAATATATCATTCTTTAATTTGTCAAATTTATTTGCAATTGTTTAATGGGTATTTGATTGGTAATATCTTATTTTCAGAATTTGAAAATGCATAATTTGTTCAAAAATTATAATACATAATTTATTAAAAAACAGTGGAAATGGAAATAATAACAATGACCCATTTAAAAAATTGAGTTGATAATCATCTAAAAATTAATGGAAATTTTTAAGGTTCTATGCAATGTATTCTTTTCCTGTAGAAATATTTTGTTGTTTTTGTTGTTTCTCTAACTGATCTGATTTTTAATGTGTTGTATACAGTTTGAATTTAGTTTTCTTACCTTATGTGGTTACAGTGTGTTCCCAGTGTCAGCAGTTGACTTTTATATATCAACTTATTAATTCTATAAGCAAGCTCATTTTAAATAACTATTATATAATTTCTGCTTTAATGCTATGTACATTGACTTCATAAACAGATACAACTCTGATATGAAAATGTCATTTTTCTCTGCAACTACAATGCTACTATATACATTCTTTGAAAAAATGATCAATAATATCCCCTATTACTTTAGTTTGTTAAGATACCTTCTTGTGATCATCCTACATACAAAAAAAAGAATATAGAGAGATTATAAGATATAGATGCCAGCTCATTATACACACAATTGTATCCTTAGCCCTTTCAACTAAACAAAGGCAATTTAGTATTGTAGCCACGTATGTCTTCTATTGGAGTGGATCCTAAAACAAGAGATAAAATAGTTGGCGTTGTTTTATACAGATGGATAATAGAGGTAGTGAAGTACATGACTTGCGGATATTTCCCCCGATGTACTGCTTAGATTTCATAAGGATCCAAAAGTGAAACTGTTGCTGATCCTTCAATCACCGCATCCTTTTATTCATCCTCATTATGTTCAAAACATTGAGGCAAATTCAGACTGTATTTTATCAAACAACTGGATCAAGTTGAAACCAGATATTCTAGTTTGACTTTTAAAATTTTGCCTCTGTCTTTGGAGAGGTTCCTGAGTGTCCTACATTGTTTGGCAGCACATAAATGGCACAAACAACCCTTCTTATCTTATGCCAGAAGAGATTATTTTGAAATTCTCTATTAGAAAGTAAAACTTCAGTTTATTTCTTATTATGAAGTATGTAGATATTTTGTAACCATATAGAAATCTATATAAATTCTTTCACATGATCTGAATATTGGCAGAAATGAAATTAAGAACAGTATTATATTATATTTTAAAGACTACTTATATAGGCCCCAAATTTCTACAACATTTGTGTCATCTTTCCATTAAAAAACCATAGTTTCCTTATGGTTATTTTTAAGCTTGGCCTTAACATTAATTTTTGTTTTCAGGAAATGTACCCCAAAAGAACTCTGAGAGAATATACTCAACTGTCCTGCTGTGATTAAACAAGACTGCTGTATTTTGTAAGTTCATCTATTTTTATCTTTATTCTTTAAATAAAGAACACTTTCTGCTGCAGAAAATCCCTTTTCTCATTTGGAATTAGAGTCTAATTTTGTTTTAATGGAAGGCTTAATTGATTTTATTTTTTTCAAACTTTGTTTTATCTTAGTTTTATTCAGTTTCAATGAATAATGAAAAGACATTTCTTTTTTAGATTAATTCTGTTTCCTTGTATCTATTGGGTAATATTTTAATGGCTTGTGATACGAATCTTATCATTTGGTAAAAGGGCAGTGCTATCAGTAATGCTGACTTGACCTTGGCAAATATATTGGTAATTTTAGTACCTCCATTTCAGTGAACAAATACATTTGGTTTTACCAGGTTTTATGAAAGTAGCTAAATACTGCCCATCTTTAGGATACAGAGTAATTTTATCTTGTTACTAATACTTAGATTATACATTCAAGGATTATCATATTCATCATGATGAGATATGCACTATATGATTTCGATGTATTAGGATATAACTTTTTTTTGCACTATATGATTTAGATGGATTAGAATATAACACTTATTTATTTCGCATGACCCAGAGCAACCAAAGGCTATTGTGTAGAAAATCATGAATGACATTAAATTGAATGTTTCCTAAATGTTCAAATTCATAATCCTTCTCAGTATCTCAAAGTTGAAATTTTGCTATTTCAGTTTCTGAAACACAATATAAAGCAAATAGATTTTCCCCTCCTTTACAAACTGCCTTCTGATATTGAGATAAAATAGTCCCTTTGCCCATAAGTAGTTTTCTATGACAGACACAGTAGGTTAAGAGACCTGTATTACAGGTTATTTATTTAGACACTTGCAGCTTTTTTTTTTTTTTTTTTTTGGCTTTTCCTTCAAGCAGATTTTTTTCACACCAGAAAAAATCATGGCTGTATCCCCTTATAGTAAATGAATGGAGGGATCAACTAGATGGAAAAAAGGGTCTAAATTTCTGAATTCAGTGGCATAATAGTCATTACAAGTGCCCTTCATCAGGGAATTTTTATTATCCTAGTATTTTGAACAACTTAAGTGCTGCGTATGGTAACATAAAGAACATACTTAAGAGTTAGAACAGATTTTAGAAACTTTTCCAGTAATTCCAAGGGCATAAATTAGTTCAAAAATATCTTGAAATTGGTGAAGAATCACATAAAAAGGGAAAACTTTGGAAAGACAAATTTTAACATATATTGTGAAGCAAAAATAAAGATTATGTAGGAGATTTACAAAAAATAATTATCTTGGCTGAGCACAGTGGCTCACGCCTGTAATCCCAGCACTTTGGGAAGCCAAGGCGGGTGGATCACGAGGTCAGGAGATCGAGACCATCCTGGCTAACACGGTGAAACCCCAGCTCTACTAAAAATACAAAAAATTAGCTGGGCATGGTGGCGGGCACCTGTAGTCCCAGCTACTCAGGAGGCTGAGGAAGGAGAATGGTGTGAACCCGGGAGGCGGAGCTTGCAGTGAGCCGAGATTGCGCCACGGCACTCCAGTCTGGGCCACAGAGCGAGACTCCATTTCAAATAATAATAATAATAATAATAATAATCATCTTAAACTTAAATGGTGCCCCAGTGGTTTCATTTTGTTTCAAATTCTACCATTTACATTATTATTTTTCCCCAAGGAAATAATCGAGTTTTTCCCGTAAAAGAAACCTCATTTAATAAAAATAATCAATTCTCAATTTTTAAAATAAGTAATCATTTAGCTACCTATGTATGTATCTCTTCAATTCCAATAGGTTTTTTTAAATTTTCAAATAACATTAAAACTTTCAACAATTTTACATTAATAGGAAACTTCTGTTGAATGTGTCCATATATCAGCTCCTAAGTGTGAACAATGGCAAAGAGATTTGGTGTTGCATATGACCTATGCAGTTCTATCAGGGGTGAATTTACATTTTCTTTTTCTTTTTCTTTTTTTTTTTGCTTTTACTTTAGGTTCAGGGGTAGGTGTGAAGATTTGTTATGTAGGGAAACTCTTGTCACAGGGATTTGTTGTATAGATCATTAGGATTTCACAACAAGTCTTCTGTTTCTTCTTTACTGCATTCACTCTCTACAGGTCTGAGAAACCCAAGTTGGTATCATGGAGGTGTTATTAGAGCTTAGATTAGTAAAATCCAGGAACGATTTTTAAAAGTCAAGAAGTGTTTTCTTGCTTTGGTCATGCTCTTCTTGATTACTCTGAATGCTTGTGGTTGTGTCAGTTAATGAAGAATCTGGAATATGTGGGAAAGGTGCAAGGATAAATACAAATTATGGTGAAGAATTCTCAGTAATCATGTCTCTGATAAAAAATTTAAGGAAATAGAATACTTGCATTTGAAAAGGAAAACATAGTGAGATAATTATTATTCTTCATGTACTGTATATGAAGAGATCTTATAGAAAAGGTGGCCAATTCTTTATTTTGTAATTATTTTTTAAAATGTATAGTAAACCTGGACTGTTATTAGTGTAGATTTTCAAGCTGTGAGAGTTTTTAAGCACAGGAATAACTGAAGATAGCACTTTGAAAATCCCTTCTTTTGAGAAACTTTTAAAGTAAAATAGATCTTATCTTGGACTGTCTGGGGGATGAAAGTGCTCATTAATCCAACATGAAATCTTTTACACCTAGGATTATATGATCAGAAATTAGTTACTGTTTCACATTCTGTAAATAGGTCATTTTTATCCCTTCAATCAACAGTGGCTTTGCTTTTCTGGAACCATACAGAGGAGAGAGTAACTGGTTTAACAAAGCATCTCACCCTCCACAATGGTCCCAGTCGAATAATTGTCCAGTTTTCAATGGAGAATTAGTACAGTTCTCTCTAAAGGTTTAAGAGATGATCAAAATAGACCCCCTGCTTTTGGAATGGGAATTGCTCTGGGAGCTCAACTAATTTCCTCTGGCTAGAATAGATTTAAACACATGTTTTAACAAACACGTTTTAAAAATCACAGCTATCTTATGCAGCCCATTATTTCCATTCTCTTAAGAGAGGATTATACTTCATAAGGTAATACCTATAAAAAGAGACTATTTTTCTTGTATTTTAAATAAGCAATTTTAGCTTAGAAATAATTCTACTTTCTGGTGATAATGCTAGTTATTTTATAGACTTTGTTTTTTCAGAAACTTTGTAGAGATAAAATTAACATTATATTTTTCCAAGTTTTTTTTTAATTTAAGAAATTCAATCAAATGAATATTTCTGCCAAAAACTGTGAGGAATAGAAGTGCAAAATATGACCACTGCTTCTAAATTGTTGTAATCTCATTGTGGAGAAAATTCATTTATATAAAAATTAAATGTGGGATTGCAGTTAGTTATAAGTGCAGACTATGTTATAAGTCTTGCTCTTTCACAACACCTTAAACTGATCCTTTGCATGTCATGTGTTTATTCAAAGGAATGTAGAAAAAAAAAATCAATGAATGAATGAAATGCTGCAGTCATTCAGAGAATAATGTGATTAAATTTTGAACATAACATACAGATAAAACTTAGTAAAAAATTGTTATTACAAATAGAATAAAATAAAAACAGCAGGCTTGACTTAGGAATTTACTTAGTATTGGGGGAATCTGCCCCCAATATTTCAACGTAGGTTCTTTCTATTTTCCCTAAGTGTCAGCCAGCTGAGAAATAGAAAGAGTACAGAGAGAGGAATTTTACAACTGGGCCTCTGGGGGTGACATCACATATCGGTAGTACCGTGATGCTCACCTGAGCTGCAAAACCAGCAGGTTTTTATTAAGGACTTGAAAAGGGGATGGGGTGTACGAACAGGGAGTAGGTCAAAAAAATCACATGCTTCAAAGGGCAAAAAAGAAGAAAAAAGATCACATGTTTCTGAGGCCAATAAAGGTCACACGGCAAAGGGCAAAGCAAAGATCACAAGGCAAAGGGCAAAATAAAAAACTCCTGATAAGTGTCTGTGTTCAGCTGTGCACATATTGTCTTGATAAACATCTTAAACCACAGAAAACAGGATTCGAGAGCAGAGAAACGGTCTGACCTCAAATTCACCAGGGTGGGGTTTTTTTCCCCACCCTAATAAGCCTGAGGGTACTGCAGGAGACAGGGGCATATTTCAGTTCTTGTCTCAACCTCATAAGACAGACACTCCCAGAGCAGCTGTTTGTATACCTCCCACCAAGGAATGCATTCCTTCCCCAGGGTATTAATTATTAATATTCCTTGCTGGGAAAAGAATTCAGCGATATCTTCCTTACTTCCACGTCCATTTATAGGCTTTCTGCAAGAATAAAAATATGGCTCTATTCTGCCCGACTCCACAGGCAGTCAGACCTCATGGTTGTCTTCCCTTGTTCCCTGAAAATCGCTGTTATTCTGTTCTTTTTCAATGTGCACTGATTTCATATTGTTCAAATAAACGTTTCACAATCAATTTGTACAATAGTGGTCCTGAGGTGACGTACATTCTCAGCTTACGTAGATAACAGGATTAAGAGATTAAAGTAAAGACAGGCATAAGAAATTATAAAAGTATTAATTTTGGGAACTGATAAATGTCCATATTAAAATGTAATCTTCACAATTTATGTTCAGAATTGCAGTAAAGACAGGCATAAGAAATTATAAAAGTATTAATTTTGGGAACTGATAAATGTCCATGAAATCTTCACAATTTATGTTTCTCTGCTGTGGCTCCAGCTGGTCCCTTTGTTCCAGGTCCCTGACTTCCACAACAACTTTGTATATAATGTTACATATCTGTTTTAAAGGTATTTAAATCCTCATCAGAGAGAATTTTATTAATAGTGGGGAGCAATGCTAAGGAGATAAGGTTGCTTTAAGCCACAAAAAGTCTTAATTCCATGTTAGGCAGCCTACACTTTGTTCAGTGGTAGGGATAGTAACAAGAGAGTTCGATGAAATGGTATTCTATCACTTTCTGATAAATTGATGTAAGAAAAAATGGTAAGAGAAATCAAAGATTATGTCAAACTTCAGACTCTGAATAACTGGAAAAATATGTAGTGAACTGATGCATGGAAATATAAAAATTAAGAAAGAGGATGGAGGAGGTGGAGGGGGTAGTTTGTGTGAATGAATCATGGAGTGATATTTTCCAATTTTTGAAATATCCTGAACTTATTTTCCATGGCTTCCCATTTTACAACTTTTAATCTCAAACCTATTCTCTTTTTTTGTATTATTGACATTTTGGTAGTAAAACAAATGGTTCATTTGTATTCTTTTTCTTTTTATACTGTTACTGCACTTCTAGATTATCTAAAAGTGAATTTTTAGGTGAATAAACAGGAGTCTTGGAATGTTGAGAGAAATAGAAATTAATATCTCAGGCCAGGCATGGTGACTCATGCCTATAAACAGAGCACTTTGAGGGACAGAGATGGGTGGATTATTTGAGCCCAGGAATTCGATATCAGCCTGGGCAACGTGGTGAAACCCTTTTTCTACTAAAGATACAAAAATTAGCAGAGCATGGTGGTACTTGCCTGTAGTTTCAGCTGCTTGGGATGCAGAGTGGGGAGGACTGCTTGAGCCCAAGATGCAGAGTTTGCAGTGAGACAAGATTAAACTACTGCACTATAATCTGAACAACAGAGTGAGACTCTGTCTTAAAAGTTAATAAGAAAATAAATTAATATCCCATAACCTATTTTAGACCTATTTTACCATTATGTCTTTTCAATATATCATTATATATGTTTAATGTTGTTAAATATTCAATTTTAAAATTGTGGTGATTGATAACAAAAATGTATACTGTGAGTCAAAAACCACTGATATGTGACAAATGGCACTAACTTGGGAAGTACAAAATTAGATAATTGTTCTATCAAAATAAAGCAAACATGTTGGAGAGAGCTATAGCATTTCAGCACATAGCTTTGTATTTGTTATACTCTCCTTGTCTAAAAGAAAGGATAGCAGTTCATCAAGAGAAATGTTTTTTTCCCTTAGGTTTTATGAAGATGCTGATGCATTTAAACAACATGATAGCCTGTATTCTCAATACAACTTTGTAAACTATAGGAATGGTCCTCTGCATATGGTTGTTTCTTGTATCAGCCTTTGATAGACACCTTGAACAAAATTTAAATGCAATTACTCTGGGAACCAAAGTGATTATGACAGCATTCTGATTATCTGAAAACACAGGGAAAAAGTCTGAAGAGTCTTAAGGAGTAAATGGTTGGCAGCTTATTCCTTAGACAATTATCTTGAATATCAACTGCCTCCAGCAGGCTTAAAATAGGAGTTTTAGGGCAGACAACTCATAAATGAGGTTTTAATGAGAATGTGAAAGGCAGGCATTTTTCATTCATGACTGAAAAAGCACCTCTATGCGTTAGATATCAACCATGTTGAAAACAAAGCCATTTCATTGTGAAAGTTGAAGGCTATGCCTTTGTTCATTTAGGCAACATGTATTCTTATTTAGCCTGGATTGCTGGTAATTCTACTTATCACCAGAAGTTGAGGTACCTGTGTGCAGGATTAAATTTGTTTTTGTCAGGAAGGAACTCTAAATGTTTAAATGAATGCTAAAAGGCCATCTAAAAGTTGGATATGTCTATGAGAAGATTTGGACAGGTCTTGGAGATATACCGCATACCATCAGAAGTAAAACCTTGAGTTGACTCTCTTAATTAGTTTGATACTTCATTGTAATTAATCTGCCAGGTGAACATGGTTACTAAATAGATTTATGCAAATTGTGCACATTTCTCTTGCTACTGTTTTAACCTATGTTCTACACTAGGTAGTTATGAAAGTTTCGTTATTTGGAATAAAGCTCTTAACCCCTCTAAAGAGGAAATGTTTGTTATATAACATGAGTTTGAATGAATAAGTGTAAAAATTAGAAGTCTTTAAAAGGAAAATTCAGTTTCTTTTCAGTTAGAGACATTCATGTATGGAATAGAGATCAATACAGAGACCATCAGTTACCAAAATGACAGAATGTTATTTATTCCTTCTCATGAACTGTGGCAGTTTTCTTTCCTGATTAGAAGAGATACACTTATTTCTTCTTCCTTGTTCATAATTATTATCACTTGCAACTTTTGCACCTGTAATAGAAAATATAACAAAATTAAAAGTATTAGGTTCTCAATTTTCACAGCTTTTAAAAGCATTTATACATGTATTTTTGATATTATGACCTCAGAGAACAATATTAACAAAATTTTCCTTTTAATAATATATTTTAAAAGGTTTTTATAAAGGTGACGAACTCTCATTTGTTTTTCCAGCATAATTAACAACTGTGACTTTCTATTTCATTTGTTTTAACATTTGCACTAGTGAATTCACCTTTTGTCATGCTTTGAATTTGATATTGAAAAGAAGTTTTATGCTTCATTGCTTTCTAATATGCCTCAGGTAATCAGTCCTGTTACAGTAGCTTATATAATACTTATCTGAGGCAACAAAGGAGACTTTTCTAGGAAATAGAGTTTATCTCAAACTGATTTTTATTTCAGTGAGGTCATTATGAATATAATGGAAGATGTTTTGACAAAGAAATCTGTACAATTATAGAAAATGAAAAAGTATATAGATAGACATAGTATTTTTCCACATAACCTTAATCTCTGTAACATTGAAAGTGCTAACATTCTAACCTGCTCTTATTAAATAAGTGAAAATAACTCTCACAACTTTACATGGTAGCATGATTGCACATAAATATCAATCTGCTGAAATATCCTGACTTTTCCAGATTGTATCCCATTTTTGACATTCTCTGTGTCTCCTGTGGATTAAGCACCCCATACAAGTCAAACTGTTTATTTATGCAGCTGAGAAAACCGATTTCAATCATCCTGTTAAATTTTGCAGAGATTGTGAATCAAAACATTTTGGTGATAACATACACATGCATTTAACTGAGGTTCAATGATTTTCCACACAAATTCAACATTAACTGTATTTGAAATAATAAATCTGCAAAAGGTAATCTTTTCTGCTTTGCAATGGTAACAAAAATTATATGTTTTTCAGAGCCAATGGGGGAAAAATTGGAGCATTTACATGGCCCTTTTCTAAATTAGCATGAGCAGTTCCTCCGTATTTTTAATCTAAAGGCGAGACACTCATGTGTCTAAATGCATTACCAGTCATGTTGTTGGTCAGACAAGAGTTATGAATATAGATGATCGGCCCTTTAACCATTGCATAAAGACAGCCAAAATAACTTTCACATCACATTCAGGGCTCCTTGATCTGAGCACATCTCTCTTCTGTGACTAAATAGATCATGAAAAGATCTTCATTCTTTCTTAAAATAGTTGGGAATACATACCAATTTATTGGTGATGCTGCTGTATCACTTGCACTGTGACACACAAATCACACAGAGTTTTTAAAATACCAATCCTAGAATAAGACTGAAGTGTAAGGCTGAATGTCACAGCATGAAATAAGACTGAAGTACACCATGAACTCAACTAGAGTAGAATTAAACTATCTCCTTGAATTGAATCATGACATTTTAGGGCACCTCTTCAATAATTCCTCTTGTCTTTCGAAGTGAACACTTTCCAGTGATCTTGAATTTTTTGTTCTCTATTTCAGGGTTGTCTTCCTAACATACCTGTCCTGGAACCATTAGATTTAGGAAAAGCTGAACAAATATAGTGAAGGTAACCTACATATATTTACATAACCAGAAAATACCAGCCAACAATTACTTTAAAAATTAGAATAAACCTAGAATAAACATTAGCTAATGTCATGGCCTTATGATTAGTATTATGATAATCTGAAATTTTGTTTTAGATGGGAGTGAAGTGGGAAAGAGCAAGTGGTAAGCTGCAAGCATGAGCTGAAATGAACCAAATGGGTTGTAACTCATGTCAGCTCTCACTTATCACTGCTTTCTACCTTGATTATAGAGCTGTCCCACGGTACAATCTAGTGCCCATGATCACAGAGCTAAACACTTGTCTAGCCAGGAGAAGCTGAAGGGGTCACAGGAAATAGTGTAATAGTGGCAAGTCCAGGTTCTGTCACTACATGAAGCCAGCCAGAAGATAAACTGCGAAGGTATGACCTACACAGGCAGTGGTTGACCCTGCCCAGCCTTCCAAATAAAAGGGAATATGGATGTTGCTTCACTTGTTCCCTCAAATTTCACAAAATATATGTGGCCCAACCTGCCTGAATCAGACAGGGAAGAAGATTCTGGAAAATGTAATTGATCCTAGCCCAGTTGACCCATTAAAGAATCACCACAGTGCCATAAGTCCATTTGGAAGTCTGGTCAAGTTTATACATTCCCTCTCAGAATGTTTGTTAATATTTTTAATACATATTCTTAAATATAGAGCATTACCCAAGAAATCAATTATTGTGAAATAGAGATCAAAAACATGAGAAATCAAATTTGTGCCATAATAACAGGTAAACTTAAGAAGGTCTAGGCATATGTTTTAATAATAATAGTAATTTTGAAACTCTAATGAGTATAAATCATAGTTTATGATATCTATAATATCCAAAATATGATATGAAATAATTTCTCAACTGAAAATTTCAAAGATATTGCTAATATTATTGTGGTTTGCTGACTAGTCATAATTTAAGGATTCAAGAGATGATCAGTTTCAGTTAGAGATTAATGACATCATCTGAATTCTATTCATGGAACCCATAGATAGGATCTGTAAATCCCAGGATAGAAGCTCTCCCTTGGTGTCACAGTCTTTCTTAGTGAAATATATTTACCAAGATCTTTAAAATATGCTTATTTTAGGCAGTAAGTTCAAAAAACATGAGGCCTAGATGCTGTGTTGTGAGACTTGCATTACGTACTAAATGATGTCTATAGTATACCAAGCCTTACATTATTTTTTTACATGTCTACAGTTTTTAAAGTCTTAATTATAGTGAACAGCTTTTCTGTACTTCTCTATGAAAAGTAAAATGAACATTACCAAAAGAATTGGCAGTGCTAAATTGTTAGTAGGCTCCCTGGGGTTTTCCCTCTTGCTGTAAAGGCTTCAGTGATTTCTTCATGGTTTACTAAAACAGCACCATTTAAGCTTCTGAGCATCAGTCACTAAATGTTTTCAAATAAATTTCTTTCAATTTATATGATACTTATGCCTAAAAAATGATAATGCACAGTTTATTAAATGGATATTGTCATATGGGTACAAGGTGAATTAATCTTAAATGTTAGTATAGAATAACACATTTCTATTACATTCTGTTTTTGTGTTTTCTCTAACTTTGGTTCCTTTTACTTTATGCTCACCTTCTTTGTTCTTGCGTATTCCTTACAAAGAGAAGGACTCTGGAGGCACACTTTATTTATTTATTTTTTTATTTTAGATACAGGAAATACTTGTGCAGGTCTGTTACAAGGGTGTGTTTCATAGTGCTGAGGTTTGGGTTTTTATTGATTCCATCACCCAGATAATGAACATAGTACCCAATAGGAAGTTTTTCAGCCCTCTCCCTCCTTCCTCTCTTCCTTCTTTTGGAGACTTCAGTGTCTATGGTTCCCAATTTTATGTCCACAGGAACCCAAGATTTAGCTTCCATTTATAAGTGGGAATTTGCAATATTTGGTTTTCAATTTCTGTGTTAGTTTGCTTAGGATAATGACTTCTGGCTGCATCCATATTGCTGCAGAGGATATGATTTCATTAAGGCTGCATAGTATTCCACAATATATATGTGTCACATTTTCTTTAGGTAATCCACCATTGATGGGCACCAATTGATGATTTCATGTCTTTGCTATTGTGAATAGTGCAGCAATGAACATATGAGTGCAAGTGTCTTTTTGGTAGAACGATTTATTTCCCTTTGGGTATATACCCAGTAATGGGATTGCTGGGTTAAATGGTAGTTCTATTTTTTGTTCTTTAAGAAATTTTCATACCACCTTCCACAGTGTATTAACATAAGACACTTTCCCAGCAGCACTGTATGAGCGTTCCCCTTTCTCCTCAGTCTCGTCAGTATCTGTTACTTTTTGACTTCTTAATCATAGCTATTCTGACTGTGTGACATGGTATGTCATTGTGGTTTCAATTTACATTTCTCTGATGATTAGTGATGTTGATTTTTTTTTTTATGTTTGTTGGCTGCTTGTATGTCTTCTTTTGAGAAGTGTCTGTTCATGTCCTTGAGGCACAAATTTTAAATTTTAAAAGTTTAAATTTTTTAGTTGAGTTTTGGTTTTGCTTTACACTTTTAGAATACTTTCAGACATAGATATGAAAATTTGTTTTTCTTTCTACAGTAACAGATACAGTTCGTAATGAAACTATAATTAGTGATTATGGTTTATTATAATTATATTATGCAATAGCATCAAAAATCACTTAAATATACGTCATTTTATTTCATACTCTTGACACCATAAATGCTGAGAAGGCAATTTTCATTTTATGGACAAAAATCATCAATCAAAATGAGTGAAAATGACTTAACTAAGGTTGTGTGTGGGGGGGGGTGTGTGTGTTTGTGTCAAATATAGCAAACACATTTACCACTTCTCAGGCATTTGTTTCTTTTTTCAACTGTATTACCTCATTTATCCTCACAATCGCACTAGTCATATGTACTATTACTATGCTAATTTTACAAATGAGTAAACTGAGGTACTAAGGTTAAGTAACTATCTGAAGTTCTGATGCTATGGAGTGGCGGCTAGTGAGCAATAGGCCCTGGAGTATAATCCAGGCTGTTCTGGGCTTGAAGTCTGAGCTCTCTATACTCAAGGAGACCTCTCATAATTCTGTTTTCTCCCTTCTAACAACTATAGGTATTATTTGTGGTTAGCATTTTGTTGCATCAACTAAAATATTTAGGCCATTGTTAAGCATTGTTAACTATTAGTGATGATAATGGGCAACTTCAGACTTTAATGGGATTGCTTTTGGTTTGCTTACTGTTAATAGGTTTTTGGATGGTATTTTTATTGTTACGATACAGCTATTTTTCATAATGTAAAGATGTGTTCTTATATTTCTATTTAACTTAGTTTCTCAGAAATATTTAAATACAGTTAAATTACTTTTAGCAGTCAGATGATCACAGTTGTTCTTTTCTTTGAATTGAAGGTATATTTTTTGATAAGCATCCAATCGATTAATCATTGTGTTTTTTAAAGTTGCAATCCAGGCCCGGCGCGGTGGCTCATGCCTGTAATCCCAGCACTTTGGGAGGCCGAGACGGGCGGATCACGAGGTCAGGAGACCAAGACCACCCTGGCTAACACGGTGAAACCCTGGCTCTACTAAAAATACAAAAAATTAGCCGGGCTCGGGGGTGGGCACCTGTAGTCCCAGCTACTTGGGAGGCTGAGGCAGGAGAATGGTGTGAACCCGGGAGGCAGAGCTTGCAGTGAGCCGAGATCGCGCCACTGCACTCCAGCCTGGGCGACAGAGCGAGACTCTGTCTCAAAAAAAAAAAAAAATTTGCAGTCCAGTGGCAAACAACACCTAGTCATGTTTCTGAATTCAATTTTCCTGAAGTTTGCTTTGAATATTTGGTTTCATATTCTTAAACTATCTTTATATTTGTGTAATATTTGTCAGGTTTTTATATCACAATCATATTAGATAACTTTCAGTCTTTGGGGATACTTGTAAATGCACTTGCATTCCTATTTTCTTGCTCGGGTAAGAGTGATACGAAAACAGGGCTTACATAACCTTAAGGCAATGGAGGCAGGTCCATGGCCACTGACATCTGCTGCTCAAATCTTACTCCGTTCTTTCCGGACTTTGGTGGAGACTAGCGCCTCTTTTTGGGCCAACTTGGCTGCTCCTTGAACTACAGGGCATAATGTAATTCAGTATTGTCCTTGCTGTTTCAGTCTTAGTTTAGTTGACCTGTACCTGTGTTGCGCTACAGCATTATCCTCCCTTTACTAACCCGGGCTCATGGCAGGCTGCTGGCTTCAAAATCAGTGTGCGTACCTTTAGTAACTGAGAGCGGATTAGAATTTAAATTATTTCCTCTTCTTTTTATGACCGTACAGTTCAGCCCTTTTTATTTTGCTGGCATGTCCGTCCTCTTCTTACAGGAATGTCCTGCACAGCAGACAGAAGACAGACCCAAAGAAATGTTGATCTGAAATGAAATTCTCTATTTTACATATTTCTCTTAAGTATTAGGGCCACTCTTGTTTGTACTGAAACCTAGAGAGGTGAAATTTGGACATGTGCTAAACAGATAACAAAAATAACTCTAGTTATTTCAAACAAAAAACATATGATATTAATATTATATTGATTACAACAGTGTCAGAAGAGCTGGAGGAACAAAAGAGAAATGTAAGGGGCAAAAGAGAAGAAAAGATAAAGCAACTCAAGAGTTCATTACTGGTTTTTCTCTTCTGGGCTGGAGATGTATGAACTTTACCCATACACTAAGGGCGCTGTGCTAAGAAGGCTTCTGTTGCTGGAACACAGATGCCCAGGAATTTATGCTAGCCTGAAGGAACCACCAGGATCCTCACTGCCACTGTCCTCCCCTTCAGTGCTAAAAATTCTACTGAACTGTCCTGTGAGAGACGCTGCCAGAAACCTGAAATGAAGGGAGTCACTATTCCATTTCTCCTGGGTTCTAATATTCAACCCCCGTTGAAAACTTAACCAAGAGAATCTGGGAAATACAGTTTGTGGTGTCATAGACTCTTTGTAACAGAGCACAGAAGAGTGAGAATGGAGGCTGAGAGCAAAGATACGAGAGATTAATCTGGTTA
The DNA here is from genome assembly GCF_003255815.1 of Theropithecus gelada. Taxonomy (NCBI): domain Eukaryota; kingdom Metazoa; phylum Chordata; class Mammalia; order Primates; family Cercopithecidae; genus Theropithecus; species Theropithecus gelada. Next base: position 161,096,570 of record NC_037672.1, on the reverse strand, counting down.
TTACTTTTCATTTCTCAGTGTCTATTTGCAACTTTCTGTCCATGTGTAAATTCTACACAACAATGGTATTGGTTGTGTTTGACATTTCTACTTAGTATGATAAAATCCATTTTTATAAAAATGAAGAGGATCTTACTCTCTTCTCCAAAAGGAAGGAAAATGTTCCATCAGTCCCCATATTAATTTCTAGGGATGGTAATTCCTCCTGTGTTTTAGTAATATCCAATTGGGTCTACTGTAATTTAAAAACCACATTTTAAGGTGTACTATCTCCAGTACTTCTACTGTAAAACAATAGGAGAAAGTAAGAGGAAAAAGTAAGTTAATATAAGCAGATAAATAAGGAAGAAATTATATAAATCTGCTAATGGCCTCACTTCTGTTTGAATATTACTTCATTGTTCTAGCATGCATTCCGTCTTACCCTGTTATTAGCCAGACCTTCAAATTACCAATGTTCTTTACTTGTGGAGTGACCCAAACTTTCATTAACAGAGGGTTTTAAATTCTGTGGTCTTCTATTCATAGGATTGATCTAAGTTTTCCTTAATTCTTACCATTGGTTGTGGAACAATAAGAGAAGTTTTAGAAAATCCCCTGTGTTCTAGACATAATCTTTTCTGCTCCAGTGTAGATCAAGAAACCAATTTACTTCTGATCATTGAGATCAATCAACCTAACCAGTAAAGTAACTTTCTTCTTTACCCACTGGTTCAATAAGATGAGAACACAATAGTAGATTGGTGGCAATTTCAATATCCAATTAAATTAAAACAGTATTTTCATCTCTTGGAGAAAACATTACACTCTTGGGAATGAAGAACTCTGAACTACTGAAGACAAACATTTTGGTAAATGGAAGTAAAATTCTGTAAGTGGGTTATTGTGCCTAATAGAGAGAGGAACAACTTCCACTACACCCTTGTATGCTTGACCCAAGTATTCTGGATATAGAATAGGCAGCATTATAAACCTGTTTAATCTCTATATATCACATCCCATTGAACTAGACTCCAACTTCACAGAATGCCTTAACTGAGCCCTCAGTCAGCTCCCCAACCTTCTGTCAGATTAGCTGCCACTGAGTGTTGGGGTACATGTTGTTCTTTGGTTGAAACCAGTGTTGTGTGGGATACATGATAGTGAATATGGCCTTACCTGAGTCCACAGATGTTAAGGCTTGCAGAAACATTTTTGTCAGGGAAGACAGATGCATATCCAGAATAAGTGTCTATTCACTTATTCTGTGAATACAGAATAAGTACAACTCTCCGTTCATATCATGATGGGAGGGACTTAAGGTAAATAACCTGCTGCCAAGTGGCTGGCTGGTTCCCCCAGCTGACTACTGGTACAATCATTGAGGCTTCATTACTTGTCCTGTTGTAGGCAGGTTAGATATGCAACAACAGCAGTAGCCAAGTAAGCCTCGGTGAGAAGAGACCTTGTTGTTGATTGTTTGCATCTATCCCTGGCAACATGACGACTTTGTACCCATTGTACCTTGGAGTCAAGTATGGAAAAAAGATGCCAGACATGCACATTTTGGGTCTTTTTTTAAACCTAATTGTTGGGATCCTCCATATAAACTAACATACACAGACACACACACACACAAAAGTATACACATACTTCCCACTTCACTAGCTCATCATTACTCTGCTTAGATATTTCCTTTAGTCAAATTTCCCTGAAATTTCAAAAATTAGTTAAATGCTGTTTTTTGTTACATATCCAGTATTTCGTCATACTACAACATTTCTAACACAATATTACAATTGCCTCTTGAACATAATTTCCAATTTGACTACAAACTACTTATAGAGGTGATCTTTTATTTATTTTTGAATCTCCAGTTTGTAACCTGTATTTGAGACATAGTATTTCAAGCCAATATTTGCTGACAATGATTGCAAGTAGTTCTGACTTAATATTTGCATTTTTCTTTAACTCACCTGTTAGGAAACTATGTATTCTTAATTTTCAAGTGATTTGTGTTTCCGAGTGCACACATTGTACACATTAACTATGTGCAATTCATTATATATATATATATATAATATATATATAAAAAACTTGGCGAAAATTATCCCCTGTTCTCCCTATTTTTACATGTTTGTAATTTTTCACTATAAAAAGGTTTTTTAAAAGACCTTAACTATGTTTCAAATATTTAACAATATTAAAAATGATATGCGTGTGTTATGGAATATATAACCTAATGCATAATTATTAATTCAAGAAGATATCACTCAACACTTTCTGTATTTTATTTTTAAATTTTTAATCCACAGGATCTGTCAATGACAGAGAGAGAGATGTGTTAAAATTTCCCATTCTATCAAGAGCTGATATATGCCACCAGATTGGTATTTGGTGTGACCTTATTTCTTTCACAGTCCATTTAGGTACCAGTTAAATTAGCTTCTAAAATTTGAGAACAAGTACAGATTGAGGGCAGAGATTCTCCTAGCTTCTCGTTCAACAGTCATTTTCAAGGTTGCTCTGTTGTTTGAAATGAGGTGATTTCTTTGATTCACTTCAATCAAAGGCGTTTCCTGGAGGCAATAGCCTTCACCTTTTCTTCAGGATCTCTCTCCGCCCTTAAGTCTGGTGTTTTACTCCTGGTGTTCAAATTTCCTCCTCTACCAGCTTTTCCTAAGCCTCATAAACTTTCTGATTAGTTTTTCTCTTAGTTTTGCCACCTTGGTGTCTGTCTTGCTGTTTGAATGCCTATTGATGTGTGGGCCACTGATGATAAGATTTCTTATCTCAATAAGATCTCTTAATCTTATCCTATTAATCTTGAGATTACTTAAATTTTACCCAGATTTTGACTACTTTGTTATAATGTATTTTTTCTGTTATAAATTTTTGCATTTTTAATATTTTTATAATGTTATTGCAAAGCTATACAAAGAGATTCAGAAGATAACAGATGATCTTTCCAACCAAAAATCTACAAACAACAATTCTATGGATATATACTACAATGTCTTATAGATATACCCTTCACTTATTGTTTGAATAGTGTTGTTTCAAAATTTAATCATCATAAATACAATAAAAACATTTTTAGAAATCCCTATTTTAAATTATTTTAGAATAATTCACAGAAGTAGAATGACTGAGTAATTGGGTATGAACATTTTTGAGCCTTTAATATATGTTATTTCCAAATAGCTTGAATCACTTTATACTTATATCAATATCACTTGAGAGTCCTTGTTTCAAAGCTGTATTGAAATTTTTATTTAAATTAGATTTTCCCCAATTGCAAGGCAAAAATGATACTTCATTACATGTATTTAATTGGTTAGTGATTTTTGTACTTTCTTCACATTTTGTTAGTTCATTGTGTTTCTACTTGGTGAATTATGTGTACATGCTTTGCCTATTTGTTGCCTTTTTAGAATATGTCTTATCAATAAATATTCCAGTTCAATATAAATTCTAAGACATTATTTTATTATATTTCTGCAGAAATATATATATTTTAAAATTTTCTAAGCAAATATAATTTACTAAAATTTACTCAAGGAGGCAGAGAAAATCTAATAAGAAGTAAAAAAGCTTGATAAAGAGACATCCTTCAAAATACAGCAAGCTTGCTGAGATGATTTCACAAGTGAATTCCTCCAAACCTTTAAAGAGTCATAACTACTTACTTATATTTCTAGATAACTCTGAGGATGAACCCTTTCACAATTATTATGGTTCCTGAATCAAAATAGCTTTTCTTGGATCTTGAAGATGTGGTTCTTCTGTTTTTCATTCACTGTAACCATATGGTAAATGAAATATTAGTAGATTAGTAGATTAGTAAATATTAGTTCCTTTAAGTTTCTATAGCATCAACTCTAGAATATTCTTTATTTTAAACCAAGAACTGCACATATTTAGTGTGTATAATTTAATGAGTTTGGACATATGCGGCCATTTTAAATACCATCACCTCAGTCAAGGTAATAGACATATACAACACTTTCAAACATTTTCTTGTGTTCCTTTGTTTTTGTTTCTGTTTTGAGGGAAGAACATTGAACATGAGATCTAATAACCTCAACAAATTTTGAAGTGCACAATTTTTATTAGAAATTATATTTAATTGGTATGTGTTCATCTTCCACGAGTACAGATATGAAGACAAATCCAATTTATATTTTATTTCTAAAACTCTTTCATATTGTTGGAGATGTACACCAAAAAATATTAAAAACATTTATTTTCATGACAATATTCAATGTCATATTTTGTTATTTAGTTTATTCTTTCTCAAGAGAAAAATACTTTTTAATGAATGCTATTTGCCTTTTACAAGTAAAGGATGATATTGCCTTAGAGAATACATTTTATAGTTAAGTACAATTTAAGTGACTGTAAGAAATGTAAAGCTCTCAGCTAAATCTTAGGAGCATGTGAAGGATCATTCTAGGTTAGATACATGTTTTCATGAAGCTTAAAACTTTGTCTGTGACATCGAGTCTAAAATAAGAATTATCCATATGTTTGTAAGTCAAACTGGTTTCAATTTTAGCATATACAGCTTACATATAATTTAAAACAAAATAATCCCTATTGTATAAAGTATGCTTCTTTGTCCTGAAAAACTATTGTTCTGGTTTTATGATTATCTTATTAAGTTGTCTTTTGGATTTATTCAGTTATTTGCTTACTTATTTTGTTTTATTTTATTTTAAATTTTCTGAGATAGAGACTGATTCTGTCTCCCAGGCCAGAGTGCAGTGGTGTGATCTGGGCTTACTGCAGCTTCAGCTTCCTGGGGCTCAGGTGATTCTCTCACCTCAGTCTCCCTAGTAGCTGGAACTACAAGCACACGCCACCATGCCAGCCCAAATTTTGTATTTTCTGTAGAGACAGAGTTTTGCCATATTGCCCAGGCTGGTCTCGGACTCCTGGGCTCAAGCAATCTGCCCATCTTGACCTCTCAAAGCACTAGGACTACTGGCGTGAACTGCCACACCTGGCCACTGGATTTACAGACTTTAAGCAGATGCTTTCTGAGCCTTCACCCTAAATTATGAATAATATTTGTGTTAAATACTTATAGAATACTCTTGACTAAGGAAGGCATCAAATTATAAAATTTGTATGTAAGCTTCTCAACCTAACTGTAGAATTACCAAACCTTTACTCTCAAGGGAACCTTTGAATGTCAATTAATCTCAAATTAGAGTAATATCTCTATTTTTGTGATAAGTGTATAAATAATGAATTCTGAAAAACCTCCAGTATCTATCTTAGAGAGTAAATCCGTGAGGAGAAACACACAAACCCATTTTTAACGTTATTTCACTATATTGTCATTTTCAAATGTCTAAATTAACTCTACTTCTTATTCATGATTTATGGTTCTCAGGGAGGAAAATGCTTTTCATCTGTCTAATACTCATTCATATGTTTGAAGACCGTTTTTAGGTCATATCTCAATTTAATGTCTCTACTGAAATTTCTGCTCTATTTCAATGTCAGTCATCCTTTCCTTCAAGTGTAGCAGCAACTCTGGAATTATTGAAGTGATGCAGACAAAGCATGACAGATTCCAGCTGGGTTTTATATATTTTAGCTTGGAAATGCACAGAAAAATGCTATCAGGAACCAAAAAGAAAAACACAGAAAAATGTTATCAATTAGGGAATACAATGAGGATTTGTTGAGTTCCTTGATGAGAACAGAGGGCTGTTTGTCTAATATCTCTTAGATTTGTAGTATAGACAATTAAATTAGTCTAGGCTAGTGTGTATTTAGCTGGGAACCTGGGATGAAGATGGAATTGGCAAAGGATTAATTTGTTTGTGAACAGAGCACATTCATCTTACATAATTTCAATTGATTCCATGTGTTTATTTAACTTTAATCCTCGGATAAAACTTAACTTATCGCTACTCTGAGAGTCTACACTAATCTGTTTTCCTGACTATCTATTTAATGTTTTATATATTGTACTTTGTCCATCTGTGTTTCTATGTCTTCGTGTTTTTGCTCATAACAATTATAACTGCTTGTTGAAAAGACTAAAAATTTTTCTTATTAACAATTTCACTATGGACATTGATCATTCAATATCACATTGAAATATTTGTGAATAATATTGTACACACTATAAGGGATAGTTCTAGACAATACATTTGTATGATTAAAGGAATCATTTATTCAGCCCTCTTGAAGAAATGATTCCTGCAATCATAAAATGTGTTGCCTGAATAGTTAGTGTCTCTTTTTCAGCATCCTTAAGTCTTTAGAAAGATAAAATAAAAATTTCAGTAAATTGACCAAAACATCAAAATTCAGTTGGTTGAATTAACTGTGCTTCATCTCTGAGGCAAAGTCATGTGGCAACACCCGCAAGGCACTGGTCTGTTCCCTAGGATTACAAAAACATATTCAATTACTCCTGCGTGTGTTAAATACACACTTATTAAACACATACTGTGCTCCAGGCATTGTATTAGGTGCGTCATTAAAATGAAAGTTACTAAAGATGTTTTTAAGGTTAGCTTTTATTTGATTTTAATATCTTTCATTTTGAAATTATTGTTATGATATTTCCTGTCATTCACTTGACAGATGTTTTCTTCCTCTCAAGACACCATCTATCTTCTCAAAATTACATAAAATTAATTCTGTCCACATTCATAATGAGAAATTGTTTACAGAGATTATGTGTGAGTTCTTGGGAATAACCGACACCCCTAAGTACCGTTTTCACTTGATGTCCATTAATTTCTTAAAATTAAGTAGAGGGTGGTTTATTGATTAAAAACACAGAGTGTGAATTTTTCTAGGCTTATATATTAACTCTACCAATTTTGGATATGTGGTCCTACTAATCTAAACATTTAAGTCCTTAATATGGAAGATGGGTAGAACAAAGAGTTCAGTGAGATGATTCACAATTAATAATGTTCAATAAATATCACTCATAATAACTGGTATATACAGTGGTGAAACATACTGAACTTTTCATGATGAAACATGAAATATATTATATGAATGAAGGATCTTAGTTGCTATTAGCAATTTATATATCATTAAATTGTTTTATATTTTTGAAATAAAAGTTTTCCTCAAATTATAAGACACAGTGTTTTTCTAATGATAATCATTTGAAAAGATTAATGATACATCTCCATGGCAATGTATATTTTTAACCAGTATTTATGAAGTTTGTGTAGTGGTTTTTGATATAGGAAATAAAAATGTACTCTGGTATATTGAACTGAACCAACACTTGAAAAACAAAAGCCTACTTAGAGGGAAAAACTATTTTGTTTTTCCTCAGTGCTAATGATGTTTATCTCTCAATAATGTTATAAATTACAAGATTTAAAATCAGCCAGCAAAACATTATTTGGGAAGATTTGATTTCCAGAATGTATACCATTTGTTTTTAACAGCCTTTTCTTTTTTATAGTTATTTTTATTAACCAAAGTAATAAATTCTTATAACCCCCAATTTCTGTACAAAAATTTCTATAACTGAAAAAAACAGGAAGTTTGCCAAGATTTAATTTTTCATAATTCAAATTGTACTTTCTCCAATAAGTATTCTATCTTCTCTCATGCCTATTCAGAAAAGTAGTACAGAATACGTAATCATAATATAAATTATTTTTATGCACCAAGACAGTACTTAGAATTCCGCGACACAATTGTTGCAGACATATTGTGAAAAACCATTACAATGATTATCTATATTTGCCCTTGAGACTTCTCTTTAAGTACTTAAAGGTTTTATTTGTGATAACCATGCATTATTTATAATGCACAAAAACTCTTAAATTACATATTATTTCTTCAGTCCGTGCCTTAATGTCAGTGGGCATTTGGCAAATGAAATGCCAATAAGGGAATGTGCTATTGTTGAGAACATAATATGACTTGGCATTATTACTACTTTGTGTTATTGTGTTGGAGAAAATAATTTTCTTCTATCTAAGTGTTCAGAACCTTAATTTTTATCTTTAGTTTCATTATGGCACTTTATATAGTGAGGAAAATAAGACATTTCCCTTAAGTGCATGTTTTGTGAAGTGCTGAAAATCTCATTTTAGGTAAAAGCAAATTTAACTTGGGCTAAATATTTGCAATTCATTTTGCTTGCAAAGTCTCATAAAACTAATATTTTTGGCTTATCTAGGGATTTAAAATAAATTATAAATCAAAGTAAATCTGAGATTGATATGAAGATTTATAAATAGAATGGTTAAATATGAATTTTGCTGTAATTCAAATAATAGATCCACTACACAGAAAGCCTTTCAATTGTTTGAAAACCAATCCTGTACTTTGGGATATATGTCAACTTAGATTACGTAAATGAAAGAAATATACCGAAAGAGGAAGTGAAGAGAAAACTTATTAAATGGACTGGTTGGGATTATGAAATCAAGCTATAGAACATAGAAAGTGATATAATAAATATTTTTTATGGGCTTTGTGGGTTTAAAAGTCAATTTATTTAATAAAATATAAACAGATGACTATTGTTTTATTTTATTTCATTACTTTTTTAAAACTCAGCTTTTCCACTTACATAACAACACTTGTTTTATATATTGTGATAAAAACATCAATGTGGTTTGTTCCTTTGACATTAATAGTGGTTCAAGCAATATGGCTGAAGAAGTTCAATCTCACAATAAAGAGCCATGAAATAGAAACATATGTCTCCAAACTAGAACACTGAAAAAACATTGCTTACTTTGTAGTATTTCTTACTTGAATTCTGGAAGTCTGCAAATGTATGATTCATAGAGGCATTAAAATAGCAAATTATAAGCATTTACTTCACAGTGGGAGTTGGCAAATTTAGAATTTATATAAAATAGTAGCTTAGATTAGCAAATTATAATTGCTTATTTTACTGTTTATGCAATGCTTATTACATTTATATAATGACATTATTCTACAAATAAAAAGTTTTTTAATCTAAAACACGGAAAATGTGGAAATTCATATACTTTTCTTATTCAAATGCCTTATATAAAAGTAAAGGTTAGGTATCTAAAATATACCTCATTTAAAACATGAAAATGCAATTCTATTTAATTCACCAAATATTTATTATATACCTTTATATTCAAGAAATGAATTAGTACAGCTGGGGAAAGTAATAAATAATAATCTATGGTTTCATTAGTCAAACAAATTATACTAAATAAGTTACTACTCCAAATTTAGCATTCTTAAGAGAGAAATTCTTTATTATGAAAAATTTGATAGGAGAAAAACCATAATCCCAGCTTCTGTTATTAGCTGTGAGACCTAAGTTATTAAAATATCCTAGTTTTCATAATCCTGCCTATGAAATGGGATAAATCACATATTCATTACAATGATTATGCAATGGGATAAGCATACTGAATCAAATGCTTAGTGATTTTTAGGGACCTTGCCACTAAGTTAGAGAGTTTTTATATCATAGAAACTAAAATAGGTTGAAAACAAGAACAAAAACAAAAATTACACCTCTAGGTTAAAATAGTTTGCAAGAAGTATGGCTAATGAAAATAGGAAGTATATACACTACACATGATTTCTATTTTTCCCTCTGTTTTTGTGCCATCAGGTATAATATTGTAGTGTTGGAAGTTACTATTGAGTCAATTTAGGTTTATTCTTCTGTGAAGTGTGGAATCAGATTTTTGAAAACGTGACTGAGGCAGAATTGGGTAGTGTTAGAATTCAGCACTGAGATCATACAAAACATTTCCTAATGCTGGTTGTGTCTTCAAAGATCTGATCAAGAGGCAGCATAGATTTGGAGGGAATGCTGTGAAATACACCATTCTATTTCATTTTTTAAAGTATGTTCTTTTTGGAAAAATCTTTCTAGCTATTGAATCTACCTTGTTTTCTGCGTAAAGGAAACGTACGTTCTTTGGATATTTTCCTTTCCAACATGGAAAAAAAAAAAATTGGGACTAAGCCTTTGGTACCAATTCCTTGTTGTCTCCTTATGAGCCAGGAATGGAGCCATCACACCAGCACTCACCTTTGAAATGCTTCTTTAGAAAACATGTAACAAGATGAGTCATCCATATATTTGTTTAATTTTGTATGATACTTGGTCTGAGAGAAAGCCAGATGATTATTAAAAAATAAAAAATGAAAAAACCTTTCAGTAACTTTTAAATGTTGTCTATATCCACCCTCGTCTGACTTTATTTCACTACCCCGCAGAGACCATAGACAAGACTTTCTCACCTCTTACCCATCTGAGGTCCTTTTTAGTTTTCAGAGAAGAGGCATCACCTTGGCAACTACTTTCGTTTCCTTATGATATAGCTAAAATGTCATGTGCCCTAAGAAAGAGAAAGAAAGGAAGAGTGGTAAGTGGGTAGACCTTCCCTGTCAAAACCACCATTTACATTTATTTTGTAGCAACATTGGGTGGTACAGATTTTAACAAATAATTTAGAAGAGAAAACATTCCAACATGTGAGAAGGGGTTTGAGGTTTGAGATCCAGAGAATAATAATTGAAACATGAGTTTTTAATGTTGATTCAAATTTCAATATTCCACATGGATGGTGCTGATTTGTAGCAGTGATTTGTGAAGATGTGCTTCATTAAAATCTGGTTTCTCCTCTGCTTAAAATGGATTGCAAGTGAGGATGAAGGCACTAAAAAAGGTTAATTTCAGGAATGATCACATTGCTTGCTTCGTGGGTTTGAAAGTAAGACACAATTTATGAATTGGTCTGTTTTTAGCACATACATTTTTTGCCATTTCTCTGAAAAGAATATGATGCCCAATTACTTGATGTCTTTTGTGGAGAGGCCTCAAAATAATTTACTAAGTTAAAATACAGATAACATTTGTATATATGCTTTCCAGAAAATGTGTAAATCTTTAATGAAATGAAATTTTTACTCTCTCTGTTTATTTTCTTTTTTTATTTCTTGTGAAGTTGGCATCTTCTAAATTATAAACTAGCTCAAAGCCATGTTGACGACCTCAGGTTGGGATAAGAATTACTGTAAAGATCTTTCATCTGTTGCATCATTTCTTATTATGCAGATTTTTTGGTAAAAGGTGTAATGGGGCCTGTAAATTGATGTATCTAAGCTGATGACAGTAAGAAATGAAGCATCCGTCCCTAGTGTTCTTGAGGACAGTTTGCTTCACTGATAGATAATTTTATGCCTTATTGAAATGAGAGAAACTGTTGACTACTAAAGGTGAAATAAGAAGACAGGCTTCACTGGAGAAAAACAAACCTGTGTGCTCTTGAGAGAATTTGGTATTTGCAGTGAATATGCATTTGCATTTTTGGGCAGGAGAAGGCTTTGGGGAAAGTAGCCTCCTGGGGCTGGCTGTTTTTGCAATCTGGAAAACACTAATACATGAGTAAGTTGCCTGGCTGAGTTGGCAAGGTAGACAGGATTACATGCACAGAACAGGCCTGTGTACGTTTGCCAGCCAGATGGTGCGAGACAGTTTGTTAGCACAGTGTCCTTAGATGATGTCTGTATTAGTCTTCTTAGTCAACATGACTATTAGTGTAGAATGGCTATAGTGGAGTCCTGGATAAAATGTGCCCATATAGGGAGAAGCCAAAGGCAAAACACTTAGGTAGCTAAAGGTCTAGTGAACAAATTTCCCAAGAGCTCACAAGGACCAATGATCTGATTTCTGTATTTGTGTGTGTGTGTGTGTGTGTGTGTATGCATGCAAATGTGCATGTTTTCCCCATAATTCCCAAACCAAGTTAGGAGAACTTAGCTACACAAAAGTCATTTTTTCCTTTTGTCACACAGTTCAGGAAAGGCCCTGTGTCATGCTACTGGGTGAAGAAACAGGAGCACTCATAGGGCGTAGATTCCTCTCTCCCCAGGAGTTCCCAGGCTTCAGAGAATGTCCTCTTCTTTACCGGGCTTCTTTTGTACCTTTGAGCAAGGAAGAGAAATAGGTACTATTTTTATGTAGGGCTTTGTCAGAAAAATTGTTTTACAAACATCTGTTTTTTTGCTAAGTTATTCCAAAAAGTGTTTATTACAACAGTATTATTTCCCATAGCAAGTTGAAATAGAACCAATGAACAAGATCTGCTGACATAATTATATTGTGTGGTATTTTGAAACATGATCGTTTCTGATTTTGGTAATTTAATATGCAAATAACATTTCTTAATCTCAAGATATTTATCTAGTTTAGCCCTCTTAAATCATCATGTGCAAAATTTACCAAGAATAACTGGATTGACTTTGTCTATTTTTCCCCCTGAAAGTAACTTAAGAATTTTATATATAATCATCTGAGGATTTAGGGACTTTTATGCTTTTTACATTTTTAAAATATATTTTTCACTTTTGGCTTTTCAGTGAATTTTTTGCAAGGATATATATACGCACACACACAATAGAATACTATTAGATTTCTTTGAAATTCATGTAAGATAATAAAAAACAAATTTTGTAAGAAATTTGTAGTATACCAAAAATAATTAAGGAAGAGATTCTGTGAATATGCTTAATTTATGACTCAAGAATTTTTTATAGTGAAAGTCCGTGCTCTATTTTTTTCCTCTTACCTGCCCATCCCCATCTATATAATAATGGAAATATAATAAAGATACATAACTAGATACATGAATATTTGGAAGTACAATAAAGATGATCTATTAATGTATAACTAAACACCCCAAAATGTTAGTGGCTTAAATAAATTAACTATTTTATTTGTTCATTATTTTGCAACTTGGGCAGGGCTCAGATGCTGCTTCTGCTGGTCTCGCCAGCAGTCAGCCATAAGACGGTAGCCAATTCATAGGTTAGCTAAAGCCTAGTGTCAGCTCAGATCTTGAAAGGCTGGGAATCTTTTCTATTCTATATGATCTCAGGATCTGTTGTTCTACATGTGACTTATCCACATGGTCTTTTCAGCCAGATAGCCAGAGTGCTTACCTGATGTAAGCACAAAAGTAGAAGCTTCCTGGTCTTTTTAAGGCTTAGGTGTAGAATAGGCACATCGTCAATTTAACTGTATTGTATTAATTAAAGTGAGCCACAGGACAGCCCAGAATCAAGGGAATTAGATTACACTGGGGCATGAATAGTGAGGTATGGTTTATTGGGAGCTAACAGTGTAGTAGGCTGTCACACTGATATTAATGTATTTTGTTCATAGCATTATTCATTCTTTCTGTAATAAATTAGTAATATTAATATTACAGAACATTATGCTACTTAAAATGCAAATAACTACATCTTTTAGAATATATGTGTTTTGAAATTTCATTTTATTTTGATAATGGTCAAATTATGACTACTAAAAGGTAGATAAATAGAAATAGACAAGTAGATAAAATTGACCAAAAATAAAATATCACACAAATCATTTTAAGATGAGTGTAAATACCTAGGAAAACCTGTAGACTATATTATTCATTGAACTGGTATATTCTATTCAGCAGTTAGAAGTTAGGAGTTATATAAGTCCTTAATCATATTTTCTAGTATTTTTTTAGGTATCAATTGTATGTGAACTCTATTAAATAAGAAGAGATGTTGTCTCGATAAATACATTACAATAATAAAGAAAATGAACATATTAACATTGTAAGGGTAGGGTTTCTATAAAAGTACTCGATTCAGCAATCACTACACTTGTTTATTACTTTTTGTTAAATTTACTTATTGTGATCATCTGATTTCCATTTTCATTTTTCAGTTTGGCTAAAAATACAAACTTTTTCATTTGTGTTCAGTGACTACTTCCCTGTGTTTCTTAAAATATTGGTCTTCCAGAAATAGTATAACCATATTTCTCGACAAAGAACACACATTGAGAAAATATTTACCATAAGTAACAACACACAGTGCTAATATCATAGTATAAAATCTACTTTACAATGGAATAAGAAGTAGATAATAATTCAGTAGGAACACAGAGGAAAAAATATGAACAAGCAATATACAGGGAAAGAAATGCAAAAGGCCATAGATGGAGAAAAAGATGCTGAACCTTCATAAAAATAAGAAAATGCAAAGTAAAGTAATAATAGGATACCATTTACCATCCATCAGATTGTTAAGAGTTTTGAGAAAGCAGGCTCATGTATTGTTGGCGGGATTATAAATGTGATTTCTAAAATCCAATACAGGATTTTATGCTCAGAAATATATCAAAAACATCTCTTAATAAACAAGGTTAAATAGTCATGTCTACTTTGCTGTTAGGCCAGTTCTTGAAATTTTAACTTCAGTTCTAGTATTTCTAGAAGTTCTATATAGTTCTTTTACAAACTCTTAGGTTATTTTTTATAGTTTCCTGTTAACTGATAACATTTTAAATCTTTTGCTTTGTTGAACACAGCAAACATAGTTGTTCTTTTTTTTAAAAAAATTATTTATTTATTAAACTTTAAGTTCTGGGGTACATGTGAAGAGCGTGCAGGTTTGTTACATATGTATACACGTGCCACGGTGGTCTGTTGCACCCATCAACCCGTCATCTACATTAGGTATTTATCCTAATGCTATCCTTCCCCCTGCCCCCACCCACAACAGGCCCTGCTGTGTGATGGTCCCCTCTCTGTGTCCATGTGTTCTCATTGTTCAACTCCCATTTATGAGTGAGAACATGTAGTGTTTGGTTTTCTGTTCTTGTGTTAGTTTGCTGAGAATGATGATTTCTAGTTTCATGTCCTTGCTAAGGACATGAACTCATCCTTTTCTTATGGCTGCATAGTATTCCATGGTGTATATGTGCCACATTTTCTTTATCCAGTCTATCATTGATGGGCATTTAGATTGTTTCCAAGTCTTTGCTATTGTGAACAGTGCTGCAATAAACATATGTGTGCTTGTGTCTTTATAGTGGAATGATTTATAATCCTTTGGGTATATACCCAGTAATGGGATGGCTAGGTCAAATGGTATTTCTGGTTCTAGGTCCTTGAGGAATTGCCACACTGTCTTCCACAATGGTTGAACTAGTTTACAGTACCACCAACAGTGTAAAAGTGTTCCTATTTCTCCACATCCTCTCTAGCACCTGTTTTTTCCTGACTTTTTAATGATTGCCATTCTAACTGGTGTGAGATGGTATCTCATTGTGGTTTTGATTTGCATTTCTCTAATGACCAGAGATGATGAACTTTTTCTCATATGTTTGTTTGCTGCATAGAAGTCTTCTTTTGAGATGTGTCTGTTCATATCCTTCACCCACTTTTTGATGGGTTTTTTTTTTTTCTTGTAAATTTGTTTAAGTTCTTTGTGGATTCTAGATATTAGCCCTTTGTCAGATGAATAGATTGCAAAAATTTTCTCCCATTCTTTAGGTTGCCTGTTCACTCTGATGCTAGTTTCTTTTGCTCTGCAGAAACTCTTTAGTTTAATTAGATCCCATCTGTCAATTTTGGCTTTCATTGCCATTGCTTTTGTTGTTTTAGTCGTGAAGTCTTTGCCCATGCCTATGTCCTGAATGGTATTGCCTAGGTATTATTCTAGGGTTTTTATGGTTTTAGGTCTTATGTTTAAGTCTTTAATCTATCTTCAGTTAATTTTTGTATAAGGTGTAAGGAAGGGGTCCAGTTTCAGTTTTCTGCATATGGCTAGCTAGTTTTGCCAACACCATTTATTAAACAGGGAATCTTTTCCCCATTGCTTGTTTTTGTCAGGTTTGTCAAAGATCAGATGGTTGCAGATATGTGGCATCATTTCTGAGGACTCTGTTCTGTTCCATTGGTCTATATATCTGTTTTGGTACCAGTGCCATGCTCTTTGGGTTATTGTAAATTTGTAGTATAGTTTGAAGTCAGGTAGCATGATGTCTCTAACTTTGTTCTTTTTGCTTAGGATTGTCTGGGTTTTACAGGTTCTTTTTTGGTTCCATATGAAATTGAAAGTAGTTTGCTCTAATTCTGTGAGGAAAATCAGTGGTGGCTTGATGGGGATATTATTGAATCTATAAATTACTTTGGGAAGTATGGCCATTTTCACAATATTGATTCTTCCTATCCATGAGCATGGAATGTTTTTCCATTTGTTTGTGTCCTCTCATTTCCTTTAGCAGTGATTTGTAGTCCTCCTTGAAGAAGTCATTCACATCCCTAGTAAGTTGTATTCCTAGGTATTTAATTCTCTTTGTAGCAATTGTGAATGGGAGTTCACGCATGATTTGGCTGTCTGTCTGTTATTGGTGTATAGGAATGCTTGTGATTTTTGCACATTGGTTTTGTTTCCTGAGACTTTGCTGAAGTTTCTTATCAACTTAAGGAGATTTGGGGCTGAGGCAGTGGGGTTTTCTAAATATATAACCATGTCCTCTGCAAACA
This sequence comes from Theropithecus gelada, assembly GCF_003255815.1. Classification (NCBI taxonomy): domain Eukaryota; kingdom Metazoa; phylum Chordata; class Mammalia; order Primates; family Cercopithecidae; genus Theropithecus; species Theropithecus gelada. Next base: position 161,080,263 of record NC_037672.1, on the reverse strand, counting down.
GAGACAATTTGACTTCCTCTCTTCCTGTTTGAATACCTTTTATTTCTTTCTCTTGCCTGATTGCCCTGGCCAGAACTTCCAATACCATGTTGAACAGGAGTGGTGAGAGAGGGCATCCTAGTCTTATGGAGTTTTCAAAGGGAATGCTTCCAATTTTTGCCCATTAAATATGATATTGGCTGTGGATTTGTCATAAATGGCTCTTATTATTTTGAGATATGTTCCATTTACTAGTTTATTGACAGTTTTTAGCAGGAAGGGGTGTTGAATTTTATCGAAGACCTTTTCTTCAATCTGATTCATTGAGCTCTAATATTTTGTGTTTTTCAAAGTCTTCTTACACACTTTAATGTTTTATTTTTTGCTCGTTCTTCCTTATTTTCTAATGTACTTGATTCCAATTTGTTTGTTTTTTCTGATGGGCTGCTTATTATTGTTGTTGTTAGAAAATTATTTGTTTGAAATCTTTGCATCCTAGAACAAAAGTTGTCTTTTTTCAAAGAGGAATTTGACCAAGCACTTCTAGTAAGCACCTACCAAAAACCTATATCACTAGTTTCAGGAAACACTTTTAACTGCATTCATGGCTACAAGTTAATTGCATCCTGTTGACATGAATTTGGGTTCAAATCTATATGATATACAGTCAGTGACTGTATCTATGCTGCTTATCACTTAAGTAACTTTTTCTTATAGGCTCCTATATGCATATGTGTCTAGAGGGAGATAGGTTCAGTTCATGACATGAGTTCATTTCAGCCTCAGCACATAACTTTTGGGGCTTTAGGTCTAAGGGGAGATGGCATCTTAGACTACAACCCTACCTTGGGCATATTAAAACAAAAGCATACGTTAATTCAGTTTGGCAAATGTCCTAAAGACCAAATAGAGCTCAGAGATTCAATTAACATCAGGATTTCAACTATCACTTAGACTTTGACCTAGGTATCAGTTATCTATTACAATAGCAATGCCATATAACAAATAACCATGGTACCTTAATGATGTACAACATTAAGCATATATTGCACATATGTCTGATGTCAGGTGAGGATGGCCTCAGCTGATATGATGGTGATCTGACTGTGCTCCTTATGGCTGTCATCCCCACCCTGGGGCTCCGTAGGACTAGCCTGGATGAATCCCTCTCTTGGTGATTATAGAGGACATGAGTGAGCAAAGCCAATCATACAAGTACCCTTCAAGATATTGTTTACAACATGTTTGCTAATATCCCATTGGCCTGAAGCAAGCTGCATAGTGAAACCAGAACTAGAGCAGGAGGTCACTACATGACAAAAGGGTGTGGATATAGTTTAGGTTGAAGAATGGAAGTATTTTTCCAATTGAATGAAGCTCAGTAATTTTTTACTATCTTGTCAGTTCTGTGATGCTATTAAATTTATTGTTTCTAACTTCCTAACACTTTTGCTGTTTCCTTTGGTATAGATGATTCAAATAAAAAAGCCTGAGATAACAGAGGCTGCTTTCCTGGATTTCGTGTTTTAAAGACAGTTATATAATTACCGATCTGTTTTATCATTTTAGGCAGATGTTTTCAAATATAATGTGCACATAGTGTCAGCATTACAAACCAGGAAATTGGTTGGACCAAACATAAGTACAGTCCAGGGTGACATTTTTATAAGAAATTATTTTATAATTATAAAATATATTTTATAAGAAATTATATTCAGATAAAATGTTTTTTTATGAATTTATATATAGTATATATATTTACAAAATGAAGAAAGAATGAATTTTATCTAACCAAAGCCATTTAGAAGAAACCACTAAAGATCGATTTAAAACTAATAATGGTCCCATTTGTTAGCATGCGTACATAACCTGTTTTCATTTCTTTTCAAAATGTAACAAACTTTTCCATGTCTATAAATACTCCTTTACTGCATACTTTTAAATGACTACATGATATTTCATTTTATTTATTACCACAATTTGTTTAACCAACTACCTATTTTTAGATATGTTGGCTTTAATTTTTCAACATTATAAATAATGAAACAAAAAGTATTTAGATTAGTTTTTATGCTATTTATATTAATTTCCTGGGGATAAATTTCCTGAATTAGAGTGAATCAATGAACATTTATTCCCATTTTCAAGGATATGATACAGTTTTTGTTGTTGTTGTTGTTGTTTTTTACTCTAAAACGGTGTACCTGTTACATACTCTGGAAATGGACAACCAACCTCTTGAATGAGAGCAAACATGGGATACTTATTCAGAACTTGCAGCAAGAGAATAACCACCATCCCTTGCTTTTGGCAGAGGCTCAAAGACAGTAAGAGACTTAAAGACAGTGGAAAAGCTTTGTAGTGAAGGAAAGGGAAGGCTTCAGGTACCCAATTACAGGTTATTGGCATGGGAAGGTTGGAAGCATGCTAACTAATTTGCATTGTAGTTATTTATTTCAAAAATTACTTTCAAAATGAAATACTTATGGAAAGTTCCTAGCAAAACAATTGATATATAGCAAGATCTCAGGGAATACTGCTTATTATTAGGGCAAGAGATTGAGACCATCTGACAAACATGGTGAAACCCCATCTCTACTAAAAATATGAAAATTAACTGGACATGGTGGCACGTGCCTGTAATCCTAGCTAAGGGGCTAAGGCAGGAGAATCACTTGAACCAGGGAGTCAGAGGTTGCAGTGAGCCAAAATTGCGCCACTGCTCTCCAGCCTGGCGACACAGCAAGACTCTGTCTCATTCCAAAACCAAACCAAACCAAACAACAACAACAACAAAAGCTTTCTAAAATAATGTATTCAGCATATTACCATTTATCAAAATTTAGTGGTGTTTAATTACCTGCAGGATGATGTGAACACCTTTAGCTGGTATTCAGAGGCCTTTATATTCTGTTTGTTTGCTTATTTATTTATTTATTTATTTGTTTATTTTTATTAAACTTTAAGTTCTGGGGTACATGTGCAGGTTTGTTACACAGGTATCCATGTGCCATGGTGGTTTGCTGCACCTATCAACCTGTCATCTGCATTGGGTATTTCTCCGAATGCTATCTCTCCCCTTGACCCCCACTGCCTGCCCCGCCAACAGGCCCCACTGTGTGATGTTCCCCTCCCTGTGTCCATGTGTTCTCTTTGTTCAACTCCTACTTATGAGTGAGAACATTCGGTGTTTGGTTTTCTGTTCTTGTGTTAGTTTGCTGAGAATGATGCTTCATCCATGTCCTTGCAAAGGACATGAACTCATCCTTTTTATGGCTGTATAGTATTCCATGGTGTATATGTGCCACATTTTCTTTATCCAGTCTATCATTGATGGGAATTTGGGTTGGTTCTAAGTCTTTGCTATTGCAAACAGTGCCACAATGAACACACACTTCCAATACTCATCTGTCTGTTCATTAACTCGGCTCATGAATTACAACTTATTTATAATGTCTGTACATGTCACTGTACTTCAAGAAAACTTTGTTCCTGACTTTGTTAACATTATTTTTCCCCTTTTCTGGAACTTCTTCTCTCCTTCTGACTATGTGAATTCTATCATTTTTTTTTTCCTACCATTTTTTAAAACTCACTCATTTTCATCCTCTATGTTAAAACCAGTTACCATGAGGCTCTCTCCTCTGAAATTGTATTGCACTTGATATCGCTACTACTAATTTGACATCATATGCTAATTGTTCCTGTTGTCTTATATGACCAGTTCAAATACAGGCAGGTGCAAACATTTCTCACACATCTTTATATCTTCCCTGTTGCCTAATATAACCTAATAACCTTTATTAATAGGTACTCAATACACATGTCTTCATCCATCAGTGTTTTCCTATGAAATCTAGAATATAAAAAAAATACTAATGTAGTTTTTTTTTTTTTCACTAGAGAAAATTTCTTGAGGATTTCAGTGCTGTCATTTTTGAAAAGGGGATAATGCTTTAAATTTTCTTTTAGAGAAATGAAAATAATGGGAACATTTAAAGTTCTATCTGTTTCTATTTTTATTTTATTTTATTCTGTGAGATAGAGTCTCACTCTGCCACCCAGGCTGGAGTGTGGTGGCATAATCCTGGCTCACTGCAGCCTTAAACTCCTGGACTCAGGTGATCCTCCTGCCTCAGCCTCCTGAGTAGCTGGTACCGCGGACACACACCACCACACCCAGTTAATTTTTGTACTTTTTGTAGAGACAGTTTCACCGTGGTGCCAAAGCTGGTCTCGAATCTGCCTCTGCCTCCATAAGTACTAGCATTACAGGCATGAGCCATTGCACCTAGTCTTGTTTCCAGAGAAGACATTATGTACTAAACAACACTGATTAGAAAACATGAATAAACGACGGGAAATTATGATGTTTTTAATATTTGTTATAAGAAAACAAATTATGGCCTAGTATCAGCAGTTTCTGTGTTACTCCCACTGCATGTCTCCTTTGATGTGTCAAATGGCAAAGGAGCCATGACTTTTGCATGTCAGAAATGACTCATTGTCATTTTGACTAGCTAAAAGTGCAGAGCACAAGTGCTTTTATTGCTTCTTCCTTTTTTTTTTTTTTTTTTGGTTTCTGTGTTAAAAAATATCTACAGATGCATGGTCTTATTATTGACATTTGGTTTACCTACTTGATATGATTTCTACTTTCTTGCTGCACTAAAAAATTCATTAAAAAATGCATTGAAACACTTCTCTTTTGGACCAGAGTGCAGAATTTTGAAAGGAAAATGTTAATTGTTATTTCATATAGTGTATACTTGCAGGAGGAGCCAGAAACACAAAGCAGGGTGAGAAATTTTAAAAGCAAAGTTTACCACTAGGAAGCTATGGGTTGTCAGTGACAACATAAAGATACATCTTATAAAAAGAACTAAGATCAGCAAAACATCTCAAAGGAACAAAACAGAATTTTAAGTATTCATTACGACAAGCTGGAGTAATTGGGAAACTGTCATTATATTTTCTTTATGACTGTTAACTTAAAAATATGTATTATATAAAATGAATACATATTTTGATTAAATGCAAGATTAATATAGCTGTATTTCTTAAGGATAAATCTAGTTTGTAACATTTTCTTAATATTTGATAGTATCATATTTTAATCACTATTTATTTTTGTTTCAAAATGAAATATAAATAAAATATAAATTTTCACTTAAGTTTCGTGAAAACTAATATAGACCATGCAAAAAAACTCAACTACTAGTGAAAAATTATTCTTTCTTTTGTTTCCTATTTCTTTTAGGTTTGAGAAATAATGCCAACACTTTCAAGAATAGTGATTGATGGTCATTTTTTTTATAAACTAAAATTACCATATACAACTGAACGAACATGTTTTACTTTGAAAAGGAGATAAAATGCTGCTTACTTACTATTTTTTACATTTGAAAAAGGTCAAACCAGATTTTTGTATTACTGTATTAGTTTGTTTTCTTGCTACTGATAAAGACATACTCGAAACTGGGAACAAAAAAGGTTTAGTTGGATTTACAGTTCCACATGGCTGGGAGGCCTCAGAATCATGGCAGGAGGTGAAAGGCTCTTTTTACATGGCAGTGGCAAGAGAAAATGACAAAGAAGCAAAAACAGAAACCCTTGATAAACCCGTCAGATCTCATGAGACTTATTCATTATCACGCAAACAGTAGGAGAAAGGCCCCCAAAGGTCCCTCCCACAACTCGTGGGAATTCTTGGAGATACAATTCAGTTGAGATTTTCCTTGGGACACAGCCAAACTATATCAATTACATATTTGAATATTTTAATAGAATGGATTGAAGCATGTAGCCTGATAGAAATAGACTGTGTAACTCTGCCTGCCTTGAAGGCCTTTAATTGTTTATTAATATGTAGCAAGAGAATTCACTTCATACCCCTTAAAAATCCTTCCAAAATGAATAACCTATAGAATTATAGGTTGAGCATATAATTTGTCATCTAAGCTGGGATACTTTTCAGAGGGAAAGGAGAACTAACCAGATGTGATGGTGAGACAGCTGGTGTGAATCAGAATATGTAGTCATTCTACAAACAATGCACATTGAATCTTTTCCCACATCCCCAAGTAGCCAGTTTTTAAAATGATCCCAATCTTTGTTGCATATACGTATATACATTCCAGTAAAATTCTAGGTAAGGATCCTTTTGAATTCCTGACTATCTCAAATCTCTTGGGGTGGGGGTCTGTACAACTTTTACAGGGTACTTTAACAGTGATTTTATTGAAGGCCTGTATGTATCACTTATTTGTCACATTTAAGATTGTGTCATGACAGGAAATTATTTTCTTAATTTAAACTTTTATTTTAGATATAGGGGGTGTATATTTAGGTTTGCTGCATGGGTATATTGCACCCAGACAGGGAGTTTAGTACCTGAAAGATAGTTTTTCAATCCACACCCTTCTCTCTTCCTCCCCACTTTAGTAGTCCACAGTGTCTATTGTTCCCATATTAATGTCAATGTATGCTCCATGTTTAGTTCCCATTTATAAATGAGAATATGCAGTATTTGGTTTTCTGTTCCTGCATTAGTTCTCTTAGGACTATGGCCTCAAGCTCTCTCCATTTTTCTGCAAAGGATATGATTTTATGCTTTTTTACAGCAGCATAGTATTCTGTAGTGTATATGTACCACATTTTTCAATCCAGTAAACCATTGATAGCCACCTAGGTTAATTCCAAGTCTTCTCTATTATAAATTTCATGGTGATAAACATACAAGTGCATGTGTCTTTTTTGGATAATGATTTATTTTCCTCTGGGTATATGCCCAGTAATGGGATTGCTAGATCAAATGGTAGCACTGTTTTAGGTCCTTTGGGAAATCTACATACTGCTTTCCACAGTGGCTGAACTAATTTACATTCTCACCAATAGTGTGTAAGTGTTCTCTCTTCTCCACAAGCTCACTAGCATCTGTTATTTTTTTACTTTTTAGTAATGACCATTCTGACTGGTGTGAGATGGTTTTCATTGTGGTTTTATTTGCATGTCTCTGATTAGTGATAATAAGCATTTTTTCATATATTTTTCTGCTGCTCATATGTCTTCTTTTGAGAAGTATCTGTTCATATGGTTTGCCCATTTTTAATGTGGTTACTTCATTTTTGCTTGTTGATTTGTTCAAGTTCCTTATAGATTCTGGATATTAGACCTTTATCGGATGCATAGTTTAAGAATATTTTCTCCCATTTTGTGGATTATTTGTTTATTGATAGTTTCATTGCTGTGTAGGAGCTCTTTAATTAGGACCATTTATCAATTTTTGGGTTTCTTTGCATTTGTTTTTGGGGAGTTAGCCAAAAATTCTTTGCCAAGGCCAATGTCAAAAAGGGTATTTCCTAGGTTTTCTTCTAACATATTTATAGTTTGAGGTCTTACATTTAAATCTTTAATCCATTTGAGTTAATTTTTATATATGGTGAAAGGTAAGGATCTAGTTTCATTCTTCTGCATGTGGCTAGCCAGTTATCTCAGCACCATTTATTGAATAAGGAGTCCTTTTCTCATTGCTTGTTTTTGTTGGCCTTGTTGAAGATCAGATGCAGTTATACTCCTTTATTTCTGAGTTTTCTATTCTGTTCCATTGGTTTACATATGTGTTTCTGTAGCAGTACCATGCTGTTTTGTTTACTCTAGCCTTATTGTATAGTTTGAAGTCAGGTAGTGTGCTGCCTCCAGCTTTGCCTAGAATTATTTTGGCTATTTGGGCTCCTCTTTGGTTCCAAGTCATTTCAGAATACTTTTTTTCTGATTCTATGTAGAATGACATTGGTAGTTTAATGGGAATAGTGTTGAATCTGTGAATTTCTTTGGGCCGTATGGACATTGTAATGATTAAATAATGTTTTGGAATTAATGAAAATAGGGACACAACATACCAAAACCTCTGGGGGATGCAGCAAAAGCAGTATTAAGAGGAAAGTAAAAAGCACTAAAAGCCATCATCAGACTTTTTTTTTTTTTTTTTTTTTAGCTTTTAAATTCAGAGGTACAAGTGCAGGTTTGTCACATAAGCAAACTTACATCATCGGGGTTGTTGTACCGATTATTTTATCACCCAGATATTAAGCTTAGTACCCATTAATTTTTTTTTTCCTGATCCTCTCCCTCTTCTCACCTTCCACCCTTCAAAGGACCCCAGTGTATGTTCTTTCCCTCTATGTGTCCGTGTGTTCTCATCATTTGGCTCCTACTTATAAATGAGAACATGCAGCAGTTGGTTTTCTGTTCCTGTGTTACTTTGCTAAGGGTAATGGCCTCTAGCTCCATCCATATCCCTATAAAATACATGATCTCATTTTTTTTTTCTATGGCTGCATTGTATTTCATGGTGTATGTGTACCACATTTTCTTTATCCAGCCTATCATTGAAGGGCATTTAGGTTGATTTTATTTCTTTGCTGTTGTGAATAGTACTTCAATGAACATGCACATACATGTGTCTTTATAATAGAATTGTTTATATTCCTTTGGGTGTATACCCAGTAATTAGATTTCTGGGTTGAATGGTATTTCTGTCTTTAAGTCTCTGAGGAAATGCCACACTGTCTTCCACAATGGTTGAATTAATTTACACTTCCACCAACAGTGTAAAAACATTCCTTTTTCTCCACAACCTCACCAGCATATTATTTTTTGACTTTTTAATAATAGCCTTTCTGACTGGTGTTAGATGGTATCATGTTGTGGTTTTGATTTGCCTTTTTCTAATGATCAGTGATGTTGATCTTTTTTTCATGTGCTTCTTGGCTGCATATATGTCTTCTTTTAAAAGGTGTTTATGTCATTTGTCCACTTTTTAATGGACTTTTTTATCTTGTAAATTTGTTTATGTTGCTTATGGATGCTGGATATTAGACCTTTGTTTGATGCATGCTGTGATGGTTGATATTAGGTGTCAACTTGATTGGATTGAAGGATGCCTAGATAGCTGGTAAAGTATTGTTTCTGGGTGTGTCTGTGAGGGTGTTTCCAGAGGAGATTGATATTTGAGTCAGTGGACTGGGAGAGGAAGATCCACCCCCAGTGTGGGTGCACACCATCCAATTGGCTGTCAGCTCCTAGAACAAAGCAGGTGGAAGAAGGTGGAATAAGCTGGCTTGCTGAGTCTTCTGGCTCTTATTTTTTTCCCACACTGGATGCTTCGTTCCATTTTTCCTGCCCCTGGACATCAGACACCTGGTTCTTTGGCTTTTGAACTCTTGGACTGTTACACCAGTGGTTTGCCCGTGGCTCTCAAGCCTTCAGCCACAGAGCAAAGGCTGCACTGCCGGTTTCCCTGCTTTTGAGGACTTTGAACTCAAATGGAGCCACTAGTGGCTTCTTCCTTCCTCAGCTTACACATAGTCTATCATAGGACTTCACCTTGTGATCATGAGAGTCAATTCTGCCTAATAAACTCCTTTTCGTATATACATATATCCTATTAGTTCTGTTTCTCCTCTGGAGAACCCTGACTGGTACACATATTTTGCAAAAATCCTCCTCCATTCTGTAGGTCACCTGTTTACTCTCTTGATAGTTTATTTCACTGTGTGGAAGCTTTTTAGTTTAATTAGAACTCATTTGTCAATTTTTGCTTTAGTTGCAATTGCTTTTGATGCCTTTGCCATGAAATCTTTGCTCATGCCTATGTCTGTATGGTATTGCCTAGGTTGTCCTTCAGGATTTTTATAGTTTTGGGTTCTACATTTAAGTCTTTAATTCATCTTGAGTTAATTTTTGGACCAGACAGATTCATAGCTGAATTCTACCAGGGGTACAAAGAGGAGCTAGTACCATTTCTTCTGAAACTATTTCAAACAATTGAAAAGGAGGGAGTTCTCCTTAATTCTATGAGGCCAGCATCATCCTGATACCAAAACAAGGCAGAGATACAACAATAAAAGAAAACAGGTCAATATTCTTGATGAATGTTGATGCGAAGGTTCTCAACAAAATACTGGCAAACCGAATCCAGCAACATATCAAAAAGCTCATCCACTACGATCAAGCTGGCTTTATCCCTGGGATGCAAGGTTGGTTCAACATGTGCAGATCAATAAATGTAATTAATCACATAAACAGAACTAAAGACAAAAACCACATGACTATCTCAATAGGGATGCAGAAAAGGCCTTCAATAAAATCCAATATCCCTTTATTTTAAAACTCTCAATAAACTAGGTATTAAAGAAACATACCTCAAAATAATAAGAGCCATATATGACAAACTCACAGCCAACATCATACTGAATGGGAAAAAGCTGGAAGCATTCCACTTGAAAATCAGCACAAGATAAGGATTCCTTCTCTTACCACTCCTATTCAACAAAGTATTGGAAGTTCTGGTCAGGGAGATCAGGCAACAGAAAAAAATAAAGGGCATCCAAATAGGAAGAGAGGAGTTCAAACTACCTCTGTTTTCAGATGACATGATTCTATATCTGCAAAATCCCATTTTCTAAGCCCAAAAGCTTCTTAAGTTGATAAGCAACTTCAGCAAAGTCTAAGGATACAAAATCAACGTGCAAAAATCACTAGCATTCCTATAAACCAACAACAGTCAAGCCAAGAGCCAAATCAGTAGTGAACTCCCTTTCACAATTGCCACAGAAAGAATAAAATATCTAGAAATATAGGTGAAGGATCTCTACAAGGAGAACTATAAACCACTGCCCAAAGAAATGAGAGATGATACAAACAAATGGAAGAACACTCCATGCTCATGGATAGAACAAATCAATGTCATTAAAATGGCCATACTGCCCAAAACAATTTATAGATTCAATGCTATTCCCATTAAATTACAATTGGCATGATTCACAGAACTAGAGAAAACTATTTTACAATTCATATGGAACCAAAAAAATGAGCATGAATAGCCAAGACAATCCTAAGAAAAAAGAACAAACCTGGAGGCATCACACTAACTGACTTCTAACTATACTACAGGACTACAGTAACCAAAACAGCATGGTGCTGGTACAAGAGCAGACACATACACCAATGGAACAGAATAGAGAACCCAGGAATGAGACCACACACTTACAACTATCTGATCTTCAAGCATCCTGACAAAAACAAGCAATGGGGAAAGAATTCCCTATTAAATCAATGGTTCTTGGATAACTGGCTAGCCATATGCAGAAGATTGAAACTGGACCCCTTTCTTATACCATATACAGAAACTTTTAAAAAAAGACAATTATTCTACATGTTTTGAAAAAAATATTTGCTATAACACAGTTTATCTGACTATACTCCTTATATAGAATGCATAAGTGTTATTTGAAATGTTAAGAATAATATTTGGAATATAAAAGGCTAAAATTTCAAGCACAATGAAAATGTCTCTCTTACTTTCGTTGAAGTTGAGAGAAATAGGGGCTAGGCCCACTTCATAGGGGTAGATAATATAATGTTTGCAGATGACAAATTGAGCTACTTGAGACTAAATTTACTTACAAATTTTCCCATTTAGAATACCTCAATTTAAATGTTTCTTTATGAATTTAAGCAGTTTGATGCTTGCAGAGGTTGATCCATGGGATTTAAGAAAAGACACCATCTTCATAACATAAAAGTGCAAGGTGAAGCTGCAAGTGTTGATGGAGAAGCTGCAGCAAGTTATTCAGATCTAGCTAAGATCAGATATTTAATGTACATGAAACAGCTTTCTATTGGAAGAAGATGCCATTTAGGACTTTCATACCTGGAGAGATGTCAATGCCAGGACTCAAAGCTTCAAAGGACAGTCTGGTTCTGTTATTAGGGGCTAATGCAGCTGGTAACCTTAAACTGAAGCCAATGCTTATTTGCCATTCTGAAAACCGTAGGGCCCTTAAGAATTACACTAACTATACTCTGCCTGTGTTCTATAAATGGAACCACAAAGCTGGATGGCCGCACATCTGTTTTTAGCCTGGGTTACTGAATGTTTTAACCCCTATGTTGAGAACTGCTCAGAAAACAAACAAGCAAAAACCACAAAGACTTCTTCTACAACATTACTGATTATTAACAATGCACCTGGTCATACAAGAGCTCTGATGAAAATGTACAAGAAATTAATGTTTTTATGACTGCTAACATAACATTCATTCTGTGCCCCATAGATCAGGGAATAATTTTTACTTTCAGGTATTATTATTTAAGAAACAATGCCTGGGCTGGGCAAGGTGACTCATGCCTGTAATCCCAGCACTTTGGGAGGCTGAGGCGGGCGGATCACCTGAGGTCAGGAGTTGGAGACTAGCCTGGCTAACGTGGTGAAACCCAATCTCTACTAAAAATACAGAATTAGCTGGGCATGGTGGTGGGTGCTTGTAGTCCCAGCTACACAGGAGGCTGAGGCAGGAGAATAGCTAGAACCCAGGAGGCAGAGGTTGCAGTGAGCTGAGATCGCGCCACTGCACTCCAGCCTGGGCAATAGAGTGAGACTCTGTCTCCAAAAAAATAAATAAATAAATAAAAATTTTAAGAAAATATAAATTTTGTAATGTTATAGTATCCATATATAGTGATTTCTCTGATGGATCTGGACAAAGTCAATTGAAAACCTTCTGGAAAGGAGTCACCATTCTAGATGCCATGAAGAACATTATTAACTCATAAAGGAGGTCAAAATATGAACATTAACAGGAATTTCAAAGAAGTTAATTTTAAGCCTCGTGGATTACCTTGAGGAATTCAAAATTTCAATGGAAGAAGTAACTATAGTGGTGGTAGAGATAGCGAGAGTACTAGAGTTAGAAGCAAAGCCTGTCAATGTGACTGAATTACTGCCATCTCATGATAAAATTTAAATGAATGAAAAGTTGTTTCTTATGGATGAGCAAAGAAAGTGATTCTCCGAGATGGAATATATTTCTGGTGAAAATATTATGAACTTTGTTGAAACAACAATAAAGGATTTAGAATATTACAAAAACTTAGTTGATAAAGCAGCAGAAGGGCTTAAGAGGTTTGATCAGAATTTTGAAAGAAGTTCTGTGGGTAAAATGCTATCAAACACATACTACAGAGTAATCGTTCATGAAAGGAAGAGTCAATTAATGTGGAAAACTTCATTGTTGTCTTATTTTAAGAAACTGCCATAGTCATCCCAGTCTGCAACAACCACTAGCCTGATCAGTCAGCATCTATTAATATCAGGGCTAGATTGTCCACCAGCAAAAAGATTGAAACTCACTGAAGGCTTAGATAATCATTAGTATTTTTATCAATCAAGTGTTTTTAAATTAAAGCATGTACATTTTTAGATAAAATTCTATTGCACTCTTAATAGACTACAGTATAATGTTAATATAACTTTTGTATGCACTGAGAAACCAAAAAAATTGTGTGACTTACTTTTTCTTGGTGGCTAGGAATTGAACCTACAATGTCTCCAAGGTATGCCAAAATTTGGGGAAAAATTATGAATCAAAGAATTGATGAAAGACAAGAAAAATCAAAGTGGGGAAAGCTGTAATTCAGAAGCAAAGTACTCAGATAACATGACTATTCAGAAGATAAATTATTTTTAAAATAGTTTCTGAACTGACAGATATAATTACATTGTGAGTGGACCCAACAAGGTTTTAATGTGAATGATCTGTGATGAATTAGGCCCTCTTGGTCTTTTGTTGTTGTATTCAACTCATGATTTACTGGACTGTTGTAGATGTAGAAAGACTGCAATAGTCTCTTATTATGACCTTACAAATAGTATGGATAAAAAAGAGCAAAATGATAGGTTAGTTGGACAAATTTCTAAGTGATGGCACAACAATTGTCAGAGTATTAATTAATAAACTGATGTCACTTCGAAGACGACCCTCTAGCCTTATATCACTTATATCTTCATCATTTTTATTAGTAATTGTATGGGGAGGTTACTTACACATTCAGCAAATCTTAATGTGATGCCTGAATGAAAACAATCATAATGCATGGTATAGAAGAAATGTAGAAAGGAACAGCTTCATTGTTGCTTATTAGAGTCCATTTAATCTTTGATTAATTGCAGCTGTTGGAAAGTTTTTATTTACATTGACTGAAAATATGTCTCCTTGTAATTTTTACTTATTTTTCCAAGTTCTATTCCTAGGGGACTATAAAGAATGCTGAATGTTTTTTCTAACTAAAAGCTATTCAATTTTTGGAAAATTGGATAATTGTTTTCATTTTGTCCTGGAAATATCCTTATCTTACTCAATTATTTATCAAATGACATTATTACCTGTTAGTCATAAAATATTTGTATACACTTCATAATGTTTCACTACAGGCCTGCAAATAGGAAATATGATCTGATGGAAGAAGAATAGTGTGTTATTATAATCTTCTCTTTATTTGATGAACTATTTTCTATTAATATAGTTTGAAAGCACATTAGAAAGTCTTTCTCCAATGATATTAATATCTATTAAATTCTCCAATATGTCTTTTACATGTTTGTGTATGTATGTCCTACATATATTATAATTACATATGTAATCACAGTTTCTGCAGCCTGTACTCAGTTTAAAGTGCCAGTCCTCAGCTGGAATCTTATAATTTCACATTCTGCTTCTCAACATGGTATACGAATTTGAGAAAATATGGATATTTTAGAAAAAAAAAAAAGAGCCATACTTAGTTGTTAAAATTATCATTTGCTTGTACAAAACAACAATTTGGAAGACTGTGACTCAGAAAGAAAGCTGAAATAATTTGGATATATATTGATTTGTATACTAAGTTATCTAATTTAATTGAGACAAAATGTTTACAAATGAGAAAACTGAGACACAAAGTAAAAACAACTTGACCTTGTTTATATCAATATTAAGCAGCAGGGCCTAAATCAAATAAATGAGTTATTTACTTACTCAAACTGCAAATGGTTTGCAAAAATATTTTGTTTTCTCAATTTTATCTACCTTTATGAAACATATTAAGGTGAAATCTAATCAAATATTTATTCATTTCAAACAAGTATAAAATGTCATGGAGTATTATAAATTATCAGATGAAAAATTGTCTGCGTCACATAGTATGATACTCAGAATTCCTATAATAAGAATTTTTTTTTAAATATCCAGCATCATGATTATGGAAATCTGTATTTATTTGCATCAGGTTAATTTTTATTTGGAAAGCATAACCATAGTGCATGTTGTTTAATTTTATTTTCATTGCTAAGTTTGATGATACACAAAAGCTGCAATGCCTCCTATATGGGTAAGAGTTTTCTGCCAATAAATTCATATAATGCCAATAAACTAAAGAAGCATGTTTTATTTATTCATCTTGAAAACATGTCAGTTTTATGGAATTTTTAATGAGCGCTCTTAATTTTAAAAGACTAGAACTTTATCAAAACTTAGATTTACCTCAACCAAAAGCCTTGTCTTGAAGCATTCTACCAAATTGCATATCACATTGCTAAGAGAAAGAATCTATACACATTGGAACGCTCTTGGTGAAGCAAACTGAATTAATGCCTGGAAATATGTCTTGGAAATATCAAGTCACTTTATGAGAAAGCAAACTGAATCAATGCCTCTATAACAGGACATCATTTACTCTGGACTCACTGATATTTCTTTTAATATTTTGAAGCAGATCCTGGAGGAATTGGCAGCTTATATTTCCCTTCTGCATACAACTAGATGAATCTGCTGCTGTTCTTTCAGTACAACCAGCTCATATGTGCATGCACCAAACATCAACAAAGAATTCTTATCCTATGAGCCCTTTTTGCAAGCTGTTAAGGCTGTTGGTATTTCAGATAGTGAAAAATGTCTATGCCAAGCCAGACTTTAACTGGAAAAATAATCTTGTTACTCTGCATAGATGGAGCACCTGCAGTTTTTGGCAATGTCTCTGAATATGCAATTTTAGGGAACAAAGATGTTCAACAGGCATCATTGTGACTCATTGGTTTCTATATCTGTGAAGACTGGCATCAGAGACTTTACCAACCATTCCCCCCAAAATATTTTCCACTACCCCTTTCCAACATGGTTTTCCACCATGGTTTTCCACAAAATCTTTTCCCCTTGTGAAAGTTGTCAATTTCACCAGTGACAGAGGTGTGCTGGGTCAGGTGCTGGGTCAGTTTCTGGGTCAGTGTGAGAGGCTGAGAACCTGTCTGTCCTATGGAGATGGGGAGGTGACAGAATGCAGGGTCACGTGTGATCCACACCTCCAAGCCATTGGCATTTACTTCCCCCATAGGCTTCACTAGCAAAAGACAAATTCAAATATAAAATTATTAAGAATTTCAAGATGGCAGACACAGACAATGCCTGAATGCCACACAAGTGAGGTCTCCTGAGCATGAATCGCAGAGTGACTTCACTGGTCACAATCCCTAAAGCCAGAGCTGGGTATGAGTTCTTCTGCCCAATATATTGAATAATTAACTTTTCAAAAGCAAGTAATGTAATAAAATTTGAAGAAACTTTCCACTACATCAGTGGACATTGGCTTTCAGAGGATATGTTGCAAAGAGATTGGTTAGATTTTCTTTTATTTTCTTTTTTATTATACTTTAAGTTCTGGGTTACTTATGCAGAACATGCAGGTTTGTTCCATAGCTATACACATGCCATGGTGGTTTGCTGCACCCATCAACCCATCACCTACATTAGGTATTTCTCCTAATGTTATCCCTCCCCTAGCCCCCCACTCCCTGCAGACCCTGGTGTGTGATATTCCCCTCCCTGTGTCCATGTGTTCTCATTGTTCAATTCCCACTTACGAGTGAGAACATGTGGTGTTTGGTTTTCTGATCTTGTGATAGTTTGCTGAGAATGATGATTTCCAGCTTCATCCATGTCTCTGAAGAGGACATTAACTCGTCCTTTTTATAGCTATGTAGTATTCCGTGGTATATATGTGCCACAAATTCTTAATCCAGTCTAGAGATTGATTAAATTTTCAACATCCTTTTGGAGAAAAAATGATTACCTCTTTTGTCAGCTAAGGGTAAGTTTGCCTATACATAACAGAAAAAAATTACAGTGCCTTATTAAGATAGAAGTTTATATTTTCCTCTTAAAGGAGTTTGGGGCTGTTGACAATTCAGGGAAGTATGGTATCTTCAACAGGGATCTCAGATTCTGTTTTACTGCCTTAGCCCATGCTTTCTATCTTCAAAGTTACCTCTTGACCCAATATAGTTGCCTCATGCTTTGTGTCTGAGTTGCATAAATTGCATCTTCTAAAAAGAATGAAAGACAAATGAGAAAAACATCTGCCACCGTTTTGGGGCAGCTTTCATGAAAGTTCCACAAAACATATACTGTTATATGTTATCAGCCAGAATTTAGTTATATGACCATATCCAGACATGAAGGAGATTGGAAAATCTAATCTGAATTATATGAAATAATGTGTCTAGAAAAATAATTAAGTATATGTTACCAAGAATAAGAGGAAGAAATTGAAATTTTATTAAAACTTCTTCCACATTAGCTCAGAAAAACTTAGTTGGGTATTTCTTCTTAGCTTGGCTTAATTGATGGATATTCTTATGGAATGAATATGGGAATAATTTTCATTCAAGGTGCTGCAGTATTTGTTATGATTATTATAAAATAGTATGAGCAAGACCAGCTACATTATTTGTGGGACCTTCTGCAGTGTGAAAATATAAAGCTCCTGGTTTAAAGAGCAAGAAAAATGCTCTTTTGTTTTATTCTGTGGTCTTTTTCTTTATGTGTCACAGTGTTTTTAATTTGCTGTTTAGTGTTATCGATCTTTCTGGGGTGAGACAGGAACTCCCGTGCCCGGATCCCTGCCCTACAATGCCATGTAACCTTCCCAGAGCCCACATTCCAGCCTCTTCTGGGAGAAGAATGGCTGCAGTTGCTGGGTCAGTGTGAGAGTGAGAGGCTGAGAACCTGCCTGTCCTAGGGAGACGGGAGGTGGCAGGATGCAGGGCCACATGTGATCCACAGCTCCAGGCCCTTGGCATTTACTCTGTTGTCCCATAGGCTTCACTAGCTAAGACCAATTCAAATATAAAATTATTAAGAATGTCAAGATGGCAGGCACAGACAATGCCCAAATGCCACACAAGTGAGGTCTCCTTCTGAACATGAATCCCTGAGTGACATCGCTGGTCACAATCCCTAAAGTCAGGCCTGGGTATGAGTTCTTCTACCCAATCTATTAATCTAAATGAACAAGTCGGAAATGGATAACAATACTAACATTTTTAGGCTGGACTTCCCAGAAACAGACTCTTACATGAATGTTCCCGTGAAAGTGATTCATTAGGAAGTCTTCCAAGAAAAGCAGGGCAGGAGAATGGAGGAGTGGCGCAGGAAGTAAAGGAACCCAAGTGAGAATCTAAAAGTTCTCATGGAAACTTTGTCTCAAATGCTCAGGAGATTTCTTGAGCCAGTGTAGGTCACACTTTTGAGTTGTCCTTATCAGACAGCAGGAGTGCTGGAATATTTTTATACCTCCACACCTTTCGGTGTTAAGGAATGACCCTTGAGGACATAAATTCCCGGGCACTTTCTGTTCTCACAGCGGCACACAGAGAAAGTGAGCCTGGGCAGCCTGGAGGGAGCCTTTTGACAAATAGATGTAGGTGCTGGTTATGGGAGACAGAGCACACAGAGCCAGAGCATCATTGCACTAGGAAACGGTAAAGGGAACTAGGAGAATGTGACCCAAGCGCCAATTAATGTGTACAGTAACTGTCCAAAGCTAAAGGACTCCTGCAGCCTATAGTAGGATTTTTTCTCCTGCAAATATTTATAGACACTTAGAAACATTGCAAAGCTCTTTGAAAGTTATTTCTGCAAGGTGGATATTTGCTCCTTTCCTTAGTGACAAAGATGAACAGCATCACTAAAACAGACTTGACTAAAGAAGAACAAAGTGATCTAAACAAAAAGCAATGATCTAACAAAGATCTTCAAGATCTCAGGTCCTTCTTTTTATGAGCCACACCTGGCAAAATTGATAATGAGGATATAAAATAAAGAGGATGAAAAGTATTCTGTGCATATATATGTAGGCATTTTACTGTAGAACAACTATTAATTTAATCAAGCAATGGTCCCCAGAGGACCTTTACTCTGAGGACTGTATTCCTTTTCCTAATTCATGCTACTTAATATATTTTAAGTCAAAAAGAGAAATGTTTTCATTGAAAGGTTGGTATAAATATGCCTTTATTTATGACGGCTATTCTTTTTACTTTATTTATCCATATAATAAATATTTAGTTAGCACCTAGTCCGTATTTTCAGGGAGAGAAAGGCTCAGTCAGGACCTCCTTGATTGTCCAATCCAAAGAGATTTCCCTATTCCTATTTTTTTTTTCTTTCTCTTTTTTTTTGAGACAGGACCTCACTCTGTCATCCAGGCTAGAGTGCAGTGGCGCAACCTTGGCTCACTGCAACCTCTGCCCTCCAGGTTCAAGCAATCCTCCCACCTCAGCCTCCAGAGTAGCTGGGATCATAGACGTGTGCCATCATGCCCAGTTAATTTTTGTATTTTTGGTACAGATGGGGTTTCAGCATGTTGCCCAGGCTGGCCCTGAACTCCTGGACTCAAGCAATCCACTACCTCAGTTTCCCAAAGTGCTGGGATTACAGGCATGAGCCACCTCACCTGGTCCCCATCCCTAATTTCTTTATTACATTATTCATGCTTATTACCATCATTGTTGTTTTCACTGATTTACTGTATCTTTTTCATTTATTTGCTTAGTTATTTATTCTTTTACCCCTACTTACATATCCCCCAACAGATTAAATAGATAATTGAATTAGATAACACGAAAACCACTTGCCACCTTCACATTGCATGACAGTGTAAATAATAATTTTCTGACAATTAGAACTGTTTCAGATCAATATAGTCTTCTTCAGAACATTATGAACTCTTCATTGCTGCACTTTGTCAAACAGACTCTGGCTAATGGTTTGTTTTGTATGTTGAAGAAATGATTCCTGCATTAGAAAAGGAAGTTGAATGAAATGTCCTTAAAAATCATTTTTATCTTTGGGAATGTAAACAAAAAAAATAGTAAAGCAAGAAAGAGAAATATGAAATAAAGAGGGTTGATGAGGTACTTGAACTGATTCTATATGGGCTGAAATAGGGCTAATTCGGGTTAATGGAAGAAGCCTGTGGAAAGCACGGTAAAATCTGTACTACACCGGGAGATTGATTATACTTTAACCTTCTCAATCATAAGCAAATGTTGCCTAACCAAGCATCACTGTTGCCTTCATGTGTATTAGCATCACAAGCTGTATGAGGGCTTTTTCTATGTTTAAACATGGCGTCTTAGAATGAGAAATATTAGACTCCTAATTTTCTTTCTCAATTCCTATGTTTGGGGTTGACACATATGAAACGACATTGTAGGTCAAAAATGCTCAAATATCAATGATTTCATGTAGTTTAAAACCATGAGAAATGGTCATTGGTAACTTTTTTAAAAAACTTCAGGATACCTAATTTTTATGCATTAAAATACACTTTTCTCAAGCAGTTTTAAAAGAGCTTTTCACTGTACTATGTGTGTTATAAATCACAAAATGTTCTCTAAATCAATATGCTCCCTCAATAACTAACTACATATTTTGAAGAATTTAATATTCTTTGATTATTAAAAAAACTTGAGTTGTTGACTGTCAAATCAGACTTAATTATATATTCTTTTGAAGAAACTCTAAAAGTAGAAAAAATGAAGAAATTATATGAGACAGTTACTGAAAGAAAATAAGCCATCTGGATGTAAACACCATGTTTTGGTAGGATAGTTCTATGTTGAGTTGAACTCTTTCACAGTTCTACTCTAAGATAATCGAGGTATAAATACCTCGATTCTAAGTCTCCTAATTACTTTTTAGCCATGATTAGTATCACTATGATTTCTAATCCTGGTGTCAGGAAGTGGCATCAGTCTTGAGCTTTTACCTGACTTTTAAGGACTTTATCATTTATGAGACAGCTGGTGAATGAGCTCAAATTGCATCAGTTCTTCTTCCCTGTTCCATGGGGGTGATGTAGAGCAATACAGGTGGGTGCCGTGCAAACAGTATGCCTGTGTCAGAGTCAAGTAGCCTTGAGCTTAGAAAATCCTTAGTTTTATAGGGGACTTCTAACAAAACTGTGTTTTCTTTACCCAGGAGGAAAGCTTTTTTTTTTTTTTTTTTTTTGAGACGAAGTCACTCTGTCACCCAGGCAGGAGTGCGGTGCCAGAGTCTTGGCTCACTGCAACCTCAGCCTCCTGGGTTCAAGTGATTCTCCTGCCTCATCCTCCTGAGTAGGTGGGATTACAGGCACCTGCCACCACGCCCAGCTAATTTTTGTATTTTTAGTAGAGATGTTGTTTTACCATGTTGGCCAGGCTGGTCTCGAACTACTGACCTCAGATGATCTGCCCACCTCAGCCTCGCAAAGTGCTGGGATTACAGGTGTGAGTCACCACGCCCAGCCACATTATCTCTATTATTCTGATTTGAGAGGCATAATCTCTAACTTCCAGGCTGTTTGCTCTGCAAATATATATATTTTTAAAATACGAAAAAAAAAAAATCTTCCACAAGATGTGTAGAAATGCCTCAGAATTGTCTCAGAATGTTGGTACTTTTTTTTTTTTTTTTTAAGTAGAAATAAGATAGCAAATATTGTCATTTGACTTTCGCTGTTCATTGTTTGGAAGTCAGATAGATAGATGAATATATTCAGTGTCTGAAATCTCCTTGTAGCAATATTCATTTTAGGTAGCTGCAAATGAAAATTCTTGGCCGGGCACGGTGGCTCAAGCCTTTAATCCCAGCACTTTGGGAGGCCGAGACGGGCGGATCACGAGGTCAGGAGATCGAGACCATCCTGGCTAACACGGTGAAACCCCGTCTCTACTAAAAATACAAAAACTTAGCCGGGCGTGGCGGCGGGCGCCTGTAGTCCCAGCTACTCGGGAGGC
Organism: Theropithecus gelada; assembly: GCF_003255815.1. Lineage (NCBI taxonomy): Eukaryota > Metazoa > Chordata > Mammalia > Primates > Cercopithecidae > Theropithecus > Theropithecus gelada. Next base: position 161,058,347 of record NC_037672.1, on the reverse strand, counting down.
TGAGGCAGGAGAATGGCGTGAACCCGGGAGGCGGAGCTTGCAGTGAGCTGAGATCCGGCCACTGCACTCCAGCCTGGGTGACAGAGCGAGACTCCGTCTCAAAAAAAAAAAAAAAAAAGAAAATTCTTTTGCATTTTGAGGGGGCTGTGTGGGAGCAAGTAGAAATGATGTCCTCTAAAGTATAGAATTCTAAAATTCTCCATTATTTTAAAGGAATCGAGTTAAATCTCTATAAATTCTGTTCTAACTCTAAATAGTTCTGTAGTGCCAATGCATTGTCTTCTTCCTTTCCTTCGTACATAACAGAATCACATGGTGATTAAGTATCTGGACAATGGAATCAATTAGACCTAGGATAAATTCTGGTTCTGCTACTTATTAGTTACAAGTTCCTGGGAAAGTTACCTACCTTCTGCAAGTCATAGACACCTCTTAAAGTAAGGAAAAAATATTAATACTTATCTCATCAAATTGTAAGATTTAATAGTGTCTAGTAGATTGTTACATGCAAAATGTTACCTGTTACTATAAGAATACAAATTTGAAAAGATAGAAAAGCAGCATAAATAGGATTCTTCCACCAGGTACAAATCATAGTTACTATTTTGGTTTATTTGCTACATGAACATATAAATACACACACAGAGACACACACAAAGCATATTGTATGTAATATATTCTAAAGTGTTCCCTTTTAAAGGTTCAAGTGATTCTCCTGCCCCAGCCTCCCGAGTATCTAGGATTACAGACATGTGCCACAACGCCCGGCTAATTTTTGTATTTTTAGTAGAGACGGGGTTTTTCCATGTTGGTCAGGCTGGTCTCGAACTCCTGACCTCAGGTGATCTGCCCGCTTTGGCCTCCCGACTCGCTGATATTATTAAAATGCAGATTTTAATTCAGTAGGTTTGCTGTGGTCCTGACATGCCACATGTCCAGCAATCTCCCAGGTGATGCTGATGTTGCCTGCTGGTCTGCAAAGCATGTTTTGAGTAGCAGAAAGTTAGAGGACTGTTCTAGCAATGGTAATGAGAGATCATGGTGGATTAGATCAGAGCTTAGCAATGGAAGTATAGATGTCTGATATATTTTGAAGGTAAAACTCACAAGATCTGGTGAAAGACTGAAAGAAGAGTGAATTAAATATTTGAGGCCTTTGATATGTGCTATTGAAGAAGTGGAAATGATGGCCTCTCAAAGTGCTGGGATTACAGGTGTGAGCCACTGCTCCTGACCTAGGGCTTCATTTTCTATGTCAAACATAAGATGCCAATGTTAGGCATCCAGATGGAACTGCTGAGTAACATTTGACAATGTAAATCCAGGGTTCAGGAAAGAGGTCTAGGACAGATATATACATTTGAGTTTTTATCATACTATAAATATGTGCCTGCCTGATAAAATGCAAGGAAACAGTGAAAATAAAACTATAATTTCACTAGGTTTCTCAAATGTGTGTGTATACATGTGCATAGTATATATGACAAGAATTATACGGTGACATTTCCTTTAATGCTGCATTTTAATTTCTCAGATAAAATTTATAAGATAAAATGATGCAGATAATTCTTAGTGGTTTTTTTTGTCAATTTTATTTAGAAAAAGGACAAACATATGTATCCAAGGGTATGTTTTCAGTGTGTCATCAGGAAATCAGTGTGGTACATTGTAGAGGTTAATAAATTATGTATTGAATTAGAAACCTGTTCTAATTTTTAACAGGTATATAAATTTAGTCATTAACCTCTCTGATCTCCAGTATCATTATTTTAAAAATATAGAGTATAGTATCTGTTGCCCGAGATTTTTGAGATAAATTGATATGGTTTGGCTTTGTGTCCCCACCCAAATCTCATCTTGAATTGTAATCCCCATGTGTCAAGGGAGGGACCTGGTGGCAGGTGATTGAATCATGGGGGTGGTTTCCCTCATGCTGTTCTCGTGATAGTGAGGGAGTTCTCCTGCCAGCCGATGGTTTTAAGTGTGGCACTTCCTTGCTGTCTCTCTCTTGCCTGCCACCATGTAAGATATGCCTGCTTCCCCTTCTGCCATGATTGTAAGTTTCCTGAGGCCTTCTCAGCCATGCAGAACTGTAAATCAATTAAACTTATTTTCTTTATAAATTACTCATTCTCAGGTGGTATCTTTATAGCAGTATGAGAATGAACTAATACAGGACTAAACCTGAAAGTGTTTTTAAAGTAATCACTAATATTTTATATATTAGGTTCTTGCCATCTATTAGTGTTAAATTGACCTCTAATAATCAGCATAGTTATTATCTAGCTTAGAAAGCTTTATGTAAGATAATTATATAAAACTGATTTTTGGTGCTTTTTTCCCTTTATAAGTAAAGGCAGATTAGATGACAAATAGAGGTATGCAAAATCTTTTATGAAAGCAGCTATAAGATAATGAGATTTAACATATTTGAGTAAAAGAAGATGAAAAAATTTACTCTCCCAATTAATTTTAGGAAGAAATTTTGAATGGATTTTTGATATTGATTGAAATATTCTGGTGGGAAAATAACTGAGAACAAAAGTTCCAAGGAAATTGGAAGTTTTAAAACAATTTTGTGACACAATCAGAGCAAGATACTAAACCAGATAAATTGAGATTTGCAAATTTTTTAAGAGTAATAGGTAAAATCACTAAGGTGGAAATGAGATAAGAAAAAATGAAGTAAAAAAGAAAATGAAACTTTAATGGTCCATAAATATAATGATAATATATGTCAAGAGAAAATTGGAGATATAGTAATTTTTTAAAATCATGCAAGTTAGTTGTGTACTGTATTGTTTTTGAAACAATGTTAAAACACAAACACATACTGAAGACAAACTATCTGTCCAGGGCATAGTGACTAGATGTGCAACAAAAGTCTGCCTATTAATTAACTTCTCTGATCCCTTATGTCATTATTTTAAAAAAATAAACCTCTGGCTGCCTCTCAGCTCTTGTAATTTTATGGAAGATGCTCAAAAATGTAGCTGGCAGGTAATATAAATGTTGTGATTTAGATAATTTTTTTGGTTTTGAATTTAAACTCTTTCTAAAGTTACCATCCATCATCTGTTAGAATATCTGCTATTCATTTTAGCTTTTTTTCTATGTAAATTATTTTATATAAAATATTCTTAAATTTTAATTTTGTAAGGTGCAGTAATGTACTTTATGGGTTAGATTGGAGTTATTAACAATATTGCACATTAAAATATATGAAATTAAGCTCTGAATTCAAAAGGAGTGTCAGCCTAGTAGATTTAACCCTTTTCCTGTTTGCCCCAGGAATACTCGCCAGTGGCACTTGTAGCTGCAGAGTTTACCCTGAGAAAACGTTGCCACAAAATATCTTGCTTTTATTTTTGTTTTTGTATCACTCTAGTATATCAACTTTGGAAACAAAGACATTATTCCTTTTATAGCATTCTCTTTTTAATAGTGGTATTTCCATTTACAAAATATAGTAATTCCCAATCGCTGAAAATGTCCAATTCTAGAAAACGTCACATGTGATATTAACATTGTTCTCGAGCAGTTGTTGGCTGAAGATTCATTTGATGAATCTGATTTTTCTAAAATAGACAATTCTGATGATTCAGATGATTCTGATGTTCTATTTATAAATAACTCGAATGACAGTTTTTATGTTTTATTTTCACATTGAAAATCAGTCCGATTTGCTTCAGCCTCAAGAGCCTGTTTACGCAAAATTAAATGAGTGATGTAGTGAGCTACGCTTTGTTTTCTAAACTAGAAGAAATGATTAAAGTGTAAAACAATAATAAAAATACTGATTTGTTTAAGCTGATTAAAAAATATCTATTTATAAAATCAGAATTGAAAAGTAATATATTGTTCACGTGATAAGGGAATATGATATCCAATAGAAAATTAGGAACTATTTTACTTATAATTTAATTTTATTATTAACATGTTTTTTTTATATATATATATATGTATTGAGCTTTTGTTTTGGTTTGACTTTTGCTTTAAATTTTTTAACAGAAAAAATAATATATATTAATCACCATAAACTTCTGAGAGAATTTTGAACATGCTAATGCTGCTTTTTGGGAAAAATGTTGGTTACATAGAAGGATAAAATAATATTTCTCATGGAGCTACAAATCAAAATTGGGAAATGCAGAAAAGAAATGAGAAAATGTAATTACAAATACAAGATATTAATTATTTAACCACAAACAATTGCATAATATGAACGTAAGTTTATCAAACTAGAAATTTCTTTAAGCCTACATGCTCGAATCATTTTACTCTGGATTTAGGCTGAACCTTGAAGGATGGATATGATCTTATTTAGCAGAAATAACACACAAGGGTCTTTCTTGAGAACTTAAGACAAAACTAATAGTGGTGAAAGAACATATGTATGTTTAGAAAACAAAAAAGTAAGAACACATTAGATATCTATATGGTCAAATATGGGAGGAGGTGGGAAAACCTGCAAAATTAAGTTGGGATGCATTACAGGAGGTCACTGCGTTGGTTTTCTGTTGCTATTAAATTACCACAAATTTAATAGATTAAACAACATCCATCTACAATCCACAGATCAGTGGGTCAGAATTCCACGTGAATTTGGCTGGTTTCTCTGCTCTTAAGTTTCCGGAGACTTCAATCAAGATGTTGGCTGGTCTGGGCTCTTATCTGAGGCCTGGAGGAAAGTCCACTCCTAGGTCCCTTTACATGATTGTAGGAATTCTCATTTCCATGTGATCATAGGACTGAAGTGTCTTTTTTCTTGCTGCTTGTCAGCTGAAGTCATTCCCAGCTTTCAGAAGCATTGCCTGAGCTAGGAATTCTTTTCTATGGATGTTACTGGGATTAGGAGCAGAATGATCAAACTAGTGTTTTAGAAAAATGTATTTAGAGATATTCTTAGCAAATTTTCTTTATTTCAAACATATGTATTTATACATAATAACACTTATACAAGCTTACATTTTCTTGAGGAACGTCCATTTATTTGGTGTGTCAAGTTTGTGGCAGTGATCTTTGTCCTATGGTTTAAACACTAGTATTCTTTTTTTAGCCTTTTTATTACAAGATTAATCTATCTTTAATATGCATTTCTCAACTCTCCACTGCGTTGTTCCTTTCTCTTAAACAGATTTGAAAGTAATCCTTTTTCCATGAAACTTCTCCTCTGAGTTCTTATCCAATAATTTGCTGCTTTCCTTCACCTTGTCCTAGGTGATCATATTTCTACAGTTGCTTTTACTAAACCTCGTTCTAATTATGTAATTAGACTTTCTTCTCATTTATAGAATGCAGTGATGTCCTGAAAATAATGTTCTTTATGTTCATTCAAGTATTTTAGGACTGATGTATTTGTGTTTTGATTAATATTTCTTATCTTAGGTTAAAAACTCATTACAGGGCAAGGAATAAGCTATAATTTCAATTATAGAGAAAAGACAGATTAAGCATTTAATGAGTTATTAAGAATAAAACGGATGATGATTATTACATTCACATTGGTTATTTAAGAGAATACCAATAATTAGTGTCAGATAATACTGTAAAATAATGGTTATCATTGGAATAGTTTTCATTTTTATCAATTCATCAAAAGCTGGACGTATGCACCTATTATGTATTAGAGACAATACTTCATGAGTCTTTTGTGTTTCTGCTCATATTGTGAGAAGAGACACTGACAGCTTTTGTTCTGGAGTATCTGTTTAAGAATATGTATAGAGCAAAAGACTTGGAAGATGGAAATAGTGCCTCCCTCTGGGAAAAAAGGTAGATTTGTTGACAGTCCAATAGGATAAAGATAATATGTTCCTCTTGGGCAAAGACCCATTACCAAACATTTGATATTAAGCTTGAAGTTCCTCTCGTAATGCAACCTACTGCATGCCCAGCTGTCACCTGTCTCATATTGTTTCGCTCTATGGAAACTGGGGCTTTAATTTAGAAATTAGAGAATTGAAGTAAGAAAATGATCCTACTCAGGCTACTCTTATTGCTATGAGTAAGAAACTCTTTTGCTTCTGATTTAGGAATCTTGTGTCTTCTGCCAGCTTCCATGAACTGACAGCAGGCTAGCTTATTTGCTTGAGAACAGGGTAAAATCTCAGATCTTCTGCAGTTCTTGACATCATATTTTTAGGTATCTTGCTATATATAAAAACTGAAATAAATTATATCCTTGTCCTCATGTAGCTATTAAATAGTTAAAGGCATTTTGAGATGCATTTGTTTGAGGTGAGAATGCCAGAAGAAAATCAGGAGGAGGAAGTGTATTACATGACCAGTTTGTTTTTTCTATTATAACAGTATATTTTGCTATTTTTTTTTTACTAAACCAGAATAATTTCCTGACTATATTGCCATGATTTCTCCAATAAACAAACAAACAAAAACCTAAGCTAAACTAAACCTGAAGCACATAGTCCTTAAAATTTAGTTTAAAAACTGTTTTATTTATTTATTTATTTTAAGATGGAGTCTCACTGTCATCCAGGCTGGAGTGCAGTGTCACAATCTTGGCTCACTGCAACCACTACCTCCCAGGTTCAAGTGATTCTCCTGCCTCAGCCTCCCAAGTAGGTGGGATTACAGGCAACTGCCACCATGCCCAGCTAAGTTTTGTATTTTTGGTAGAGACAGGGTTTCACCATTTTGGCCAGGCTGGTCTCAAACTCCTGACCTCAAGTGAGCCATCCACTTCATCCTACCAAAGTGCAAGTGTTACAGACGTGAGCTACCATGCCTGGCCATAAAATGTTCATTTAAAATGAATGAAATTTATACTCATTTAGAAAGTTTAAAATTTTTAGAGGGCCCTTTTTTATTGTTGTTAATTTTTTGTTTTTTTGTTTGAGATTTTAGAAATATCTTAATTTTTTTAGTTATTGTGCCATAGTATTGATTTTTTCTTCTAATGTATAGTTGTATGACTTTTAATATATCTAACCAGAGCTACATTAGTTTCATTGTCCCCAAAACTCTTAGAAGGTTCTTACTCCAATTTTGATTGTTCTGAGTTACTGGAAATATAATCTTTCTTATGTTTACTGAGCCTTAGAGTCTCAGTTACATCACCTGTCTGCTTCTAGCAGATGACACCATGGTAGTTATTTTAGAACTGGGGGAGAGAAATGTCTATATATATAGATATATAGAGAGAGTCTATAGTGTCCATATATAGTGTCCTTATGTAGAGAATCTATAGTGCCTTTAGACTAGAGAGTCTATAGTGTCCACACATATATATAAACTCTGTCGACTCACTATATGTAGTGTCATGATAGGATGACTTGAGAGAGATAGAAAGCAAGTACTGAGGTTCTTAGGATTAATTCCAGTCATCCACCACCTACTCCCTCAAAGTCAAACTTCTCCCCTGGAATGATTTATTTTAATTATGATATTGATATGGTTTGGATTTGTGTACACACCCAAATCTCATGTCAAATTGGAAGAAGGGCCTGGTAGGAGGTTTTTGGATCATGGGGGGTGGATTTCCCCTATGCTCTTGTGATAATGGGTGAGTTTAAATATGGTTGTTTAAAAGTTTGTGGCACTTCCCCCTTCGTTCTCTCTGTCTCTCCTGCCACCATGTGAGGACATGCTATCTTTCCCCTTTGATCTTCTGCCATGGTTTGTAAGGCCTCCTAATTATGCTTCCTGTTAAGCCTGTGGAACTGTGAGTCAAACCCATTTTTATAATAAACTACTGAGTCCCCGGTACCGAGTCTTTATAGCAGTGTGAGAACAGACTAATACAGAAAATTGGTATTATGTGTGGGGCACAGCTATAAAGATACCTGAAAATGTGGAAGCAACTTTGCAACTGGGTAACAGGCAGAGTTTGAAACAGCTTGGAGGGCTCAGATGAATACAGGAATATGTGGGGAGGTTTGCAACTTCCAGGAGAGTTGAATGTTTTTGAGCAAAATACTGATAGTGATATGGACAATGAAGTGCAGGCTGAGGTAGTCTCAGATGGAGATGAGCAACTTATTGGGAACTGGAGTAAAGGTGACTCTTGCTATGCTTTAGCAGAGAGACTGGCTCCTGCCCTAGAAATCTGTGAAACTTTGAACTCAAGAGAGATGATTTAGGGCATCTGGTGAAATAAATTTCTAAGGAGCAAAGTATTCAAAATGGGATCTGGATGTTTCTAAAAGTCTATGCTTATATGCATGGAGAAATAAATGATCTGAAATTGGAACTTATTTTTAAAAGGGAAGGGGAGCATAAAAGTTTGGAAAATTTGTGGCCTGACCATGTGGCCATTTTCTGGGGAGATATTCAAACTGGTTGTAGAAATTTGCATAAGTGACAAAGACCTACATGTTAATAGCCAAGACAATGGGGAAAATGTCTCCAGGGAATTCAAGGACCTTCACAGCAGCCCCTCTCATCACAGATTTAGAGACCTAGGAAGGAAAAATGGTTTGTGGACCAGGCCGAGGGCCCAGCTGCTCTGTTCAGCCTCAGGACATGTTGTCCTGCTTTGTCACAGCTCCTCCAGCTCCAGTTGTGGATAAAAGTGGTAAAGGTACAGCTTGGGCCATTTCTTCAGAGGCTGCAAGTCCCAAGCCTTGGCAGCTTCCTTGTGGTATTGGGCCTGCAAGTGCACATAAGGCAAGAGTTTAGGTTTTGGAACCTCCACTTAGATTTCAGAGGATGTATGGAAATGCCCGGATATCCAGGCAGAAGTCTGCTGCAGGGATGGAACCCTCATGGAGAACCTTAACTATGACAGCATGGAGGGCAAATATGGTGTTGGAGCCCCCAACAGAGTCCCTACTGGGGCACTGTCTGCTCAAGCTTTGAGAAGAGGGCCATCATCCTCCATACCCCAGAAAGGTAGATCCATTGACAGCTTGCACCACGTGCCTGGAAAAGCACTGACACTCAAGGCCAGCCCATGAAAACAGCCACAGGGACTGTACCTTACAGAGCTATGGGAGCAGAGCTTCTCAAGGCCTTAGGAGCCCCCTCCTTGCATTGGCATGCCCTGGGTGTGAGAAACAGAGTCAAAGGAAATTGTTTTGGAACTTTAATAGTGAATGACTTCCCTGCTGGGTTTTGGACTTGCAGGGGACCTATAACCCTCTGTTTTGGACAATTTCTACCATTTGAAATGGGAGTATTCACCCAATGCCTGTGCCCCCTTGTATCTTGGAAGTAACTAACTAGTTTTTGATTTTACAGGTTTATAGGTAGAAGAGAATTACCTTGTCTTAGATGAGACTTTGGACTTGGGACTTTTGAGTTAATGCTGAAATGAATTAAGACTGGGGACTGTTGACAAGTATAATTGTATTTTGCAATGTGAAGAAGACATGAGATTTTGGAGGGGTCAGGGGTAGAATATATGGTTTGGATTTGTGTCCCCTCCTAAATCTCATGTTGAATTGGAGAAGGGGCTTAGTGGGAGGTGATTGGATCATAGTGGGGATTTTCCCCATGCTGTTCTCATGATAGTGAGTGCATTCTTATGAGATCTGTTTGTGTAAAACTTTGTGGCACCTCCCCCTCTTTGCTGTCTCTCCCTTTTGCTGCCATGAGAAGGTGCTTTCTTTCCCTTTCCCTTGCACCATGACTGTATGTTTCTTGAGGTCTCCTAATTATGCTTCCTGTTAAGCCTATGGAACTGTAAGTCAGTTAAACCTCTTTTTTCGTAAATTACTCAGTGTCAAGTAATTCTTTATACCAGTGTGAGAACAGACTAATGCAGAAATGAATCCCTACTTGTTCAGCCTGGAGAGACTCAAGCTGGAGAGGTCTCATTCTTGGATCCTGGCCCAGGATGAGCAGCTTCTGAGGACAAAAGATAAAAGACAATGGTAAACATATTCAGTCTTTTAGAAAATAATATTAATATAGAGAAATAAATTGAATATTGTTGGCAATGGCATTTTGTAACAGTATTGGCATTTCTTGGGAGCTGGGACAATAAGTGGCATTATAACTCTCGTGAATAGGGAAAAGCGAGTGTCCTTTTCCAAGTCTGGATTGATCATTTAAATAAGGGATCATTTTTCCCCTAAAATACTCATGGTAATTTTAAGAAATGAGATTACTTAGTGTTCGATGATAGCTACAAAGATAAGAGCAAGTGAAAGATTATAAGCATACCATGCATCTTTAGATCAATACTTCTCAAGCACCCTACATCAGAATCATAAGGAGGTTTTCTGCAAACAGATTTCTAGGCCTTACCTGCAGAGTTTCTGATTGGGCATATCTATGGTGGGGCACAACAGTTAGCATTTATAATTATTTTCCCATTGATGTTGATGCTACTGGTGCTAGAACCACACATTAAGAACTACAGCTCTAACTAATTGGGGGAATGGAAGCTAACACACATTTAAATATTTTCATCTAAAATATAATGGTTTTTGTTATAAGATAGGTACTGATTTGGCTCTGTAATTAATGTCTTCATCCTCTCAACAAATAATTGCTCAGGGCACATCATCACCAAGGAATCACTACGTTAGTATTTTGGGTAGATCAATTAATGAGGAAGGTGTGAATCTTATCCACAAAGAGCTTCTAGGCTGTTTGAGATAGGACAATGATTTCTGAAAGAAATGCTAATGCCATAATAAAAAGTCTAAATATAGTGCTATGGTGGTTGAAAGAGGGAGATATTTCTGATAGAACCTGATAGGGTATGGAAGTTCTGGTGAGTAGGATAGGCCTCTCAGCTTCATAGCTAAATATTCTTGTTGACCTATAAAAAATACTTTGTTTGTTCATGCCATGCAATTCTCGATCTGCTTAAGTGACAAATATCTAGATATGTTTGCCATATACTGAGAGGTGGGGTTGGTTGGCTTCAGTTTAATAATGCAGTATGTGGTAACAGTTTTGTTGTATTATGATTCCATTAAAACTGTCTTTATAATTACATATAAGAATTTAAATTCAGTGTATTATCCGAGAGCTAGTAAAGTTACACACATTCAGGAAAGGTAATAGTGAACATACATTTCACTAAAATATGCACACAGTTTTAGCTCAGTAGCTTTTCAGCATAAAACATGGGATTTATATTAGATTAAACAATTCAGAATTTCACAGTATGTTCTATAATCTGTAGCTTAGAAAATGGCCAACCTTATTTTCTAAATTTGATTTTTATACTGGAAGCTCTCCAAGCACAAAATAAAGATACTCTTTTAAATACAGAAACAAAGTAAGTAACAACAAACATTTGCTGGTGTTGAACAAAATTTTATTTTGAATATTAAGGAAGAAACAGGAAAACATTGCCATGTATATATTTAGTGCAAAATCTAAACCTATGTTTATGTTTAAAATATATTTATCCTGCATGCCTTCCAAAAATCTACTTATTAACCATCAACACACATTCATGTCCTTTCAGAAGCCTATTTTTTAATTCAAAATTCAAAAACACTTTAACTTTTTAAATTCTATATATTTTAAAAATATTTTTATATCTATGATTTTGTATACATTTATAAATATATATAAATATACAAGGATATACCTGTATATTTACATATACAAGTATATATACTTATATATAAATTTATATAGAAATACTTATATAGAATATATAAGTATTTAAGTAGTAAGTATAAGAACTAAGTATATAAGTATTATACTTATATAAGTATTTATACATATTTATAAATATATGTACTTATAGATACTTGTGTCGATATACACACAAGTGTATATATAATTATATACACTTATATATAAGTATATACATGTGTACATATAGTATAAATATATATAGAATATATTTATAATATATATTCATATATTTATATAGTTATACGTTTATATAAAAGTATGGTTATAAAATATTTTTAAAATACCTTTATATAATTAAAAATATACTTATATATGTGTATATATGCATATATATACTTTGTATATACATTATATATACTAATATATAATTTGTATATATAAATTTTACTTACATATATAAATTATAGTTGTATATTATATATGCAAGCATATGTAGTTTATATATACATGAAATTTCATGAGGTGAAATGTATTTTATCCAAGATGAATATGCATTTTCTTAGACTATTTTAGTTAGTTGTTTCTGTAAGTGTGAAATGTTACAAGGTAGAACTGATGTTTATAAGTACTCAGCATGGTAAAAATCTACCTATTCTAATGATCTCCAGTAAAGACCACTTTCATTTTCTGAAACCACTTCAAGAATTCTCAAAGTATTCATTTATTATTTCATAAAACTCTATTGTCAAGGAGCGTTGTACTACAATAGAAAGTTGACATGTCTATGCTTTTTTTTTTTAATCTGTATGTGGAGAGATACAATGTCTTAAGAAAAAGATTATGTTTTTCTAGTGAATAATGGATGAAATTTCATACCTCAGAGTGCCTTCTCTTCACAGTTCTTCCTGATAATGCAAATTCCAGTGAACAGGTCCCTTGGACAGTATAAACTGGAAAGGGTGAGACATTTTGTTCTTAACTGTAATTGCATGAGCCTTGTGGCAGTGGTGGTAATAGCACATAGAAAGGATTCCTTGAATTAAGGACATCCGCACTTTTCACTTAATTTTGTTGCATAGGTTTTTACTGTTACATGGAAAATGCAATTTCAACCCAAGTTCTTTCTGTGTAACTTTATTGGGGTGTCAAAATCAATATATGTTGCTACTCTGAGGCAAGGAGTTCCACAAGGAGAGTCAAGTTCTACACCAAGCCTGTGGTTCCTATTACTGTTTTTGAAACATATTTAAAAACTGGATTAGTAAATGTTACTGCATGTGGAATTTTAAAAGTGAAACAAATATACAGAGCTTTTTTTCATTTCTCCAAATTAGGAACTAGGTACTAATGGATTATTTTACTCCCTAATCTATTACACACGTGGGTGCATGTATTGGTTCTACATGTTCAAATTTCATATTTTAGAAGCTTATATTGACCACACTCTTGAAAATATGCATTAAATTAATGAGTTTTCTTTAAGTGTTTATCTTATTCAGCTTTATGGTCTCCTGTCATCACATTTTATTTTCCTTTTATTTTGTATTTGATTATTCATCATCAATTATATAAATTATTGAGAGGGTTCCACTTAAAACCTTATAATGGAAGATAATAAATTTGGTAATAAAAGTAAGGTTTAATAATCTCAGATCATAAGAAATTATTTGTAACATAAAATCAATTATAGTATTAATAAATGTACCACTTATAAATTAGCACATAGTTCTCTAGACATAGGATGGAGCAGACACAGTGGATATAAGACAGACATAAAGAGATCAGTTGGAATTTGCCAAATACAGTCAGTCCACACTCAAAGTTTACAAGGGATAGACTATATTCTATTGGTCTTGGAAGAAAAAGAGGACCATGGACCACCCATGGGATATATACCTCTAGCCTATAGAGCACCTGCACAAATTTTAATAAGGTAGTTCATGAGGTTAGATTTGTATTTATATTTTATTTTTTAATTAAGCTTTTAGTTTAAGATAATTGTGAATTTGCATGCAGTTGTAAGAAAATGCACAGAGTGATCCAGTATACTCTTTACGCAGCTGCAATGGTAACATATTGCAAACTCTAGTACCATATCACAACCATGATATTGACACTGATACCATCAAGACACAGAACATTTGCATCACAACAAAGCTCCCTCATAGTGCAGTTTCATGGCCACACCCATTTCTTTCCCATCACCATCCCCTCCTTAAACCCTGACAATAACTCATTTTTCTCCACTTCAGGAATTTCATCACTTCAAGAATATTATACAAATGGAATCATGCAATATGTAACTTTTGGGGATTGGCTTTTGTTCACACAGTGTTGTTCTATGAAGAGTCATTAAAGTTGTTGCAAGTATCGGTTATTGTCATCACATCACATCAAGGGTACATACTATCAACATGACATATCACTATTGATGTTGACCTTGATCATCCGGCTGGAGATAGTGTTTTTCAAACTCCTCCAATGTAAAGTACCCATTTACATACGGTACTCATTGGATTGAAGTCTCCAAGCACAGCCCACACTTAAAGAGTGGTGTATAATGCTCCATCTCTTTGAGGGTGGAGTTTCTGCAAAAATTACTTAGAATTTTCCTGCATGAGAGATTTGATCATCTTCCTCATTTATTAGTTTGGTTAATCATTTATTTATATGAGTATGAATTTATGGAAATTTATTTTATCTATGGCTGCTGGTAAAGAGATCCAAAATAGTAGTTGGAAGGTGACTAAAATATATTGCTTATCAGTTCACCTTTTCATTTTTGTAATATATTCATACTTCTTAACATTAACTATAATTGTAATCAGAGATTGATTTTCATCACTTTTTGTCTCTAATTACATCTGCTTCCTTGATGACCTAAGCTAGTGGCATGACTTTAAATATCACCTATATGCCAACATCTCCAAATTTCCATCTCCAGTCCAAACCCCTCTTCTGAATTCAGACTTGCATATCCAACAGCCTACTGAGCATCTCTGCTTGAATATCCAATAGACATCATAAATTCAACATGTCTTTTCCACCCTCAGAACTGCTCAACCTGTACCCTTCACTATCTTAGATGAACATATCATCTGTCCAGTTGTTCAAGTCCCAAATCTTAGAATGATGTTTTGCTCTTTTCTCATTCCCCTGATATTAAATTAATCACGAAATCCTGTTGTCTGTATCTTTAAATATATCCGAAATCTAATCACTTATAATCAACTTATTGCTGACACGCTGGTCTGAGATATCTGTTTACTAGAGATAAAAATACTGAGTCATTTGGTATGCATATATTCACCATTAGATAATGCCTTTTTTTTTGCCCCCACCACAGAAATGTATGAATGTTTTCCTTGTTCCATATTCTCACCAACAGCCTTTTAAATTCTAGCCCTTTTATTGAGTATGTGGTGGTATGACATTGAGATTTTAATTTGTGTTCTCGGATCACTGAGGTGGAACATTTTTATCTCTTTACCATTAGTCTAGCTTTTTCATGAATTATCTGTAATTGCATCACATGTTGAGAATTATTAAATAAAAATAAATATATTGTATTTTCTTTTTTTTTTTTTTTTTTTGAGACGGAGTCTCGCTCTGTAGCCCGGGCTGGAGTGCAGTGGCCGGATCTCAGCTCACTGCAAGCTCCGCCTCCCAGGTTTACGCCATTCTCCTGCCTCAGCCTCCCGAGTAGCTGGGACTACAGGTGTGTGCAACCATGCATGGCTAAGTTTTGTATTTTTTGAAGAGATGGGGTTTCTCTGTGTTACCCAGGCTGCTTTCAAACTCCTGGGTTCCAGCAATCTGCCTGCCTTGCCTCACAAAGTGCTGGGATTACAGGCAGAGCCATGGCACCCAGCCCTACCTGGATCATATGTTGTACAGAACGTCTAGGTATTTCACTCTTTTCCAGAGCTTATTCACTCTGATAAGTGGCAAAAACTCCATCTGGAGAAGGCGTGGGGAAGATATACTCTGTAGACTTGTTGCCATGTTACAAAGTTTTCAAAGTAAGCAGACTTCTCAGTTAATGTACTGCAGGTGTGTAAACTGATATAGGTCTAGGACCAGACTAAGGAGTGTGAAACTTCAGTGGGAACTTGATTCAGATATATCCCTGCCAAACATAGATACTTCATCTCATATTTTATCCATAATCCTTGCTTGACATTCCTATATTGAGCTTAAGCATAGTCCAATGTCATAATTCCTCTTTCTTGGTATAACATCACTAGATCATTTCCCAAAACTCCCCTGCCAGATCTAGACAAATGAAATTGGTGAAGGTCCTACAAATACCTCAGTATATACAATTTATTTATTTATTGGAAAGAGACTTTTCGCTTTCCTCTCTAGTAAACTCTGATGAAGAAACTGGAGGCAGTAAAAGATGGTGAAGTTAAATCCTGAGTAAAATCAGCATACTATTTTTGAGCCAACTGCACACAAAGTGAAGTCACTAAAACAGTTCTTTGCAAGGAAGATTGGTTCTCTGAAATAAAGGAGATGAACTGCTTCCACTGCCAAAAACAATATGGGAGGGCTTTTGAATTAAAATTTTCAGTTTGGCCTGTTTTTGCCCTAATCTCATTGTTCTTTCTCAACAACTTTTCTTAGCATAAACAATTTGTCAAGTTGCACATTTCACTAACATTGCAACTCTACACTCTTACAATTATGCCTCAGTCTTTGTCTTCAGCCGTGTCTGCCCTATACGATCCCAAATAAGGGATTGTTTTAAAACTGCTGTTAAGGTATTCTGGATTTCCACCTGTGACATGAATTGGGCGCTCAGTGTTTTAAGTATATATTTATCTTTGTGTAAATTCTCCAGAATTGTCAGAAGCAGTTTTGCCTCCTTCTGTAAATTTTGCAATCACCATTTTTACCATATCCACTAAGTGTCAAAGACAATTGATTGCCCAGTGCTTTGTGCTCGATCAATAATTCATTTCACATCATTCTAGTGAGAAACTGAAAATTGTGATGCTACTTTGTCACAGATTGCAGTGTTCTATTTCCCTCAACAATGGGGTTTTCCATCTGCTCACAGATAAGAGAGCAAACCCATCCCAGAATCTCACTCATGATACCAGTTATTGTATCATTTAAGTCTGTGGCGGAAAACAGATGGCATACTCAAAATGGTTTTACTAAAAATAATTTAAAGAAGGAAGAGTTAAGTGAACCAAAAAGGGATAGTGAGGCACTTCGTGAATAATTATAGTAGTGGAAATCCTGCAGGGAACAGCAAAGAAAATGCAGTGCACCTGGAGAGACCTAGCGCAATTGAAGACCCACTCAACAGGTGTTATAGGAAAGCAAGTACTGTTGGAAATGTAAGAAACAGAGAATTGGAAGACTAATACCTTAACCTCACTAACCTCACACTCTTCGTTCCTTTGCTGATGCGTCCCACTTACCAAACCCAACCAAAGGCAGAAGACCAAGATGTAGTCTATGGTGATCAGCCTCAGGATACAGAGTTGAGCAGAATAGAAGAGAGATCAGGAAATCATAAACACTTTCAGAAAATCACAGGCAATTTAAGAAGGGCCAATATAGTAACCTCTCTTGTGGATTATGGATATTGAAGGTAAAACTTAGAGGAACTAACTTAGTAGATGGTTATTGCAAAATAACCTAAGTGCCATCCAATAGCACTTTGTCCTTCATATGGAAATTGTTGACTTGAAAACCACCATATCACATTCTGTGATAAGTCCAGTGCATTATTATGATTAGCAAAAGTAGCAGTAAAAGGCGGAAAGTTTAATTTATTAGGAAGTTATGTCAATTATACAATAGTATGTGAATATAATAAACACAAGCATAATAATATAACTTTTTAAAATATGTTTTACTAATGGGTTATGTAGTGGTATCTATGGTTTAATTTGCATTTCCCAGGTTATTTATTATATTGGGCATTTTTGATATGCTTATTTATCAATTATATATCTTCTTTGATGAAACATTCATTAAAATAATTTGCCAATTTTATATTAGATTGTCTTCCTATTATTGAGTGATAACAGCTTTTTTCCATGTTTGTAATATATAACTATGTTTAAATAGACAGATATATAGAGGTTAAGGTATAAATATATAGATATTTATAATCATATATATGTTGCCATATATGTTGAGTATGTCTTTCCATGTCATAACTTGCCTTTTCATTTCTTTAACAGTGTCTTTCAAAGACATGGTAGTTGTTATTTCAATAAAATTTATCAATTTTTATGTATGATCTGAATTTCTTTTAGTAAAAAAAAAAACAAATTTCCTTAGCCAAAAAAATTTATCGTATTTTTCCTTTTAGAAGTTTTATAGTCTTGAATCTTACATTTTGATATTTGCTCTAATTTGAGTGAAATTTTGTATATGCTGTGAAGCAAAGTTCAATTTTTATTTATTTCCAAATATATACACAGATATTAGTAGACCATTTGTTTAAAAAATACATAATTATTTTTGATGAATTATCCTGGCAGATTTGTAGACAAATCAATTGACTGCATAAGTGTGGGTATACTCAGAAACTTTCTATTTATTTCTCTTGATCCATTTGTCCATCCATATGCCAGCACCACAAAGTTTTAATTCCTGTGGCTTTTTATAAAATCTTGAAACCTGATAACGCATGTTCCTCAACTTTGATCTTTTTCAACTTTTTCTTTTTGCTGATTTAGGTTCTTTGCATTTCCATATAAACTTTACAATTAGAGTATAAAATTTTATACAAAGGGTACTAAGACTTTGCTTGTTACTGCGTTGAATCTATAAATATATTTAGGAAGAATTCACATAATTATATTGATACTGAAATAAACATACAATAATATATTTATGTATCTTTATTTTATTTCAGCAATGTTTTGTAGTTTTCAGTGACTAGGTCTTACATATACTTTAATTTATCTTTAAGTATTATTGGTTTAGATGCTATTGTAAATGGTGTTTTGGAAAATTATAGCTTACTGTTTGTGGTCAGAATATATAAATACAATTGACATGCATATTGGCTTTCAATTGTGTAGTTTGTCTTAATTCAATTAATTGTAATTGCTTTCTGTGAGATTCATTAGGCTTTTCTATATAACTGATTATGTTTTTAGAATAAAGTCAATTTTGTTTTGCTTTTCTTTTAACATTCAGCATAGTTTTTACTTCCTTTCTTGCCCTATTGAATTGGCTAGAACCCTAATTCAATATTAACTAGAAATAATGTGATTGAACAATCCTGATGTTGCAGGGAAAGCACTCAGTTTGTTTATCATTAAGTGTGATGTTAGATATAAGTTTTTCGTAAATGTCCTGTATCAAGTTGAGAGAGTGCCCTATCTTTAATCCTTTTTTTAATGTCCTTAGTATAAAGGAATACATTAATTTTTTAAATTGTTAAACCAACTTTGCTTATTTGGAAGAAGTTCCATTTATCATGATGTATTATGATTTTCAAGTATTGTTAGATACATCTTATTAAAATTATTGGAAATATTTTGTACTTTAGGTTCATGGGCGATTTTCTTCAATTTTTAATTTTTAATTATAATGGATACATAACTATTGTACGTATTTATAGGGTACATGTGATGTTTTGATACAAGCATACTATGTATAATGATCAAATCAGGGTAAATGGCATATCTATCGCAATTATTTATCATTTCTTTGTGTTTGAAACATTCCAATTCCACTCTTTTAGTTATTTTGAAATGTACAATAAATTATTGTTAGCTTTAGTTTCTGTATTGTGCTACTGAGCATTAGATCTTATTCATTTTATCTAACCGTATATTTGTACCCATTAACCATCTCTTTTTATTCTCCCCTCCACAGCATCCTTCCCAGCCTCTACTTACCACCGTTGTACTCCTTATCTCCATGAGTTCTTTCTCTTTAGCTCCTACATATTAGTGAACACATGTGATATTTGTCTTTCTCTTCCTGGCTTATTTCACTTAAAATGTCCCCCAGTTGCATCCATATTATTGCATTCTTTTTTATGACTTAATAATGTTTCATTGTGTATATGTGATATGGTTAGGTTTTGTGTCCCCACTCAAATCTCATCTTGAATTGTAATCCACATGTTTTGAGGGGGAGACCTAATGTGAGATGATTGGATCGATCATGGGAGCAGTTTCCCCCATGCTGTTCTTGTGATAATGAGTTCTCAAGAGATCTGATGGCTTTATAAGGGTCTCCTCCCCCTTCGCTTCCTTGACACACTCCTCACGTGCTGCCATGTAAGATGTGCCTGCTTCCCTTTCTGCCATGATTGTAAGTTTCCTGAGGCCTCCCCAGCCATGTAGAACTGTGAGTCAATTAAACCTCTTTACTTTATACATTACCCAGTCTCAGGGAAGTTCTTTATAGCAGTCTGAAAACAGACTAATACAATACGTATAATATTTACTTTGTCTATTCATCCATTAATGGATACTGAGGTTGGTTCCATATCTTAGCTGTTGTGGGTACTGCTGTAATACGTGGGAGTGCAAATATATTTTTGATATATTGATTGCCTTTCTTACGGACATATACCTAGCAGTGGGATTGCTGGATCACATGGTAGTTCTGTTTTTAGTTTTTTGGGAGAAGCTTTATACTGTTTTCCATAGTTGCTGTATGTTGGTAACTTCTGTTCTTACCAACAGTATATAAAGGCTCCTCTTTCTCCACATTTGTTATCGCTTGCCTTTCAGATATAAGCCTTTTTAACTGAAATGAAATAATATCTCATTGTAATGAATTTCTCTGATAATCTGTGATGCTGAGCATTTTTTTTTTCATATACTTTTGGTCATTTGTGTGTCTTCTTTGCAGAAATATGTTTTCAGATCTTTTGTCCATTTTTAAATAAGATTATTTGTTTTGTTTGTTTTGTCATTGAGTTGTTTGAGATCCTTATTTATTCTGGATATCAATCCCTTGTTAGATTGGAAGTTTGCAAACACTTTCTCACATTCTGTAAGCTGTATTTTCAGTTTGTGAAAAGTTGCTTTATTTGCTGTGCAGAAGGTTTTTTAGCTTGATGTGATTTCATGTGTCTATTTTTGATTTAGTTGGCTGTGTTTTTGAGGTCTTACTCAACAAATGTTTGCCCACATCAATCTCCTGGAGTGTTACCCCAATGTTTTCTTCTGGTAGTTTTATAGTTACAATTTTTAGATGTAAGTCTTTAATCCATTTTTACTTGATTTTTATACATGGTGAGAGATAAGGGTCTAGTTTCATTGTTCTGCATATGGATATCCAATTTTTTCTAGCACTATTTATTGGAGATACTGTGCTTTACCCATTGTATGTCCTTGGCACCTTTGTCAAAAATGAGACAACCATAATGGATAGATTTATAACTGTATTATCTATTCTGTTCCATTGTTTGAGGCATCTGTTTTTATTCTAGTACCATATTGTTTTGTTTACTATAGCTTTGTAGTATGCTTTGAAATCAGATCATGTCTACTAGGTCCATTTGGTCTGTAGTAAATCTTAAGTCTGATGTCTCTTTGTTGATTTTCTGTCAAGATGATCTGTCCAATGCTGAAAATGGATGTTGAAGCCTCAATCTATTATGGTATTGGGATCTCTCTCTCTCTCTTTAGCTCTAATAATATTTGCTTTATATATCTCAGTGCTCCAGCATTGGATGCATGTATATTTATAACTGTTATATTACCTTGCTGTATCAATCCCTTTATCATTACATAAAGACCATTTTCAGTTTTTTTCTTGAAATATATTTTATCTGATGTAATTATAGCTACTCCTGCTCTTTTTAGTTTACATTTCCATGGAATGTATATTTTTCCATTCTTTGAATTTCAATCTATATGTGTTTTTATAGGTGAGGTAAGTTTCTTGTAAGCATCATATATTTGGGTCATGTTTTTTATTGGTTCCACCTCACTATGTCTTTTGAATAATTTAGTCCATTTACATTCATTGTTATTACTGATAGGTAAAGACTTACTACTACTGCCATTGTGTTATCTGTTTTGTGGTTGTTTGGGTGGTCCTTTCTTCCTTCCTGTCTTCTTTTTTGTAAAAGTGTTTTTCTCCTCTAGTATGTTATTTCTTGCTTTTTATTTTTATGTATCTGTTATAAGTTTTTGTTTTGTGGTTACCATAAGCCTTGCAAATAACATTTTATACAAATTAGTTTGAACCAATGACAGCTTAACTCTAGTTACAAAGAAAGGGAAAAAAGCAAACAAAAAAACAAAGAGAAAATTAAAAACTTCTACACTTTTTTATTCCACCCTGTCCTCATGTTTTTGACTTTTTGTTTTCTCTCCCTTTTTTCTTTTTTTTTTTTTTTTTTGAGATGGAGTCTCACTCTGTCTTCAGGCTGGAGTGCAGTGGTGCGATCTTGGCTCACTGCAACCTCTGCCACCCAGGTTACAGCAATTCTCCTCCCTCAGCCTCCCGAGTAGCTGGGACTACAGAGGCACACCACCATGCCCAGCAATTTTTTTTTTGTATTTTTAGTAGAGATGGGGTTTCACCATTTTGGCCAAGATGGTTTTGATCTCTTGACCTCGTGATCTACCTGCCTTGGCCTCCTGAAATGCTGGGATTACAGGTGTGAGCCACCATGCCTGGCCTCCCGTTAGCATGTCTTTTAAGGCAAGTCTGGTGTTGACAAATTTCTCAGGTTTTGTTTGTCTAGGAAAGTTTTCTTTCTAGTTTGCGTTTGAAGGATAACTTTGATTAATGTAATATTCTAGGTTGAAAGACTTTTTTTTCCATCAGCACTTTGACTTTGTCATCCCACTTCCTCGTGACCTGTACAGTTTCTGCTGCTAGACACATCAGAACTCCTTTATATGTTTTCTTCTTCTTCTTCTTCTCCCCCTCCCCCTCCCCTCTCCCTCCCCCTCCCCTCTCCCTCCCCCTCCCCCTCCCCTTCCCCTCCCCCCCCCCCTCCCCCTCCCCCTCCTCCTCCTCCTCCTCCTCCTCCTCCTCCTCCTCCTCCTCCTCCTTCTTCTTCTTCTTCTTCTTCTTCTTCTTCTTCTTCTTCTTCTTCTTCCTCTTCTTCTTCCTCTTTGCTACTTTTAGGATCCTTTCTGTATCTTTGACCTTTAAGAGTTTATTACATGTCTTGAGGTAATCTTATTTGGGTTAAATTTATTGGATTTTTAAAATCTTCTTGTACTTGAATATTCACATCTTTCCCAAGTTTTAGAAGATTTTCTGTTATTATTTCTTTGGATAAACTTTCTCTCCCTTTCCATTCTCCTTAAGGCCAATAACTCCTATATTTGTCCTTTTGAGGCTATTTTCTAGATTTTTTTAGGCATTCTTTATTCTCCTTTATCCTTTTTTCTTTTTTCTCCTCTAATTGTCTATATTGATATAACCTATCTTTGAGCTCAGTAATTCTTTCTTGCTTTATCAGTGCTGCAGTTGAGACTCTGATGCATTTTTATGTTTCTCAATTGTATTTCTAAACTCCAGAATGCCTGCTTGAAGTTTTAAATTATTTCAATCCTTTGTTAAATTTTTGTGATAGAATTTTGAATTCATTCTCTGCGTTATCTTAACATTTATTGAACTTCCTTAATACAACAATTTTGAATCCCCTGTCTGAAAGGTCACATATCTCCATCACTTCATTATCGGTTGCTAGTGCCTTATTTTGTGTATTTAGTGAGATCATATTTTCCTGGATGATCTTAGTGCTTGAGGGCATTCACTGATGTCTGGGCATGGAAGACTTATATATTTAAACTTATCTTCACAGTCTGGACTTGTTTGTACCCTTGAGAGGGCTTTTTACAAATTCCAAGGGGAGTGAGTGTTGTGACCAAAGCCTGTGGTCACTGCAACGTTTCAGCACTAGGGGGCTCCATAAGCTCATGAATGGTGCAAATCCTGCAGCCTTCTATAGACACTGCCTTGGTGAACTTGGGTAAGATAAGGGAGAATTCCCTGTGTCACAGGACAAAGTCTCTCACTGTCTTTTCCCCAATCAAAAGGAGTCTCTCTTGGCCCTGAGCTATCTGAAATTGGGAAAAGGGTGATATGGGCACGCTCATGTCCACCATAACTGGCACTGTTCAGGGTCACACCCAGATTTTTATAGAGCACAAAATACTGGGACTCACTCAAAGCCTGTGGCCACAATTGCCTGGCTGCTGCTGCTGCTTCTATTTAGCCAAAGCCCAAGACCACTTTAGTCAGCAGTTGGTTAATTCAGCTGAGTCCTTATTATCAAGGCAGTGGAATCCCTCCTGACCAGAGGTGGATCTATAAGCACCATCCAGGAGCAAAGACCTGGAATCTGGGGTTTCAAGAATCTTCCTGATGCTTCATTTTACTTTGGCTCAGGTGGCACCCAAGTTGCAAGATGCAGTCTTCTGTACTCTGCCCTCACCTTCTGTCAAGCAGAAGGAATCTTTACTGAGGCTGCAGTGCCTGGAGTTGTGGGAGGGGTGACACAGGCATTCATTTGGACACCACAGTTGGTGTTGCACCCCAAATCCCCTGCCTGCAAAACCAGTGCAGCAACAGGACTTGCCTTAGGACTGTGGTCCTTGTGTCCTGACTGCCACTTACATTTATTCTGGGACCCAGGCCAATTTCATCAGCTAGTGGTGAAGCTAGCTAGGACTCAGGTTTTTCCTGCTGGTGTAAGAAATTTCCCTCTGGCCCAGAGCTGGTCCAGATGTGCTCCCGCCATGAGCGCTATCAGAATTTGGCCCTGTGCTGTGTTCTGCTGTGACAAGGCAGCAGTGAGTTCCAATGTAGTGCTCCACACTCACTTTGCTCTCCCTCCCCTCAAAACACACATTTTCTCTCCATCTGTGTGGCCTAGAGTTAGGGTAGGTGTGGTGTAGGCATTGCAAGAGTGTCTTACCCACTCTCTTCAGTACCTCTCTCCTCGATATTATGTTCAAACCAGGTACTGTGATACCTCACATGACTTTCTGGTTCCTATTGAAGGTGCTATTTTTAGTTTTTGGGGGGAACCTTCATACTGACTCTGTAATAGCTGTACTAATTTACATTCTCACCAACAGTGTACAAGTGATTTCCATTCCTCACAACCTGTCAGCATCTGTTATTAACTGTCTCTTTGATATAAGCCATTGTAACTGGGATGAGATGATATTTGTATCTCATTTTGATATATTGTATCTCATTTTCATGCTCACTTGTGTTTCTCTGATGGTTATTGACATTGAGCATTTTTAAAGATACCTATTGGCCATGTATATGTTTCTTTTGCAGAAATGTGTGTTCAGGTCTTTTGCCCAGTTTTTAATTGAGTTACTTTTTTTTCTATTGAGTTGTTTGAGCTTTTCATATATTCTGGTTATTAACAACTTGTCAGGTATATAGTTTGCAAACATTTTCTCACCATCTGTGGGTTGTCTCTTCAGTTTGTTGATTGTATCCTTTGCTGTGCAGAAGATTTTTAGCTTGATATGATTTCATTTGTCAATTTTTGGTTTTATTGACTGTGCATTTGAGGTCTTACACAAAAAATCTTTGCCCACACCAATGTCTAGGACTCTGTTCCCAAATATTTTTTTTTTTTTGTAGTAGCTTCATAGTTTCAGATTTTAGATTTAAATCTTCCATCCATTTTTATTTGAATTTGGGGCATGGTTTGAGAATAGGGGTCTAGTTTTATTCTCCTGCATGTCATTATCCAGGTTTTTATTAGCATCATTTATTGAAAAGACTTTTCTTTCACCATTGCGTATTTTTGGCAACTTTGTTAAAAATGAGTTGGCTATAAATTTGTGCATTTATATCTGGGTTTTTCATTCTGGTCCATTGGTCTATGTGTCTGTTTTTATGCAAATACCATGTTGTGGTTACTACAGCTTTGTAGTAAATTTTGAAGGCAGATAGTATGATGTTTCCAAGTTTGTTCTTTTTGCTCTGGATTGCTTTGGCTATTTGATGTCTTTTGTGCTTCATATAAATTTTAGGATTATTTTTTCTATTTCTGTGAATGATAACATTGGTATTAGACTAGGGATTGCATTTAATTTGTAGATTGCTTTGGGTAGTATTATTATTTTAAAAATATTAATTCTTCTAAATCATGAACATGAAATATCTTTTCATATTTTTGTGTCTTAAGTTTCTTTCATTAATGTTTTATAGTTTTCCTTATATAGGTCTTTCATTACTTTAAGTTTATTCCTAGGTATTTTATTTTTTCTGTAGGTAATATAAATGGGATATATATATCTTTTCCTGATTGATTGCTACTACAACATAGAAATGTTTCTGATTTTATTGTTTATTTTGTATCCTGCAACTTTACTGAATTTGTTTATCAGTTTTAAGAGCTTTTGGCTGGCCACAGAGTTTTTGGCATGAGTTTTTAGCTCAGGCTTGTAATCTGGTACTTTGGGAGGCTGAGGCCAGTGGATCACGAGGTCAAGAGATTGAGACCATTCTGACTAACATGGAGAAGCCCCATCTCTACTAAAAATACAAAAAAAACAAAAAAAAGCTGGGCATGGTAGCACGCTCCTGCAGTCCCAGCTACTTGGGAGGCTGAGGCAGGAGAATTGCTTGAACCTGGGAGGCAGAGGTTGCAGTGGGCTGAGATTGCGCCACTGCACTCCAACCTGCATGACAGAGCAAAACTCCGTCTCAAAAAAAAAAAAAAAAAAGTTTTTTGATGGAGTTTTTAGGTTTTTCTAAAGCTAAAATAATATATTCAAACAAGGATAATTTGACTTCTTTCAAATGCAGATGTTCATTATTTTTTTTCTCTTGCGTAATTGCTCTGTCCAGTACTTTCAGTATTTGTTGAACAGAAGTGGTAAAGGTAGGCATCCTTGTATTGTTCCAAACCTTAAAATGAAGTCTTTCAGTTTTTCTCCATTCAGTATGATGGTAGCTGTTATATATGGACTTTCTTATTTTGGGGTATATTTCTTCCATACCCATTGTGATGAGGGTTTTTTTTTTTTTTTTTTGTCATTAAGGGATGTTGAATTTTGTCAAATGCTTTTCAGCATCTATTGCAATAATCACATGGTTCGATTTTTCTTGATTCTGTTAATGTGATATATCATGTTTATGGATTTGTGTAAGTTAAACCATCCTTGCATTTCTGGACGAATCCCACTTGATCATAGTGAATGATTTTTTAACATGTTGATTTCAGTTTGGTAGTATTTGGTTGAGAACTTTGCATCTATGTTAATCAGTGATATTGGCCCTTAGTTTTACTTCTTCATTGTATCTTCATCTGCTTTTGGTATCAGTGTAATGTTGGCCTTGTGAGATGAGCTTAGAAATATTTCCTCCTCTTTAATTTTTAAAAAGAGTTTGAGTAGAATTTGCATTAATTTTTTAAATGCTTGGTAAAATTCAGCAGGGAAGTTATCAGGTCCTGGACTTTTATTTGATGAGAGACATGTTATTGTGGCTCAATTTTATTATTTCTTAATTGATTGAAGTTTTCTCTTTTTTCATGATTAAATCTTCATAGGTCGTATGTGTACAGGAATTTATTTATTTTAGGTTTTCTAAATTATTGGTGTGTTGTTGCTCATAATAGTATCTAATGATTATTTGTGTTACTGAGGTCTCAGTTTTTACATATTCTTTTTTGGTTTTGGTATTATTTATTTGAGTCTTCTATCCTTTATTCTTAGTCTAGCTGAAGGCTCACCACTTTTTAAATTTTTTCCAAACATTGTGTTTATGTTTCATTTGGCTTTTGTACTTTTTGGTCTCAATTTCATTTATTTCTTCTCTATAGAGTGTGTATTACTTCTTTACTTCTACTAATTTGCTTTTTTTCCCTTGAGGTACATCGTTAAGTAGTTTATTTGAAATTGTTCAACTTTTTTGATACAGGTGTTTCTTGCTATAATCTCTCTTCATACTGTTTTTGCCATATCCCATATATTTTGGTATGTTATATTCCTTTTCATTTGTTTCAAGAAATGTTTAAATGTACTTCTTAACTTCTCGATTGACTTGTTGGTTCTTCAGAAGTATGTTGTTTAAATTTTGTATGCTTGTCTATTTCCCGAGTTCCTCTTATTATTGATTTCTAGTTTTATTCCATTGTGGTCAGAAAAGATACTTGATACGATTTCTGCTTTTTTGTATTTGTTCAGACTTGTATTTTTGCCTAAGATATGGTCTGTTCAGGAGGTTGATCCATGTAGTGATGAAAATAATTAATATTCTGCAGCAGTTGGCTGAAGTGTTATGTAAATGCCAATTAGGTCTATTTTATCTAGCATGTAGTTTTATCCCATTGTTTATCTTTTTATTTTCTGTCTAGATGAGTTGTCCATTACTAAGAGTGTGATGTTAAAGTTGCCTACTATTATTGTTTTGCATTCTATTTCTCCCTTTAGATCTGTTCCTGTTTACTTTGCATACTTGTGACCTTTGGTGTTAAGTGCACAGATATTTATGACTGTTATATTCTGTTGTTGAATTGACCCCTTTATGATTATGTAATGAACTTATTCTCCTCTTTTTATAAACTTAGATTTATAGTCTGTTTTATCTGATATTAGTATAACTACTTCTGCTCTTTATTGGTTTCCAGTTGCATGGAATATCTTGTATTACTCCTTTACTTTCAGCCTATATGCATCTTTATAGGTAAAGTGTGTTTCTTGAATGAAGCATGTAGTTGGGTCCTGTTTTTAAAAATTCATTCAGCCACTATATGCCTTTCGATTGGAGAATCGAGACTATTTACATTCAGAGTTATTATTGATAAGTGTTATTGATAGAGTGAGTACTTCTGCCGTTTTGTATCCTGTTTTCTGGCTGTTATACGACTCTGTTTTTCCTCCTTCTTACTCTCTTCCTTTGTGGATAAGTGATTTTTTTCTTGTAGTATAATTTGCTGCTTTTTATTTTTAGTGAATCCATTATAAGTTTTTGTGCTGTGGTTACCATGAGGCTTACAAAAATAATTCTATAGATATAGCAAGTTATTTTAAAGAGATGACAACTTATCTTAGATCACAAATAGAAAAATAGAAAGAAAGCAGGGCAAACATGCGCGCGCGCACACGCACACACACACAGAAAGAAATTCTACATGTTAACTTTATCTCCTCCACGTTTTGACTTTTGCTTGTCTCAACTTACATATTTGTATATTATCTATCTCTTTACTTGTTGCTATAGCTATTATTGTTTTTGATAGATTTACGTATGGGCTTCATCCTAGAATTATGAGTGGATTGCACACCACAATTACAGTAGTAGGATATTCTGGGTTTGTCTGAGTGCTTGATTTTACTTGTGGGTTTTATAGATTATCCTTGTTTTTGCTTTCTCCA
This sequence comes from Theropithecus gelada, assembly GCF_003255815.1. Taxonomy (NCBI): domain Eukaryota; kingdom Metazoa; phylum Chordata; class Mammalia; order Primates; family Cercopithecidae; genus Theropithecus; species Theropithecus gelada. The sequence continues at coordinate 161,029,518 of NC_037672.1, read as the reverse complement.
TCAATTCCAGAAAGTTAAGTTTTGAAATAGTGAACTGTAACTATAGATTTGTTCACTTCTTTCAGTTCTGTGTGTGTGTGCGCGTGTGTGTGTGTTTGTGTGTTTGCCCTGGTTTCTTTCTATTTTTCTATTTGTGATCTAAGATACGTGTGTATATATATATACACACACACACATATATACATGTATATGTATATATGTATATGCATATATATGTGTGTGTATGTATATACACACCAACACACACACACACACATATATGCAAACGTATGCCATGGTGGTTTGCTAAACCTATGAACCCATCACTTAGGTTTTAAGCTTCACATGCATTAGCTATTTATCCTGATATTCTCTCCCCACAGTCCTCGACAGGCCCCAATGTGTGTTGTTCCCCTTCCTGTGTCTATATTTTCTCATTGTTCAGCTCCCAATTATGAGTGAACACATGCAGTGTTTGGTTTTCTGTTCCTGTGTTAGTTTGCTGAGAATAATGGCTTCCACCTCCATCCATGTCCCTGCAAAGGACATGATCTCATTCCTTTTTATGGCTGCGTAGTATTCCATGGTGTATATATACCACATTTTCTTTATCCAGTTTATCATTGATGGGCATTTGGGTTGATTCCATGTCTTTGCTATTGTGAATAGTGCTGTGATAAACATACACATGTATGTATCTTCATAATAGAATGATTTATATTCCTTTCATTATATACCTAGTAATGGGATTGCTGAATGGTATCTCTGGTTCCAGATCCTTGGGGCATCACCACACTGTCTTCCACAATGGTTGAACTAATTTACATTCCTACTAGCAGTGTAAAAGTGTTCCTGTTTCTCCATAGTCTCACCAGCATTCATTGTTTCTTGACTTTTTAATAATTGCCATTCAGACTGGTGAGATGGTACCTCATTATTTTAACATTTCCTTCTTTGTTTCTAGTACTATTTGTTTTTCTGAATTCTAGTTTGTTTTGAATAGTGTTTACATGATATTTCTCTGTAATAATTTTACATTTTACTTATGTGTGTACTTACATTTGAAGTACTTTTTTGTTGACTACATATAGTTTGCTTCTGCTTTATTTATACAATCTGACAATTTCTGCCTTGAATTGGTGTGTTTATACTGTTTACATTTAACATAAATGTAAGACTTTTGATATGAAATCTGTTATCCTGCTGTATTTTTTACTTGTTCTTTTTGTTTTTGTTTTCCACTTCTTTATGACTTATTTTGGATTTTTTTTAGGATTTAGTTGTATTGCCATCTTTGGCTTATTAGCAATATCTTTTTAATTTTTTACGGTGATTTACATTATTTAATTATTAATATTTAACTGATTGCCCTCTGTCTTTATACCATATTGCACAGATAGTATACATCATGCTATTTTACATCTAAGACCTTTACATTGGGATTTTTCCTTATTTCTCCTCTCATTCTTGCCTTCTGCCTGAATAATTTCCTTGAACATTTTTTGTAGTTCAGGAATGCTAACATAAATTTGGTATTATTACATGTGTTAATAGAGTTAATTTTGGTTTCATTTTTGAAGAATGTTTTCATTCGTGTTTAATTCATATCTGACAGGCTTTTTTCTTTCAGATGTACTGAAGATAAGTTGGTGGGATTCTTATTTTTCTTCTCTTCTATGAAACAGGCCTTTTTCTCACCAGCATTATTTAAGATTTTCTTTTAGTTAAACATTTCTAGAAATTTGAATTTGGTATACCTGTATCTGATTTTCTTTATGTTTCTTAAGTTCGGGATTTAATGGGATTCTTGGATCAGTGGATTTAATTATCATACATTTTAGAAAATTTTCAAACACTATTTTTTCAATGTATTTTCCTATTCCTTCCTCTCTTTTCTCTACTTCTTGTACTCCAGTTATATGTATGTTTAACATCATGATTTTCCCCACGTGTTACTCATTCACTTTTTTTTTAAGGTTTTTTTTTTGTGCTATAGTTTGGACATTATCTATTGTTATGTTTTCAAGTTCACTTATCTTTGTCTGTAACATCTAATTTGATTTTACATTCACTTAGTGAATTTTTATTTCAAATACGGTATTTTTTAATATCAAAAGTTCCATGTTCTTTTTTATATTTTCCATTTATTTTTTTCCATAAATTGATTTTTAAGTTAATTTTTTAAATATAATAGCTGTTATAGTTGCTTGTCTGCTAATTTAATCATCTCTATTTTTGGACTCTATGACATCACTGACCTTAATCGTGATTAAGGTTAGAATTACATTTTCTTCTTCTTTATATATCTAGTCATGTTTTATTCAATGCCAGATATTGTGAATATTCTGTTGTTGAGAATCTGGATTTTGTTATCTTTCCTTATAAAGTGTAAGTTGTTTTGGTAAACAGCCAGTTTACTTGAGGTTTAATGTCTTCCTTTAGAGACTTGCTTTAATTTTTATTTAGGGAGGGTCTAGAAGATCATTTATTATAAGGCATGAGTGTTCTGGGGATCTCTGCTGAATATCTTTTGATTCTATAAGTTATCTTCTCTCTCATTTGCTAAAACGTGAAGTCTGTGTAAACTCCGAGGTTTGTTTTGTCTGAAACTCTCAAGTAGTTATTTTTTTCCTTCTTTATTTGTGGAGTTTCCTGTCATAACCATGCAAATTAGCGTGCAGGCAAAGACTCAACAGGACAGTTATAGGGATTTCAGGAGCTTTCTATCTATAGCTCCTTTCTCTCTGGTTCTTTGCTGTGTGAATTCCATCCATCTCTATTACTCTCCACCTTAATCTTTATCTCCTTAATGAAACAGACAACCAGGCACTGCTTTTTGACTCCTTCTCTGCAACAAGTCAAGTAATTGCCTCTAGGCAGAAAGCTGGAATATTGTAGGAATTACCTTCTTGTTTCCCCCTTTCAGGAATCATGTGTCTGTGCTGCCTATTGTCCAATGCCTAAAAACATTTGTTTCATATAATTTGTCTAGTTTTATAGGACTTTATAACTACAGTTGCATACAGTGTGAAAAAGCCTGAAAATAATAGAAGAACAAATCTTCCAACCTTAATTTTTAACCTCCTACTGCTTCCTTTTCTGTGGTATTTATCTTGTCTCTTGTATTATTATCTGATTTTATGATTTCCATTCTGTTCCTAGGTGTTTGTAACCTAACGTTTTTGAGTGCCTAGTAGGAGTCATGATGTATCTATGTGCTTTACACTTATCTAATCTAACCACATGCTTTTAAATTATTGATATATAGGCCACAAGTGAAGTTAGTAAGTATTTTTCTAGTAATTATTCCCCTACAGACACCATCTAATGGATGGTTTTCTTTATTTGGAATTAATTTAAAGGGTAAATTATATGTTAACCTCTTTTTAAAAAGGAAAAGTAGACTATTGGATAATATGATTGTGGCTACATTAAATTATCTGTTCTGAAGTAGAAAGCTTTATATAATAATTTTAATATTGTCTAAATGTCCATCACTTTTTAAAATTTCTTATTCATTTGCTAATAGTAGCTACTTTTAGAAAAATGATCCTTGGATAATTGCAGTCTTTCTTAATGATTAAACATCACCAAATAATTAAAAATTCTAAACAGAGGTCTATGTTTTCATTGCTTTATTAGAAACAACAGTAATCATTGTTTCTATTCCATGTAATAGTAAACATTTTATTAGGTAGTTTAAAGCTGTCAAATTAAAAATTATGTAAAATATTCACAATAGAGTCATAGTTCAGAATTTATTTTCAAACCAAGTATAGATATTTTCCATTGTGTGGATAAGTACTTCTTAGTACTTTGCTCAAGTGTTCCTTCTTCTGTAATGTAACCTCCACAGTGACTTAAAAAAAATTACATTCTATCCAACTCAGTAATTGTATCAGCAAATGTTCTAACCCAAATAATCCAGCTTATTCTTTTTAAGTATCTTAAAGTTTGCAGTTTCTCAGTCTCTCTCTTGTTCTTTCTCTAAATCTTTCTCTTTTCTCATATATTTGTATTTACTGAATATTTTATTGAATTTTCCATCCAAAACCTACAAAGATTTGAGGGTAGTAAATTAATTTTGTTTTCTGGCATCCCTGGCAACTGCCATCTATGAAGACTTTCAAGAAATCATAATATGGCCTAAAATATTATGTAGCATATCTATGTTTCTTTTTTTTCCAATTATTTTAAAGTTAGTGTTTTATATTTTTGACCTATTAGTACTCTACTGACTACTTATTCTTGGGAAAATGGCCAAATAGTATAGAAACTTATGATAGGTGTACTTATTTTGCCCAATTCCATGAAAGCAAAAACTACTACAGAGTGCCTTGATCTGGGTGTTATTGTTATCAAAACCAGAAGAACATTCTAATAATACCACATACATTGCCCGCTTGGCTTTGTGGCATGGATTTCAAGGGCAGCGTAATCAGGGATCCAGGATCAGTCTCATTATCACCTCACACAATTAATATCATATTTGATCTGCATTCTATACATCAGAACTCTTTATTAACACGTTGTTAGGAAATTATTTGGTATCAGACAGAGTTAAATGTAATCTTATATCAATCAGTCATTTACTATATGTGGGACCTTGGGTGAGTTATGTAACTCTCAGAGCTTCAGTTTGCTTCTCTGTTAAATGGAGATAATAAACATGCCTAGGAAGATTGTGTTGGGGAACAAATTAAATTTTATATATATATTTATATATTATATAATATATATTATACATAATTATATTATAATTATATATGTATATATATAAAATGCATAATGCATTATTTGGCAGATATGACTTGGTTCAATAAGTAGCTTGGTTCAATAAGTTCCTGTTGAACCAAGTAGTTATTGAACCAAGTAGTTGGTTCAATAAGTTCAATAAGTAGCAACTGCTGTTGCCATTATTATTTTCTTCAATACAATAATTCAAATTTATAATGATACTATAACACTCCATTTATGAAAAATTGCATCTTTTAAACTATAGTTTTGATGTGAGGTACTTAGCTTTTTTATAACTCCTATCTTTTTGAAAAGTGCTATTTGATGTGTGTCTCTATATTTAACCAACTAGTGGAAATAATTCTCTTTACATAAAAGATACTGAGTTTTATGGCCGAATAGGAACAGCTCCAGTCTCCAACTCCCAGCGCGAGTGACACAGAAGACAGGTGATTTCTGCATTTTCAACTGAGATACTGGGTTCATCTCACTGGGGAGTGCCTGACAATCAGTGCTGGTCAGCTGCTGCAGCCCGACCAGCAAGAGCTGAAGCAGGGCGAGGCATCACCTCACCTGGGAAGCGCAAGGGGAAAGGGAATCCCTTTTCCTAGCCAGGGGAACTGAGACACACAACACCTGGAAAATTGGGTAACTCCCACCCCAATACTGCGCTCTACCAAGGATCTTAGCAAACGGGCACACCAGGAGACTATATCTCACACCTGGCCAGGAGGGTCCCACGCCCACGGAGCCTCCCTCATTGCTAGCACAGCAGTCTGCGATGATCTCCTGGCAAGGCAGCAGTGAGGCTGGGGGAGGGGCGCCCGCCATTGCTGAGGCTTAAGTAGATAAACAAAGCAGCTGGGAAGCTCCAACTGGGTGGAGCTCACAGCAGCTCAAGGAGTCCTGCCTGTCTCTGTAGACTCCACCTCTGGGGACAGGGCACAGCTAAACAACAACAACAACAACAACAAAAAGCAGCTGAAACCTCTGCAGACGCAAACGTCTCTGTCTGACAGCTTTGAAGTGAGCAGTGGATCTCCCAACATGGAGGTTGAGATCTGAGAACGGACAGACTACCTGCTCAAGTGAGTCCCTGACCCCTGAGTAGCCTAACTGGGAGACATCCCCCACTAGAGGCAGACCGACACCCCACACCTCACACGGTGGAGTACACCCCTGAAAGGAAGCTTCCATAGCAAGAATCAGACAGGTACACTCGCTGTTCAGCAATATTCTATCTTCTGCAGCCTCTGCTGCTGATACCCAGGCAAACAGGGTCTGGAGTGGACCTCAAGCAATCTCCAACAGACCTACAGCTGAGGGTCCTGACTGTTAGAAGGAAAACTCTCAAACAGGAAGGACACCTACACCAAAACCCCATCAGTACGTCACCATCATCATCAAAGACCAGAGGCAGATAAAACCACAAAGATGGGGAAAAGCAGGGCAGAAAAGCTGGAAATTCAAAAAATAAGAGCGCATCGCCCCCTGAAAAGGAACGCAGCTCATCGCCAGCAACGGATCAAAGCTGGACGGAGAATGACTTTGACGAGATGAGAGAAGAAGGCTCCAGTCCATCAAACTTCTCAGAGCTAAAGGAGGAATTACGTACCCAGCGCAAAGAAACTAAAAATCTTGAAAAAAAAGTGGAAGAATTGATAACTAGAATAATTAATGCAGAGAAGGCCATAAACGAATGGACAGAGATGAAAACCGTGACACGAGAAATATGTGACAAATGCACAAGCTTCAGTAACCAACTCGATCAACTGGAAGAAAGTGTATCAGCGATTGAGGATCAAATGAATGAAATGAAGCGAAAAGAGAAACCAAAAGAAAAAAGAAGAAAAAGAAATGAACAAAGCCTGCAAGAAGTATGGGATTATGTAAAAAGACCAAATCTGCATCTGATTGGGGTGCCTGAAAGTGAGGGGGAAAATGGAACCAAGTTGGAAAACACTCTTCAGGATATCATCCAGGAGAACTTCCCCAACCTAGTAGGGCAGGCCAACATTCAAATCCAGGAAATACAGAGAACGCCACAAAGATACTCCTCGAGAAGAGCAACTCCAAGACAAAAATTGCCAGATTCACCAAAGTTGAAATGAAGGAAAAAATCTTAAGGGCAGCCAGAGAGAAAGGTCGGGTTACCCACAAAGGGAAGCCC